>NC_072392.2:80130000-80440000 GCF_028885625.2 Pongo pygmaeus | reverse complement strand
ACCATTACTCAGGAGATCCTTTATCATATCAAGTTCCTTTTCTCTAAGCTTGACCTACATGACTTCCAAAACAGCATCCAGATTACTTACATTAACCTTCCCTTGTTGTGAACGTAAAAGAAAAGGGAGAAAAATGGAGTAACTCTAAAATATTAAGTATTTTTCTAAAATATTAAAAATACATTAATACATGTATGTTATTACCTTCAACCAACAGGTGTTACTTTTAAATGACTATTGCTAATATTTTCATGAAAAGAACAAAAGTGTAGTAGATTTGTTGATTTGCTCTGCTCTCCAGAGGTTAAAAGCAGAGTTAAAATTAGAACTTGTTTCCTCAAACCTTAAACATACCTACCCATAGAAAGGTTATATGGTGCAGGGGTTAAGCAACCATAACTGGAGAACATTAATCTATCATTTCCACAAATAAGAGATTGTATATGTTTCCTAAACTCTCACTCTCAGATTTTCACCATTTCTGGTCAAATTTTGGAATAAATGCCAAACATTTTCCCTCATTCCCTTCTTCCCTCCCTTCCTATCTTCCTGGTTTTCCTTCTTTCTGTCTGTCTGCATGTCTTTCTTTTATTTATGTTTATAGGAATGTTTTTTCAAAGAAAGTTTGAAAATCATAAAGCAGTAGAGAATTTACTTCTAAGATGAAGTAAAGGCTATTACCAGGACAAATACAGATGTGTTACAATGAGCAAAATAAATATTATATTCTATTAATATAAATTTAACACTTGATTTTCATATACGTTCTCGTTGAGCTTACTCACTTTTATTATGCTTCACATCTTTCAGCAACGTGTTTAGAGACACCTTTCCATTAGCTGTAAGAAAAGGTGCAATTCAGATCTCTAGGAAATTAATAAGGGAGACTGACTAAAACATTACAAATTATAGGACTGCAGAAAGATACATTTTAATGATTTGGTTTTAAAATTAATCTATTTTATGGTCACACAATATTGACATTTAAGAATGGAAATATTCACCACAGTGACAAACCTATTCATTCTTTGGTATTAGAGACATTTATTAATCTATCTCTATTAGAGATATTTATTAATCTATCTATATATATCTAGATCTATTAATCTATCCAACATGGAACACTAAAACATGTATCAAAATACTTCTTTCTTCTTTTCTACTTTTGTTCTATTCCTCTCTTTTTCATTGCTCATATTGTAAACCTAATACTAATCTGAGGGAGTAATATTTGTCACCTAGACAACTATATGGCAACATAGAGATGACTCAAATTGTATTAGAAGAGGTAATGACAGAACTTCTTTTCAAGTCAAAAGTGCCTTTCTATTAACTTATGGCATTTTTTAGGTGAAATTATCCTATTAAAAGATTGGGAACTGCTTATACAGGCCCATTAAATCAAGTTCCCTGGAAGGCATGTGGCATTTACATGGCTTACCATCAATGGGCAATGTTTTTAGCAGTTGATTGTGCTCCTTATCTGTAAGCTCAATCCCCATGTTTTTTAGAATATTCTGTAGATCACCAGTATCAATCTTTTCTCCTTTTAAAAAGAGGAAACATTCATAAGTAAAATATTAAGGAACAATCTAATTATTTCAAGTTATCTAAAAGTATACTTGTGCTGCTATAGTCTTTAATACAAGAATGAAGAGGAGTGAGAATGTGAGATTTCTTGATAAAAATAGAGAAATGGTAAACTGAAAATAGAATTTTTCCCTTAATATTAGTAAAAGGGATATATTCTTAATACTAGGAATGACACCAGATAGCACAGAAGAAAATTTGGTCATATAATTATTAAGATTAGGATGATTGGTATAATAAGGTACACAAGAAAAGTATGAGTGGGGTCTGTTCCAAGATGGCCAAATAGGAACGGCTCCAGTCTGCAGCTCCCAGTGTGATCGATGCAGAAGATGGGTGATTTATGCATTTCCAACCTAGGTACCTGGTTCATCTCATTGGGACAGATTGGACACTGGGTGCAGCCCATGGAGGGTGAGCCAAAGCAGAGCTGGGCATCGCCTCACCTGGGAAGCACAAGGGGTTGAGGGATTTCCCTTTCCTAGCCAACGGAAGCCGTGACAGACTGTATCGGGAAAATTGGGACACTGCCACCTAAACACTGCGCTTTTCCAATGGTCTTAGCAAACGGCATGATAGGAGATTATATCCCATGCCTGGCTCAGTGGGACCCATGCCCAAGGAGCCTTGTTCATTGCTAGTCCGAGATTGAACTGCAAGGCAGCAAGCCTGGCTTGGGGAGGGGCGTTCGCCATTGCTGAGGCTTGAGTGGGTAAACAAAGCAGCCGGGAAGCTCAAACTAGGTGGAGCCCACTGAGGCTCAACTAGGCCCACCTACCTCTGTAGACTCCACCTCTGGGGGCAGGGCATGGCTGAACAAAAGGCAGCAGAAACTTCCAGACTTAAATGTCCCTGTCTGACAGCTCTGAAGAGAGCAGTTGTTCTCCCAGCACAATGTTTGAGCTCTGAGAATAGACAGACTGCCTCCTCAAGTGGGTCCCTGTCCCTCGTGTAGCCTAACTGGGAGACACCTCCCAGTAGGGACCAACAGACACCTCATACAGCTGGGTGCCCCTCTGAGACGAAGCTTCCAGAGGAAGGATCAAGCAGCAATATTTGGACACAAACAAATGGAAGAACATTCCATGCTCATGGACAGGAAGAATCAATGTCGTGAAAATGGCCATGCTGCCCAAGGTAATTTATAGATTCAATGCCACCCCATCAAGCTACCAAAGACTTTCTTCACGGAATTGGAAAAACCTACTTTAAAGTTCACAAGGAACCAAAAAAGAGCCTGCATTGCCAAGAAAATCCTAAGCAAAAGGAACAAAGCTGGAGGCATCATGCTACCTGACTTCAAGCTATACTACAAGGCCACAGTAACCAAGACAGCATGGTACTGGTACCAAAACAGAGACACAGACCAATGGAACAGAACAGAGGCCTCAGAAATAACACCACACCTCTACAACCATCTGATCTTTGACAAACCTGACAAAAGCAAGAAATGGGGAAAGGATTCCCTATTTAATAAATGGTGCTGGGAAAACTGGCTAGCCATATGTAGAAAGCTGAAACTGGATCCCTTCCTTACACCTTATGCAAAAATTAATTCGAGATGGATTAAAGACTTAAATGTTAGACCTAAAACCATAAAAACCCTAGAAGAAAAGCTAGGCAATACCATTCAGGACATAGGCATGGGCAAGGACTTCATGACTAAAACACCAAAAGCAATGGCAACAAAAGCCAAAATAGACAAATGGGGTCTAATTCAACTAAAGAGTTTCTGCACAGCAAAAGAAACCACCGTCAGAGTGAACGGGCAACCTACAGAATGGGAGAAAATTTTTGCAATCTACCCATCTGACAAAGGGCTAATATCTAGAACCTCCAAAGAGCTTAAACAAATTTACAAGGAAAAATCAACCCCATCAAAAAGTGGGCAAAGGATATGAACAGACGCTTTTCAAAAGAAGACATTTATGCAGCCAACAGACATGTGAAAAAAATGCTCATCATCACTGGTCATCACAGAAATGCAAATCAAAACCACAATGAGATAACATCTCACACCAGTTAGAATGGCGATCATTAAAAAGTCAGGAAACAACAGGTGCTGGAGAGGATATGGAGAAATAAGAACGCTTTTACACTGTTGGTGGGAGTGTAAACTAGTTCCACCATTGTGGAAGACAGTGTGGAGATTCCTCAAGGATCTAGAACTAGAAATACCATTTGACCCAGCAATCCCATTACTGGGTATGTACCCAAAGGATTATATATCATGCCACTATAAAGACACACGCACACGTGTTTATGTTCATTGCAGCACTATTCACAATAGCAAGGACTTGGAACCAACCCAAATGTCCATCAGTGATAGACTGGATTAAGAAAATGTGGCACATGCACACCATGGAGTACTATCCAGCCATAAAAAAAGATGAGTTCGTGTCCTTTGTAGCGACACAGATGAAGCTGGAAACCGTCATTCTAAGCAAACTATCGCAAGGACAGAAAACCAAACACCGCATGTTCTCACTCATAGGTGGGAAATGAACAATGAGAACACTTGGACACAGGGCGGGGAACATCACACCCCGGAGCCTGTCGTGATGCGGGGGGATGGGGGAGGGACAGCTTTAGGAGAAATACCTAATGTAAATGACGAGTTAATGGGTGCAGCAAACCAACACGGCACATGTATACATATGTAACAAATCTGCACGTTGTGCACATGTACCCTAGAACTTAAAGTATAATTTAAAAAAAGTCAAAAAAAAGAAAAGTATGACATATTTTATTTTTGTAAAACTATGTGGTTAGATGCTTGCAATGAACTGATTACTTTGATCCTTTTAATGCTTCACCCTGTTTTTACTGTGTCCATCTAGTTTTTTGGGTCTATAATTACTGGTGAAATCATTTGATTGGAAAAAAGTACTAAAGAATATAAGATGTTATCAAGAAATAGTTCTTTTCTTTTTACTGATAAAACACAGATAATGTTAATCTGTTAGTCAGTAAGTGCTGATATTTTATCAACATATTGAAAATATGTGAATTTATAAGCCACAAATAGGATATTAGAAAAATACTGTTAAAAATTTTAGTGTAAATCATTATTTATTGCAAATCATTTATAACAAATTCTTACCAGTTAAAGCTTTCACTTCATCCTCCAATGCTTTCAGAGTCACTTTATTATCAGCTATAACACAAATGCATAATTTGAAGCTCATAACACGTTATATCACAAGAACACTCTTCTGCCTCCTATGATTATAACACCTAGTAGCAGCACTTATGAAGTATACTGGGCATTGTGTTAAGCACTTTAGTCATTTGATAAATATTTACTCAGAATATGTTATGAAGATGAAGAAACAATTATAAATACTGAAAATAAACTTCTTTAGAAAATGTAAATTTGACTTTCTAACCCATAAAATAGCAAATCTTATACTTGATAATGGAAAGATGGAATTCAAAAGTGGCTTTTTCCTAGGGGTCAGCTTTCTTGTCCTCAGAATTTGGAAGGCTCTTGTATTGACCATGCCACTAGTACTCAGAATACTACATTCCCTACTTTGTTACTCCATTTGCATTATGAAAAGTTCTTTTTTTCCCTTTCCTTCTAATGCTAAAGGTACATAAAACACAAAACTCAAAAATCAGTGGTATCTAGCATGCTCACCACCGACTGGCAGGCTTTGTGTCAGATCTTCAAGTTCTTTATCTGTGAGCTTGATTCCTATGTTGTCTAGAATGGTTTTCAGGTTTTTTATATCAACCTTCCCTAATCAGAAAGACACAGGCTGTGAGGAAAATGTAGAGACTCTAAAAAAAATAATTTCTAAGTTTTTCTTTTTTTGAGACACATACTCACTGAGAATCTGAGAAAAGCTATGGATCTTATATTTCCACAAAGTACACATTTGCATTTTTATAAACTGGCCATTAGGATTTAGGGGGATGTGCTAAAGCCCGTCCATGGACCTCATAAGTGTTCATGAAACCTAGCTTTAAAATATCTGTTCCACACTGAAGAAAGTTAATTCCTATGAATCATGAATCATGATTTTTTCAACACAAAGAGAAAAAATTCATTGAATCAATACACAGATGAAATTGACAATGGAATTAAAATTAGGATCCTTTTCTTTAAACCAATTAACTGATCAGTGGATGTAAACTTGGGGACAGTAATTAACATATTTTGACCAATACATAGGATTAAAAAGTAATCTCTCAATACTACTCCCAATAACGATGATGATAGCTAATATTTATTGGGAGCTTTTATTTTGGCACCAGGCATCATACCAAACATTTCATTTATATTTTGTCATTAATCTCAGACAGATATCAGATAACAGTTAACTAAATTCCTTATATAAACAGCTCATCTTTTCCCTGACTTTTCTGGCATGTAATTACATCTTCCTCACTAAGTTTACAAACTCTAAGAGAGTACGGGATACATTTCTAAACAATATGGTTGATTATCTGGTTAAAGAAAGATAAATCTGTTTTTAAAAAATCAAATGGAATCTATGTATTAGAGGGGTTGCAGGATTCACAATGAAATTATTAGTGAATGATGTAAAGGCCAAATGAGTACCTTATATTCATCTATCTTCTTATTACTTTCACTCACATTTAAGGTATTTCATACCACTCAGCACTATGTTTTTTTCCCAACATTTTATAATGAAAAGTGCCAAACATTCCGAAACATTGAAAGAATAGTACAACGAACCATCGCCACTTACATGAAATAACAGTTAACATTTTGCCATAGTTTACTTTTTCTCTCTCATACTGTCTTTCCATATGTACGTGTGAGTGTATACATAAATACGTTTTTCTTCCCTCAACCATTTGACTGTAAATGGTGGACATCGTAATTTATTATCCCTGAACACTGCAGCACACAATCACTCTTCTAAGAATAAGGATATTCTCTTATGCGACACTGTTGATAAATACATAGCATGGTCACACCTAAGAGAATTAACGATAATCCCTTAGTATCATCTTACATCTAGTTCATATTTTAAAATATTTTTCTTAATTGTCCCCCAAACATCTATGACAGCTGTTTCTGTCAAAGGTTCACATTGCATTTAGTTATTCTCTTTATCTCTTCAAATCTAAAAGTTGGCTGGGCGCAGTGGCTCACTCCTGTAATTCCAGCAGTTTGGTAGGCCGATGTGGGCGGATCACTTGAGGTCAGGAGTTCGAGACCAGCCTGGCCAACATAGTGGAACCCCCTCTCTACTAAAAATACAAAAATTAGCTAGTCATGGTGGTGCACACCTGTAATCTCAGCTACTTGGGAGGCTGAGGCAGAACAATCACTTGAACCCGGGAGGCAGAGGTTGCAGTGAGCCGAGATAGCACCACTGCACTGTAGCCTGGGCAATAGAGCGAGACTGTGTCGAAAAAAAAAAAAAAAGTCTCCCCACTTTTCTTTTTTTTTATTTTAACATTGAACACCAACTTTTTTAAAAGACTAGGCCAGTTTTCTTGTAGAATGCCTCACATTCGGCATTTGTGTGATTTGTTTCTTTGTGGTATTATTTAACCTGCTTTTTATTCCTTATATTTCAAATAAACTAGAATCATTATGGAATTTTTTCCAATGATTGATAGTAAATTGGAGGAATTTATTTCTCTCTCTCTCCCTCCCTCCTTTCTTCTTTTCTTTTTTTTTTTTTTTTTTTCTGAGACGGAGTCTCATTCTGTCACCCAGGCTGGAGTGCAGTGGTGTGAACCTGTGCCTCCTGGGTTCAAATGATTCTCCTGCCTCAGCCTCCCAAGTAGGTGGGACTACAGGCACCCACCACCGTGCCCGGCTAAATGTTTTCTTGTATTTTTAGTAGAGACGGGGTTTCACCGTGTTAGCCAGGATGGTCTTGATCTCCTGACCTCGTGATCTGCCCGCCTCGGCCTCCCAAAGTGCTGGGATTACAGGCGTGAGCCACCACGCCCGGCCTGAAATATTATAGTTTTTAAAAAGAAGGAAGCCTTCCAAAGGCCAGTTCCCTAACTTACTGGCACCCTTCTGAGTTGCATTCGGGTCACGTACCAGGTACCGTCATTTCGTGTTTATAGAATTTCGTATCCTGCTGTTTTTTGGAAAGCAAACGTGTATGACAGCGTTTGAGCCCTCCACCCCCGCCCCTTCTGTGAACCCTCAGCTAAGTCACAAAGAGAAAGAGGAGAAAACTCGCGGTAGGGGGCTATTAATGGAGAGAGCACCAGATGGTTGGTTCCCTGCAGACACAGAACCAGCTCCAGCTGGTGACCCTTGAGAGTCTCTCCCGCAGAATCTGCGAGGCTGACCCTCGCCCGCAAGCGGGGAGGAGTCCTATGCCCTCGCTTAAGTCCGAAACGAGGATCTGCGGGCTGTGCTGAAAAACTCCACTAGAGGGCCCCCTTACCCTCCCAGGGAGGCTCTGACTGGCTGTGAGGAGTCAAATGCTCATCCTGGGACCAATTACAGGACGGTACTGGGAACAGGACACAAGTGCTGCTGGGATCACGTGACTGATCACAGGCAAAAGATGCCCGCTGCCACTCCATGGCCCAAGATGTTTACTTTTTACTTTTATGTTTTGTAAAGATGGGGTCTTGTTATGTTGCCCAAAGTGGTCTTCAACTCCTGGCCTCCCAAAGTGCTGGAATTACAGGCGTGAGCCACGGCATCCAGCCTCCAGACATGCTTTTTTATTCCAGTCGGAGTCTGGCTCTGTTGCCTAGGGTGGCAACAGATCACGGAGTGCAGTGGCGTGATCTCAGCCCACTGCAACCTCCATCTTCTGGGTTCAAGCAATTCTCCTGCCTCAGCCTCTCGAGTAGCTGGGATTACAGGTGCCCATCACCACGCCTGGCTAATTTTTGTATTTTTAGTAGAGACGGGGTTTCACCATGTTGGCCAGGCTGGTCTCAAACTCCTGACCTCAAGTGATCCACTTACCTCGGTCTCCCAAAGTGCTGGGATTATAGACAGGAGTCACCACACCCAGCCTCCAGACATGTTTAAAACAGAAAAATTTCATCTACAGTCACCCCTGTTAAATAATATATTATGTAGTATATATAGTAGTATATGTAGACAGAAGGTTAACAAGGACTTCCAGGACTTGAACTCAGCTCTGCACCAAGCAGACCTAATAGACATCTACAGAACTCTCCACCCCTAATCAACAGAACTAACATTCTTCTCAGCACCACATTGCACTTATTCCAAAACTGACCACATTGTTGGAAGTAAAGCAGTCCTCAGAAAATGTAAAAGAACAGAAATCACAACAAACTGTCTCTCAGACCACAGTGCAATCAAATTAGAACTCGAGACTAAGAAACTCACTCAAAACCGCACAACTACATGGAAACTGAACAACCTGCTCCTGAATGACTACTGGGTAAATAACGAAATGAAGGCAGAAATAAAGATGTTCTTTGAAACCAATGAGAACAAAGACACAAAGTACCAGAATCTCTGGGACACGTTTAAAGCAGTGTGTAGAGGGAAATTTATAGCACTAAATGCCCACAGGAGAAAGCAGGAAAGATCTAAAATCGACACCCTAACATCACAGTGAAAAGAACTAGAGAAGCAAGGGCAAACACGTTCAAAAGCTAGCAGAAGGCAAGAAATAACTAAGATGAGAGCAGAACTGAAGGAGACAGAGACACAAAAAAACCCTTCAAGAAATCAATGCATCCAGGAGCTGGTTTTTTGAAAAGATCAACAAAGTTAATAGATCGCTAGCAAGACTAATAAAGAAGAAAAGAGAGAAGAATCAAATAGACGCAATAAAAGATGATAAAGGGGATATCACCACCGATCCCACAGAAATACAAACTACCATCAGAGAACACTATAAACACCTCTACGCAAATAAACTAGAAAATCTAGGAGAAATGGATAAATTCCTGGACACATACACCCTCCCAAGACTAAATCAGGAAGAAGTTGAATCACTGCATAGACCAATAACAGGCTCTGAAATTGAGGCAATAATTAATAGCCTACCAACCAAAAAAAGTCCAGGACCAGACGGATTCACAGCCGAATTCTGCCAGAGGTACGAAGAGGAGCTGGTACCATTCCTTCTGAAACTCTTCCAATCAATAGAAAAAGAGGGAATCCTCCCTAACTCATTTTATGCGGCCAGCATCATCCTGATAGCAAAGCCTGGCGGAGACACAACAAAAAAGAGAATTTTAGACTAATATCCCTGATGAACACCGATGCGAAAATCCTCAATAAAATACTGGCAAACCGAATCCAGCAGCACATCAAAAAGCTTATCCACCAAGATCAAGTTGGCTTCATCCCTGGGAGGCAAGCCTGGTTCAACATACGCAAATCAATAAATGTAATCCATTACATAAACAGAACCAAAGGCAAAAACCACATGATTATCTAAATAGAGGGAGAAAAGGCCTTCAACAAAATTCGACAGCCCTTTGTGCTAAAAACTCTCAATAAACTAGGTATTGATAGAACGTATCTCAAAATAATACGAGCTATTTATGACAAACCCACAGCCGGTATCATATTGAATGGGCAAAAACTGGAAACATTCCCTTTGAAAAACTGGCACAAGACAGGGATGCCCTCTCTCACCACTCCTATTCAACGTAGTGTTGGAAGTTCTGGCCAGGACACTCAGGCAAGAGAAAGAAATAAAGGGTATTCGATTAGGAAAAGAGGCAGTCAAACTGTCCCTGTTTGCAGATGACATGACTGTATATTTAGAAAATCCCATCGTCTCAGCCCCAAATCTCCTTAAGCTGATAAGCAACTTTGGCCAAGTCTTAGGATACAAAATCAAAGTGCAAAAATCACAAGCATTCTTATACACCAATAACAGACAAACAGAGAGCCAAATCATGAGTGAACTCCCATTCACAATTGCTTCAAAGAGAATAAAATATCTGGGAATCCAACTTACAAGGGATGTGAAGGACATCTTCAAGGAGAACTACAAACCACTGCTCAACAAAATAAAAGAGGACACAAACAAATGGAAGAACATTCCATGCTCATGGATAGGAAGAATCAATGTCATGAAAATGGCCATGCTGCCCAAGGTAATTTATAGATTCAATGCCATCCCATCAAGTTACCAATGACTTTCTTCACGGAATTAGAAAAAACTACTTTAATGTTCATATGGAACCAAAAAAGAGCCCGCATTGCCAGGACAATGAAGCAAAAGGAACAAAGCTGGAGGCATCATGCTACCTGACTTCAAGCTATACTACAAGGCTACAGTAACCGAAACAGCATGGTACTGGTACCAAAACAGAGACATAGACCAATGGAACAGAACAGAGGCCTCAGAAATAACACCACACCTCTACAACCATCTGATCTTTGACAAACCTGACAAAAGCAAGAAATGGGGAAAGGATTCCCTATTTAATAAATGGTGCCGGGAAAACTGGCTAGCCATATGTAGAAAGCTGAAACTGGATCCCTTCCTTACACCTTATACAAAAACTAATTCAAGATGGATTAAAGACTTAAATGTTAGACCTAAAACCATAAAAACCCTAGAAGAAAACCTAGGCAATATCATTCAGGACACAGTCATGGGTAAGGACTTCATGACTAAAACACCAAAAGCAATGGCAAGAAAAGCCAAAATAGACAAATGGGGTCTAATTCAACTAATGAGTTTCTCCACAGCAAAAGAAACCACCGTCAGAGTGAACGGGCAACCTACAGAATGGGAGAAAATTTTTGCAATCTACCCATCTGACAAAGGGCTAATATCTAGAACCCAGAAAGAGCTTAAACAAATTTACAAGGAAAAATCAAACAACCCCGTGAAAAAGTGGGCAAAGGATATGAACAGACACTTTTAAAAAGAAGACACTTATGCAGCCAACAGACACATGAAAAAATGCTTGTCATCACTGGTCATCAGAGAAATTCAATCAAAACCACAATGAGATACCATCTCACACCAGTTAGAATGGGGATCATTAAAAAGTCAGGAAACAACAGGTGCTGGAGAGGATATGGAGAAATAGGAATGCTTTTACACTGTTGGTGGGAGTGTAAACTAGTTCCACCATTGTGGAAGACAGTGTGGAGATTCCTCAAGGATCTAGAACTAGAAATACCATTTGACCCAGCAATCTCATTACTGAGTATCTACCCAAAGGATTATATATCATGCTACTATAAAGACACATGCACATGTGTTTATTGTGGCACTATTCACAATAGCAAAGACTTGGAACCAACCCAAATGTCCATCAGTGATAGACTGGATTAAGAAAATGTGGCACATGTACACCATGGAATACTATCTAGCCATAAAATAAAGATGTGTTCACATCCTTTGTAGCGACATGGATGAAGCTGGAAACTGTCATTCTGAGCAAACTATTGCAAGGACAGAAAATCAAACACCGCATGTTCTCACTCATAGGTGGGAATTGAACAATGAGAACACTTCGATACAGGGCAGGGAACATCACATCCTGGAGCCTGTCATGATCTTGGGGGATGGGGGAGGGATAGCATTAGGAGAAATATGTAATGTAAATGAGGAGCTGATTTATTTTTATTTGATTAGATTTAGTTCTAGCCACTTAAGCTTTCTAGAGGTGTACTGATTGGCTTGAAATCCCAGGGCATGCCTTTTTATGAGGCAATTGCTAATGTTCTATAACTTGCAATCAGAAACAGTTACTTAATTTATCTTTCACATCGTTGGGACAGTCTCTCTATTCATTCACTCATCAGATATTTAAGACTTGTAAAATAAGAGAAAGGTACTCTGCTAGACAACAGGAGTACAATGTTAAAAATAATCAGTATGGTCTCTGCTACCAAGAAATCTTAAACTTGTAATGGGGAGTAATATAAATGCTCATATGTATAATTCAATATGGTAAGTACAATGATGCAGACATATTTAGTATAGAACAAAAGATGAGGGAAGAAAGGATAGAATAGGCTTTCTGAAGAAAGTCAACTCTGAGTTGAAGCTGAGTTTTTAAAAAATAATATGAATTTTCAAATTACATGTGTGTAACTATGTTTGTGGCAATGTATCAGCTGAGGTGAGAGAAGATACACAATAAGATGCTATGCCATATGTGTTAGGTAACAAAGAATATTTATTCATTTGTGAAAGAAACTTTTAGAAGACTCTGCTAAATATCAGGCATCATACTAGATATTAAGAAGATATACAATGGATGCTAAAAATGGCATAGTCTGACATTAACTCTCATGGAAGGACAGACACGGCATAGATATTTGTTATGAAAGAAATGAAGGGAGAAATTTTTCTACCAGTTGAGTAAGGTGACATTCCTGCTACCAGTCTAGAGTGCTATTCATAACCAACATGGGGGTTCAGATGTTTCAGTGTGACTGCAGAGCAATGTGAGAGACAGGAGGTAATAAGAAAGGCTGGAAGTCAAGACCAAATGTAAGAGAGGCTTCTAGATTCCATGGTTGGACTAGAGAACTTGGATTTTTTTGATAGTCAATAGCAAATCACCAAAGGGATTCAAGCAGGAATATAAAGCATTTATATTTTAGATAAAGCATTCTGATAGCTCTAGAAAACACAGACTTAAAAGGAAATAACCTGTAGTTAGAGATGACTTCATTTGGCAATTCATGGAATACGGGCAGGGACGGGGTGTGAGGAGTAAAGGCTAATACAAAACATTCTAGCTTATGTGAATGGAAAACGATGGTTTAACCTACTAAGAGAGAAACCAGTATATGGCAGAAAATTATAAAATTAAATTTTAAAATATGGTGAAAGTAAGAAAGTATAATAGGATTTTTAAATGAATGTGTTTACATATACTTTTCATAAGAGAAGCCTAGAAAACTAACTATAGTAATACTCTGCATTTTAACTCCCAGTATTCCTTGTCAGCTGGAAAACCTAGGCAAATTTGGCACAGGGGCTGAACATGGGGTACTTTTTTTCTTTTTTGGAGACAGAGTCACTCTGTTGCCCAGGCTGGAGTGCAGTGGCGTGATCTGGGCTCACTGCAACCTCCGCCTCCCGGTTTCAAGCAATTCTCCTGCCTCAGCCTCCTGAGTAGCTGGGATTACAGGCGCCCGCCACACCACTCGGCTGATTTTTGTATTTTTAGTAGAGACGGGGCTTCGCCATGTTGGCCAGGCTGGTCTCCTGACCTTGTGATCCACCCGCCTCGCCTCCCAAAGTGCTGGGATTACAGGCATGAGCCACCATGCCCGGCCTGAAAATGGGGTACTTTAAAAATAGATGAATAGTGGCTGCCTGAGTAGTTGACGAGAGGGTCTTCTGGATACCTTTTCCAATACTCTCCTGCCCTCAGGAAGCTCCAGCTCAGTATGTTCTTAGTTCTGGTAAAATAGTAGCAGTGTCAGAATATCAAATTAACATTAGGCACATCTCATCACAGTGACTCCCATATATTGAGGCTATGCCAAAGCCTCATGTTCAAGACCTTTGGAAACCATCTGTAATTTGACTCTGCAAATACAAAGTAGCTAAATTGATCTTGCCACCCGGCTAGCCCTTTTGGCCTAGAGAATGCGCTGATCTGTTCATAGTGGTCCTTTTGAAAAGGCAGAACATGAGCAGTGAGAGAGGTAAGAGGATTCATGTTGACCTTAGAAACTTCACCCAGAAGGTGAAGCTCATTTAAACTGGTATATTTTCCAGCAAAAGAAAGGAGAACAAGTAATTACATGGTTTCATTAAGCTACTTAATTTAGGCCCAATCAGATCTGCAGTTCTCTGGTCTGGGGTTAAGACTAGCAGCGTTGGATTATTTGTCTTTCCTGGCTAAGAAACAGTGTGCTTTCCCCCTGCCCCCAAGTTCTTGATATGCACCTTTTCTTTGACCAAAAAGACAGCTATCAGGTATTTACCCCACCCTCTAACACACCTTCAAATGAAGGTTCCTGATTGAGTCAATTTGCTGTGGAGGAAGTTAGCTGTTTAATATGAAAGCAGTCTAACTTCTAGTAGCCTAGAAAATTCTTGGAACTCAACGTGGAACTTTAAACATTTTGCAAAATTACATTTAGAGAAACCCAATTTTTCAAACTTTAAGAAATATACAAAGTATGACAAAATTATCTTCATAAGAACATGCTGCGTACTTGGCTAAGAAGCAAAACAATACAGGGAATAGTCAAAAGGGCTTCTCCAACTGTAGAGGTAACACAGTTTGTCTTAACCTGTTCTTTTCTGTACAGACTTAAAATTTCTAGTGGCTTTTATTTTTGTTTGTATTTTAATTTTCCTACAAAGTCCTTTCTGGAAGTTGCAGAATTATTAGCTTTGATGAGAACAACTTTTGTCATGGATTTGATTTATTAAACCAAAATTATACATATTAAAATTATATCACAAATTAAAAAAAAGAAAGTATAATAGGAGTTTTGTATAGATTGATCTTATACTAAGGGGAGAAACAAGCTGGGAATCTGGAAGTCTTCAGCATAGACATAATATTGAAAATATTTCCCTTGGAAAATGTATAAAAATGAAATGAGTAATGGTAATTTAATACAACTGGCTGAGGAATGACTATTTAGTGAAGGTATCGCCTATTTTAAAATTTTCATTCTGCTCCACGTACATTTCCTAATTGTAGATTGGTCTTGACTATTTTCTAAGCAATGCAAAGAACACAGAAGGAAAGAAGCTAATGACTATGGATTTCTGAATCAAAGAGACATGCCCTATTCTTATTATGCTTTATTCTTTCATTTTTGAAAATGTAGATAGTTTCTATGGCAAATAAGCAGCTAGCTATCCACCAATATTCCTACTTCCTCCCACAATGTGGAACTGTAGATGGAAGAGAACATCCAGCCAGATACTACATTCTAACACTCTGCTGCTAAAGTGGAGCTCTCTGAACCTTTTCCAGGTCTGAGTGATGCCTGACTCATGAATCCTTTAATGCTCAAATGAATTCTGTTAACATCATTTTGTCTAAAGATTTTTTTCTTTTAACACCTTAAAAAATACATGCTTTGTCCATTAGGACAGGCTTCTAACTTATCTTAGCAAAATGCATGTTTTTGTATATGAAATATCACTAGTTCATATGTATTCCCTTATACAAGCCCACAGTGTCAATTCCTTTCTAAGCTCCATTGCTCTCTACAATTCTTACCACTAAGTGAAACATTTTCTGTCAGATCTTTAAGTTCCTTTTCTTTGAGTACAATCCCCAGGTTTCCCAGAATAGTGTCTAGGTTATTGACTTTAACCCTTCCTGCTTAGAAAAGAAACAAAGACTCATGATGACAAAAATTAATGATTTCAAAATATTGATATATTCAGGCATTGATTTTTACCTGATATGCCCTTTATTATAATAAAAATAAAGATAGATGTACTACTTATTTGTATTAGTGAATAGGCATGTGAGATAAGCTCAGCAAATCACCTATCATCATATTAAGAACAACTTAACAAAAATAATTCTGAAGTTGAAGCATTATTTGGGGAACTGTGACTATGTATTTAAAGTTTTTATCTGCATTATTAAGTAATAATTATCTACAAAAAGAGGGCCCAAAAGAATACCAATGGTACAGTTGTCCCCATGGGGCTTCTGGGGATAATACTAGGCAGGTCTGTCTCCTGAGTAAAATCAAAACAATAGCTGAAAGTGATCATTTGAATTTCCGACTATCAAGGTTATACTTTATTGCCACATCTAAAAAGTAGATTTAAAATGGTAACAAATTGCTCTGTGAGAGTATTATGGACAACACATTCACCACAAATGTTAACTGCCATTATTCTATGGGTCTGGAAGGAGGCCAAATGCCACCAGCAAGAGATTTCTCTCACCATGTACTAAAAAGCAGAACTTGTAACCATCCCTTTTTCCTCTTCTACTCCCTTCTCTTATTCTAAGGACTGATAGGTGAAAGAAGCAGCAAAAAAGCAGCTTGGCTACAATTCTACGTTTTTTCTACTTTTTAAACTTGTTAACTTGCATTTGGGAAAGTACATATTATAGAACATAACTGGAAGAATCTTTATTCATGGAATAAAATTATAATAAAGAGCACTCTAAAATCCTTCATATAATAGGTCGCTATTGGGCAAATTTCCAGAAAACTGCCCTATCTTCTCTACACTATATTCTGTATGTAATTAGATTTCAAATGATTCTTTGAGGGTGCCATTTAGAAATATTCAAAAGAGAACAGACTCCTTGCAATAATATAACATGGGTAATTATATCAAAGTACCATGTAATGAATGTAATAAAATGACAGATCTAAATATAGACACATACACACCATTAAAACCTAGTGGTATAGACACATGTGTTGTTTTTTAGAAGACATTTATGTGAATCATGCTTCTTAGATACCTTTCATAGACTTCACACCATCCAACAATCTGTTCTGACATACCTTTCCAGCAGCTATAAGAAAAGGCACAATTTGCCTCACAAGGAAAAGAAAGTGGGTGGTCACACAGTTATTGTGCAAATGGATAATTCAAAGAGTTTAATGCTTGACCATTTTGGGGACCATCTAATAATTCCAAATAATAAAAAAATCATCATCTGTGCTGTACCATCTTCAATTTGAGGTAGTGAACAGATAGGAAGAGACCCATACAACTACACTGAATTATGGGAGAAATGCAAACAGAACATACTTCCATAATTTCATAAATAAGAAAATCCTCTCTTAGTGATGAATTTGTGGGCATCTCATGCAGCAGAGCAGTAATCTTGCTATTAAGATTGGCCACCAAATTAGAATGGAAATCATAGAAATTTATAATTGTGGCAGGAGAAATTGATATTGTGGGGTATATTTTCAATTACATGTTTTTTCTCTTCACAATGTCACTAATATTTTGTTCCCTATTAAAGCTTCAGCTTGCTATTTGTTATGCCAGTCAAGATATGGGTTATCCGAATATTGGTAAAATAAATCATATTATTGATTTATTAAAAATATTTCCTCTATATTGCTTACTAAAATACAGAATTTTAATTGTATTGTTAAATTTAGATAGGGTAAAGTCCAACAGAATACTATAAGAAGCTGTATTTAATGAAAAAGTAATACAAGACAAAATATGACAATTTGAGTAAATCGGGAAAGCATCTAAAACATTAACACAGTTTTATAGTAACTTGTCACTCATCAGTGAAAGCTTTTAAAGCATCCATTAACTTTTTCATTTCAACCTTCTGATTAACTGTTAAGAAAACATGCAAATCATATGGACATGCCACTGACACTCATTAAAATACAAAATAAAAAGAAATCATATACTCTATAATTTTATCCTATTTATCCCTTTCATGAGTTAGAAGTTCCAGATTATGATTTCTAGGGTGTTGACTCATTGTCTTAAAGGAAATAAAATCTCTAACAGTCAAGGATGTTATATAATAAAGTCACTTTTTTTCATGGGGTCTGCTTTATGACTCCTATGCCTTGGAAAACTTTCTACTGTTTACATCAAACACAAAGAATAGGACTTACAACTTGTGTGTATTGCATACTAATGTTTCAGTTTGGATTTTAGAAATAATCTCCTTATGTAATGAGTTGATATTCAGTAGTTTCTAACTTTTCCCTGAGGCAGAGTTTCTTACTCCGTTGTTACATCAGTAAAATAATAATCACTCCAGTGATTAATACGAGATATTTTGTAAAGTGAAAGCTTAATATTTATTTATAAAACCAAATTTTAAAAAACATTAAAATGAGGCTGGGTGCAGTGGCTCATGCCTGTAATCTCAGCACTCTGGGAGGCCGAGGCGGGTGGCTCACTTGAGGTGAGGAGTTTGAGACCAGCCTGGCCAACATGATGAAATCCTGACTATGCTAAAAAAATACAAAAATTAGCTGGGTGTGGTGGTGCATGCCTGTAGTCCCAGCTACTTGGGAGGCTGAGGCAGGAGAATTGCTTGAATCTGGGAGGCGGAGGTTGCAGTGAGCCGAGATTGCGCCACTGCACTCCAGCCTGGTCAACAGAGTGAAACTCCATCTCAAAATAAAAACAAAAATAAAAATAAAAATACATTAAAATGAAAGTATGTTACGCAGATAAAATTAACTCAGAAATTGAGGTTGTGTTAGAATCTCAGATACATTTTCTTTTATTGGATGAAAAACAACTAAGAAATGTTCTCTCTGTTCTTCATTTGCAAAACATATTCTTGATTGTTTGCCTAATTGTAAATGACAAATATTTAAACAGAAGTTCCATGTAATTGAGAAACTCTGTTAGTAAGACTATAATTGAAAAACATTTCCAATAACTGAAGTTTGTATTGATTATCTTATAAGTTACAGAAAGTGGCCAGAAGCAAGCATCAATTGGCCATGTTATAAAATCTAGGCTGAGAGGAATTTTTGTTCCTCATTTTCTTTTTTATTTAAAAAAATCAAGTAGGCCATTATTCATTTTTTTAGATTTGCTGAACTGTTGTGAATACACAGCAGCCTCCTCTTATGTGTGCTTTCACATTTTGTAGTTTCAGTTACCTGCGGTCAGTAGTGGTCTGAAAATATTAAATGAAAAATTCCAGAAATAAACAATTCATAAGTTTTAAATTGTACACCATTCTGAGTAGCACGGATGAAATCTTGCACCACCCTGCTCTGTCCTGCCTGGGATGTGAATAATCTCTTTGCTGAACATATTCAATGCTGTATATACTACCCACCCATCAGTCACTTAGTAATCACCTTGATTATCAGATCAACTGTCTCAGTATTACAGTGCTTGTATTCAAGTAACCCTTATTTTACTTAATGGCTCCAAAGTGCAAGATTAGTGATCTTGGGTATTTGGATATGCCAAAGTGAAGCTGTAAAATGTTTCCTTTAAGTGAAAAGGTAAAGTTCCAAACTTAATAAGGAAAGACAAAAATTTGTATGCTGAGGTTGCTCAGATCTGTAATACTGATGCATCTTCTATCTGTGAAATTGTAAAGGAAGAAAAAGAAATTTATGCTAGTTTTGTTGTCACACACCAAACTACAGAAGTATACATATGATTCTGTACTATCCATAGTTTGAGGCATCCACTGGGGTTTTTGGAACATATGTTGCATCATGGATAAGGGGAAACTACAGTAATTCACAAACCACATAATCTACCATTTTTTTCCCCCAGACAACCTCGCTCTGTCGCTCTGTCATTTAGGCTGGAGTGCAGTGGTGAAATCACAGCTCACTGCAGCCTCAACCTCTCAGGCTCAAGCAATCTTCCTTCCTCAGCTTCCAGAGTAGCTGGGACGACAGATGCATGCCACCATGCCTAGATAAGTTTTAAAAAAATTTTTAGTACAGATAATTTTTTTAATGTTTAGTAGAGGTCTCACTATGTTGCCCAGGCTGGTCTCAAATTCTTCTCCAGCCTCAGCCTCCCAAAATGTTGGGATTACAAGCAAGAGCCACTGTGCTTGGACACCCATTTAAAGTGTACAATTGCATGTGGTGGTGTTTTTTTAAGCATATGCATAGAGCTAGGCGACTATCACCACAATCTAATTTAAGAACATTTCTATTACCTCAAACTTCATCTCCATTAGCCTATAGTAACCAGCCCCTAGTAGGGAATCTAATCCACTCTCTGTCTCAATTGATTTACCAATCCTGGATATTTCATATAAGCTGAATTGTACAATATGTGGTCAGTCCTGTCCACGTGTTCAGCTTTCCTTTGAATCCAAATTTAAAGGAGTTGCTGACATATGTTCATAAAATCACAAGAATATCACCTTATTTTCTTTCTGAGTTCATTTCTAAGTTTTTATAAATGTCTTCTTAATAGCAAACTTTTTCAGAGGTGATTATACAGATGTTGATATTCTCAGGTTATCTTCATCAGTTGAAAAATTTAAATGCTCACCATCAACAGGTAAGTTCTCTATCAAAGCTTTACTTTCCATTCCTATGAGTTTCATCCCCATGTTTTTCAAGACAGTGTCCGGTTTAGTGACATCAATAATCCCTCCTGGGGAAAAAAGAGAGGAATATAAGCAAATTTGAATAACTATAAAATGTGACAAAGGCTATGAATTACTATGTATTATGGATATAAGTTTCACCAAGAAGACTAAGGTCCAATGAGGTATGTTCAGTTGTACAAAGACTGTCAGTAATAAAAGTAGAATTAAAATGTCTACTCTTGAGCTTTTTAGGGAAGAGGAGAATAAGTTTATATAATTCACTTTCAAAGGTTGCGGCATACCTACTAGACCATTTATATAAATGGCGAAGAAAAAAGTCACATACTGCCAAGAGTAGGGAAGTATTATTCTCGTTTCCTGAACTAAACAGTTTTCTCTTCTCTGAATAAATTTATCAAATAATTTTGAATAATTCCTCTCATTTTTTGTTAAATTACAAACTATTACAGGGATGAAACATTTTATGAAGATACCACTGACACCTTTGTATTCCATCCAGCTTCAGGAATAAACACTACTGATGTAGCAAAAATGTCCTGTGAAATCCTCTTCATCCTCAGCCCTATTATTCTCTCACATTTTTCTCATGTGAACCACTGTCTTAAATACAGTGTTTATAATTCCCATGCACATTGTACATGTATATGTGAAGTAGTTTTGCGTAACTTTAAAATTTATATATGTCATATAATAATGTGAATTTCCTTTGCCACTGGCATTTTTAATTCAATTTTCTTTGCTTTTTAAAAAAGATTTGCCCATGTTGAAACGTGAAGGTCTTCTTCATTCATTTGAACTACTGTTTATTATTCTACTATAATGTTATTCCAACATGAATTGATCCATTCTCCTGTAGATGAATATTTAGGTTGTTTCTGATTTTTTGCTATTACAAGAAAAGAAAAGGATGTTAATGAGCAATAAGAAATCATCTGAAGGTAGAAAACTCACTGGTAACAGTAAGTACACAGAAAAAGAGACTATTATAACAGTGTGACTGTGGTGTGTAAACTGCTCTTTTCTTAAGTAGAAAAACTAAACAATGACGAATCAAAAATGATAACTACAACTTTTCAAGACATAGTACAAAAAGATATAAATAGAAACAACAAAAGTTTAAAAGCAGGGGGATGAAGTTAAGGTGTAGAGTCTTTATTTGTTTTATTTTTGCTTGTTTGCTTATGTAAAAGTGTTAAGTAGTTATCAGGTTAAAATAATGGCTTATAAGATAGTATTTGCAAGCCTCATGGTAACCTCAAACAAAAAAAATCATACAATGAATACACAAAAAATAAAAAAACAAACTAAATCATATGACCACAAAAAATCACCTTTACTAAAAGGAAGATAAAAAGGAAAAAAAGAACAAAGAGAAGACCACAATACAGCCAGAAAACAACAAAATGGCAGGAGTAAGTCTTTACTTATCAATAATAACATTGAATATAAATGAACTAAACTCTCCAATCAAAACACCTACTGTCACTGAATGGACCCCCCTGCCGCCAAAAAAAGACTAATTGATTCTGTTGTCTACAAGAAATACACTTCACCTATAAAGACACACACAGACTGAAAATAAGGGATAGAAAAAGATATTCCATGCCAATAAGAAACCAAAATGAGCAGGAATGGCTATACTTATATCAGATAAAATAGATTTTAAGACTAAACTATAAGAAGAGACAAAGAAGGTCACTATATGATGATAAAGGGGTCAATTCAGCAGGAGGATATAATAATTTTAAATATATATGCACCCAACACTGGAGCACCCAGATGTACAAAGCAAATATTATTAGAGCTAAACAGAGGGATGGACTCCAATACAACAGTCGCTGGAGACTTCAACATCCCACTTTTAGCATTGGACAGATCTTTTAGACAGAAAATCAACAAAGAAACATCGGATTTAGTCTACATTATAAACCAAATGGATCTAATAGATATTTACAGAAAATTTCATCCAATAGCTGCAGAATATATTCTTTCCTCAGCACATGGATTATTCTCAAGGATAGACCATATGTTAGGTCACAAAAGAAGCCTTACAACATTCAAAAAATGGAAATAATAGCAAAGATCTGACAACAATGGAATAAAATTAGAAATTCGTAACAAGAAGAATTTTGGAAAATGTACAAATACATTGAAATTGAACAATATCCTTCTGAGTGACCATGGGTCAATGAAGAGATTAAGAAGAAAATTAAAAAATTTCCTGGCTGGGCGTGGTGGCTCATGCCTGTAATCCCAGCACTCTGGGAGGCCAAGGTGGGCAGATCAGCTGAGGTCGGGAGTTCGAGACCACCCTGACCAATGTGGAGAAACTCCATCTCTACTAAAATTACAAAAATCAGCTGGGCGTGATGGTGCATGTCTGTAATCCCAGCTACTTGGGAGGCTGAGGCAGGAGAATCCCTTGAGCCCAGGAGGCAGAGGTTGCGGTGAGCAGGGATCACGCCATTGCATTCCAGCCTGGGCAATGAGAAAAACTCCGTCTCAAAAAAAAAAAAAAATCTTGAAAAAAAATGATAATGGAAACACAACATACCACAACCTATGGGGTATAGCAAAAGCAGTACTAAGAGTGAAGCTTATCACTATAAGTGCCACACCAAAAAAAGAAAAACTTCAAATAAATAACCTAACAACGCATCTTAAAGAGTTAGAAAAGCAAGAGCAAATCAAACCCAAAATTGGTAGAAAAAAAGAAAAAATAAATATTAGGGCAGAAATAAATGAAATTGAAATGAAGAAAATACAAAAGATCAATGAAACAAAAAGTTGGTTTTTTGAAAAGTTAAACATAATCAACAAACCTTTAGCAAGAGTAACTAAGAATAAAAGAGAAGAGAGCCAAATAAATAAAATCAGAGATGAAAAAGAAGACATGACAACTGATACCAAAGAGATCCAAAGGATCATTAGTGGCTACTATGAGCAACAATATCGTAATACATTGGAAAATCTAGAAGGAATAGACAAACTTCTAGACACATACAACCTACCAAGGTTGAACCACGAAGAAATCCAAAACCTGAACACATCAATAACAAGAAATGAGATCAAGCCATAATAAAAATTCTCCCAGCAAGGAAAATCCCAGGATCTGATGTCTTCACTGCTAAATTCTACCAAACATTTAAAGAACTAATACCAACCCTACTCAAACTATTCTGAAAAATAGAGAAGAAAATACATCCAAATTCATTCTACAAGGCCATCCAAATTCATTTTCCCTTCCTTCTCTCTTCCCTTCCTTCTTTCTTTCCCTTGTTCCCTCTCTCCTTCCTTTCCTCCTCCAAATTCATTCTACAAGGCCAGTATTACCCTGATATCAAAATCAGACAAAGACACATAAAAAAAGAAAACTACAGGCCAATATGGCTGATTAATACTGATGCAAAAATCCTCAACAACAACAAATATATATAACAAAATATTAGCAAACTGAATTCAACAATACACTAAAAAGATCATTTATCATGACCATGTGGGACTTTTCCCTGGGATGCAAGGATGGTTCAACATATGCAAATCAATTAATGTGATACATCCTAACAGCAGACTAAAGGACAAAAACCATAAGATCATTTCAGCTGATGCTGAAAAAACATTTGATAAAGTTCAAATCCCTTCATGATGAAAACCCTCAAAAAACTTGAGATAGAAGAAACATATCTTAACATAATAAAAGCCATATATGACAGATCCATAGCTAGTATAATGCTGAATGAGGAAAAACTGAAAGCCTTTCCTCTAAGATTCAGCCATGACGACATACACGCCCACTTTCACCACTGTTATTCAGCACAGTACTAAAAGTCCTAGCTAGAGCAATTAGACAAGACAAATAAATAAAGGACATCCAAACTGGAAAGGAGAAAGTCAAATTATCTTGCTTGTGGATAATATGATCTTAGATTTGCAAAAACCTAAAGACTCCACCCAAAACTACTAGAAGTGATAAATTCAATAAAGCTGCAGGATACAAAATCAGTGTACAAAAGTCTGTAACATTTCTATATGCCAGCAATGAACAAGCTGAAAAAGAAATC
This sequence comes from Pongo pygmaeus, assembly GCF_028885625.2. Classification (NCBI taxonomy): domain Eukaryota; kingdom Metazoa; phylum Chordata; class Mammalia; order Primates; family Hominidae; genus Pongo; species Pongo pygmaeus. Next base: position 80,415,425 of record NC_072392.2, on the reverse strand, counting down.
CAAAAAGTAATCCCATTTACATCAGCCACACATAAAATTAAACACCTAGGAATTAATCAAATAAGTGAAAGATCTCTATAATGAAAACTATGAGACAATGATGAAGGGAATTGAACAGGACAACAACAACAACAACAAAATGGAAAATTATTCCATGTTCATGAATTGAAAGAATCAATAACAGTTAAAATGTCCATACTCCCCAAAGCCATCCACAGATTCAATTCAACAGAATTCCTGTTCAAATACCAATGATATTCTTCACAGAAATAGAAAAAACAATCCTAAAATTTATATGGAACCACAAAAGACCCAGAATAGCCAAAGCTATCCTAAGCAAAAAGAACAAAACGAGGAATCACATTACATGACTTCAAATTATACAGTAAGCAAAATGGCATGGTACCAGCATAGAAACAGACACAGAGACACATGGACTTTTTTTTTTTATTATTACTGATTCAATCTCCACATATCATAGGCCTGTTGATATTTCTTCTTGAGTGATTTTAGGTAATTCGTGTTTCTAGGAATTTCATCTAGGTTATTATACTGTCACCATACAATTGACATAATATACTCTCATAAACCTTTTTATTTTTGTAAGCTTGGTGGTAATGACCCCACTTGCATTTCTGATTTTAGTTATTTGTATCTTTTCTCTTTTTTTCTTTGTCAGTCTGGTTAAAGGTTTGTCAATTTTGTTGATCTTTTCGAAGAATTCAGTTTTGGTTTCATTAATCTTGCTATTGTTTTTCTACAAAATGTCTAAGTGTTATCTATCTTCGCTTTAATCTTTATTTCCTTCCTTGTACCAGCATTGCTTTTAGTTTGGTATTCCTTTTCTAGTTTCTCAAAGTGCAATATTAGGTTATTGATTTGAGTTCTTTCGTCTTTTTTAATGTAGGCATTTACATCTATAAATTTCCCTCCGAGCACTGCCTTCACTGCATCCCACAGTTTAGTATGTTGTGTTTTCATTTTCATTCATCTCTAAGTATTTTTTAATTTTTTGTGCCTTGGTGGCAGTATATGGGGCCAACTCTGCAGGTGTGCAAAATGCAAGAACTGTGGGGGTGTGGCTACCTCCACCTAGATTTAAAGGATGTTCTGCAGAGCCTTGGGGAACAAGCAGAAAACTTCCATGGGGTGAAGCCACTGCAGAGAGCCCCCACTAAGGAAATGAATGCCCAGTGGAGCCATGGGGGCAGGACTGCCCTCCAAGACCACAGACCAGTGGAGCCACCAGTGTGTAACTCCAGCCTGGGAGAGGCACAAGTATGTGACTCCAACATGGGAGAGATGCTGTGTGGGCTGCGCCCAGCAAAGCCACGAACACAGGGCCACCTGGAAACTTTGGGGTCAAACCTCTGCCGCAGTATGTCTGGAAGGTGAGACACTGAATCAAATAAGATCATTCTCAAGCCTTAAGACTTAATGTTCTTTGACCTGTTGGGTTTTGAATTTACTTGGGACTAATTTCCCTCCTTCTCTACTTCCCTCTTTTCCATCTTTCTTTCCCTCCCTCCCTTCCTTCTCCCTTCCCTTCCTTCTTTCTTTCCCTCATTCCCTCTCTCCTTCCTTTCCTCCTTCCCTTCCTCTTTACCTCCTTCCTTTCCTCCTTCCCTTCCTCTTTCCCTCCTTCCCTCCCTCCTTCCCTCCTTCCCTCCCTCCTTCTCTCCCTCCCTTCTTCCTTCTTTACCTCCCTCCATCCCTCCCTCGCTCGCTCCTTCCTTCCTTCCTTCCTTCCTTCCTTATTTCTCCTCTTTAGAAGGGGAATATATATCCTATGCCTATTATATTTTGGAAGCACATAATTTGTTTGATTTCATAGGTTCATAGCCAGAGGAAAATTTTCCTAAGGATAAACTATACCTTGAGTCTCACCCATACCACCATACTTAGATGATATTTAGATGTGACTCTGTACTTTAGAGTTGGTGCTGGAACAAGTTAAGACTTTGGGGGCTATTGGGATGGGATGAATGTATTTTTGGGAGATCAGGAGTAGAATGCTATTGTCTGAATATTGGTGTCCCCTCAAAATTCATATGTTGAAACTTAACTCCGAAAGGGATGTTATTAAGATGTAGAATCTCTGGCAGGTGATTACATCATGAGGGCTCTGTCCCCCATGGGACAGGGATTAGTGCCCTTATGAAACATCTTGAAGGAGCAAGTTTGCCTCTTCTGCCCCTTCCACCATGCAAGGATACAGCCAGAATGTTCTATCTTTGAAGCAGAGAGCGAGCCCTCTCCAAACACCAAACCTGTCAACGCCTTGATCTTGGATTTCCTAGCCTCTGAAACTGTGAGAAATGAATTTCTATTGTTTATAAATCAGCCAGTTTTAGGTATTTTTGTTATAGCAACATGAATGGATTAACACACATACAGAGCATCGATCCCAATCTGAAGAAGGTCAAGGCAAAAGTTGTTCATGCCCCATCCATGATGATAACTTCTTACAAGTACCTGTAATTCTCTAGTTGTTTTCTCTAGCTATATAAGTATGCTTAGCCAGTTTGGGGCATATTAGAGGTGCCAGGGATTAAATTTACTCAGGAGCATCACTCAACCATTGATTAGTGGGAAGTGGTCCTCCTTTATTTTTCTTTAAGTCCTTGGTCATAATTGTAATAGCTGCTTGAAAATCTTTGCGAAGTCCGACATCTGAGCTATATCTAACTATGTATCTGTTGATTCTTCTTTTTTCTTTATTTGACTATAATACTTTTCTGTTTCATATCTATCTAGTAATATTTATTGTATTTTGGATGTTGTGATTAATATCTCATAAGACTCTGGATTCTGTTCCATTCCTCTAAGGCATCTTGAATTTTATTCCAACAGGCAGTTCCATACAGGTAACCCTGAACTAGTGTAGGTTTGATTTTGCACATTGTAATAATTGATCTAAAGCAGTGCTGTCAAATAGACCTTTCTGTGATGATGGAAATGTCTACCTCTGCACTAATACAATAGGACTAGTCAGGTATGACTATTAAGCACTTGAAATACGGCTAGTGTGACTACAGAACTAATTTTCTAGTATTATTTAATTTAAATTCATTTAAATTTAAATGACTGCATATTGCTAATGGCTACCATATTGGACAGTGCAGATCTAGAATAATCCTTACTCCAGGATGTGGTATTTACTTCGGAGGTGTAGCCTTTCTGGTTTCTCAGCTACTTGTCCAAGGTGTTAATAAGGTTTCTTCACTCTAGCTGGACTGATGCGTCAACTAGCATTGCTTTACCTCTAGTGTCTTTGTTCCGCTCTCAGTCCTGTAGCAGCTACTTTCTAGTGTAGCATCACTTTGAGCATGTGCAGTCTAAACCTTGGCTCAGAAGTCAGAGCATCCCCCGCCTGACCCCATAGACTTCTGCCTCACTTCCTACACAGCCTTCTTCTCACTGGCACTATGCCCATCAGATTCCAGCCATTTCAACAGCCCTGAACTCTAATCTATAACTGCCTCGGCTCAGTGTGACCACTGTGTTCTGCTTGGGCTTTAGCTTCCTAAACTATAACTGGAAAATTGTCCTTAGGCTTACTTCATAATTTTTTCTTCTCTCACGGATCAGAGTCTCGCACTTTCTGTTGTGTCCAATCCTTGAAAACAGTAGCCTTGTATGTATTGTCCAGTTTAATAATTGTTTATGGCAGGAGAGCTAGTTATTTCATAATGATCCACAGGGAAGATCCTGGTAATGTTTTTTTTCAAAAGTTTTAATTTTGCTGAAACACACATCAATGCTCTATATATGTAAATTAAGTCTGTTAATTATATTCAATATTCAAATATTCTTGATAAATTTTGATTGCTTATTCTAGCAATTTCTGAAGGATATATGTTGTAATCTCTATGGTGAGGATTTATTTCTCCATTAAGTTTTGTCATTCTGTGCTTTATATATTTTGAAATTATATTATTACGAACATAAAAATTTAGAACTGGATTATCTTCCTCATGAATTAACTCCTTTATCATGCTGCAATATGCTGGCTTATCTTGCTATAATCTCTACCTAGCTTGGTATTAATTTAATTATACCAGCTTTATTTTCATTTGTGTTTGTATTATGTATCCATCCTTTTGCTTGCAACTTTTCTCTGTATTTATATTTAAGATGTGTCTCATGTAAGTAGCATATATTATTTTAAATCTAGACTCACAATCTTTTTGTTTTAATTTGAATATTTATCCCATTTACATTTAATATAATTAATATTATATTTTAGTTAAATCAATATTTATTATTACTTTATTTGCCAACTTGTTATGCTTTCATTCTCTCTTTTTTAATTTACTTCTTCCTTTCTCTTGACTTATTTTTATTTTTCCATTATTCCCTCTATTACAGGGAAAATGGTGGCTCACGCCTGTAATCCCAGCACTTTGAGAGGCTAAGGTGGGCAGATTGCTGGAACCCAGGAGTTCAAGACCAGCCTGGGCAACATGGTGAAACTCTGTCTTTACAAAAAAATACAAAAATATTAGCCAAGTGTGGTGGTGTGCACTTGTAGTCCCAGCTACTTCAGAGGCTGAGGTGGGAGGATTGCTTTGAGTCCAGGAGGGCTCTTGGTTGCAGTGAGCTGAGCTCACACCACTGAACTCCAGCCTGGGCAACAGTAAAGAAAAAGACTCTATACTTTTACTTCCTCCCCATTACATTTTAGATTATTGATATTATGGTTTATACATTTTTGTATTGTGTGCCCATTAACAAATTATTATAGTTATAGTAATTTTTAATATGCTTATCTTTTAACTTTTATACTACTGTTGAAAGTGATTTATCTACCACCATTAGAATATTAGAAAATTCCAGATTTGTCTAAATATATTTACCTTTATTAGTGAGTTTTATACATTCATATGTTTTTATGTTGTTAATTAGCATTCTTACATTTTAGCTCGAAGAACTCCCTTAAGTATTTCTTGTAGGGAAATAAACTAGTAATAATAAGCTCCCTCAGCTTTTGTTTATACGGGAATGTGTTTCTGTCTCCTTCATTCCTGAAGGACAGCTTTGCCAGATACAGTATTCTTGGTTAGCATATTTTTTTCTCTCCATATTTTGAATATATAATCCCATTATTTTCTTGCCTACAAGATTTCTGCTGAGAAATCCATTGTCAGTCTTATAGAGGGTCCCTTGTATGTGATAATTCACTTTTCCTTTGATGCTTTCAAAATTCTTTTTCTTTGGCTTTTGACAATTTAATTATAATGTCTTGATGTAGGCCTCTTCAAATTCAACCTATTTGCTGACCATTAGGCTTCAGGAAGCCACTGGCTGGGCTCTCCGGTTGGGCATGGCCACCAGCAGAATGCAGTGCCATCACCAAGGTCAGCACACTGGTTACTGTGAACCATGTCCCCCTTTTTCTGTTCCTATGTGATCCCAGGTTGTCTAGCCCTGCCAATTCCCCCACTGTTCCCCATGAGGAAAGACAAAAATAGGCCCAACTAAAATTGCCCAGAACACTGGGGAAGCTTGATGTTCTCCTTAGGTCTCTTTTCTCACTAGAGAAACCACTGGCTTGGGGATCCCTTTTGGTGTGGTGCTGTACTACAACAAAATGAAACCTCTCCTCTCACCCTTCTGATATAGCTTTCCTCCATTTTTTATGTGCCAAGGGGGTGCTTTTTAGCCTCAGTCTCAGGTTCTGAGATTTTAACAAGGCATTCTTATCTGTGGATAGTTGATAATCAGTGTTTCTGTGAGGTGAACTAGAGCAGGGACCTCCTATTCTGCCATCTTGCTGATGTCACTCTCCCATATATTTAACATCTAACTACACGTTAGATGTTAATTGGTACATCAATAATACTGAAAAATGAAGCAATGATTTGATAAAGATATATTTTGGGGAATGAGCTTACCATAGGGCAATGGTGAAACAGTATGCAACCCATGGCAAAGTTATAACTAAATGGCATGCAAGTCATATGAACAAACATTTTTATACATAAGAGACAGTGTTCAGTAAAATGTTCCTATGGAATGCTGTTTTGTCTTATTGGACTGTGTCTAGCTTAATATATTCTATTTTAGTTCCTTTAAATTAGAGATTACTTTGTGATTTACCACACTTCAATTCTAATTCAATTTTTTCTTTAAGACAGGCAATTCTGTCCTCGATTCCAGAAATCTGATTCAAGAATTTGAAAATCTATGCATATAAATAAGTAGGGAAAATGTACATATCGGCTGAAACTCTGGTAGCTCTAGTTCCTCTGAAAACTGTTGATTTGACTAAGGCCCTAGCAACTTTCTCAGCTACTCTTGGTACACTAAGAATTGTTTACATTCGGCCCCATAAAGCCAAAGACTATGTCTATTTTTGCTTACCACTGTATCTCTGGCACTTAGCATAGCACCTGATATACAGTGCTTAGTAAAAAATTGTTAAATGAATGAGTGAATGAATGAAAAATTTAAAAGTACCAACTTTAGATTAATATATTAAGAGAAAAAAAATCATTCCCATAAAATAAGTACTACCAAAAATATCAGCCAAAATTCTCTTGAGGGTGGCAAAGCTATTAAGAATCCAAATTCTCCTGAGGATGCAAAGCTGTTAAGTTTCTCACCATTCACTGGTAGATTTGGGGTTAGATCATTAAGTTCCTCAGCTGTGAGTTTGAATGCCATGTTTCCGAGTATACTGTCAATGTCATGAACATTGACTTGCAACTCTATAAAAGAGGAAGACATGAAGAAATTGAAACAAAAGTCAAAATGTAATAAATACCAATTCTTATGTATCATGATTATCAATTTCATTACAAAGAAGAGCCCAGGGACAGTTAAGTATTTAAAGAGGGCCATTAATGAACTAAAATTAATCTATTCATTTACATCCAATATCCAAAATGAGCCCACATAAGTAGCATGTTGAAAGTTGATAAACCACTCAGGTTATTTATAGCAGAAGAATAGCAAAATTTTAAACAGTTTTTAACAAAGTATCCATACAAATAAGGTTCCGTTTGCTCACTGTCTTATTGGACTGCACTCTGTATCTCAAGATATATTAGCTTCTCTAAAATTTTGAGACCTAGGACTAAATTTTATTATTTCCGCAGGCAAAATTGAGCAAAATCTAAGATAGGTAGAATAACTTTAAAAATAAAACACAGGAAATTATTAAATCAATGTGAACGTGTGTATGTATTAAAATTAATTATGGAGATATATATGAGATTGATAGCAAAATGTCGTGGTGAGGATAAAACAAAAGCATAACACAAGTACCTCAATTAATCTGCTTTCTCAATTTGCATATCACTTACCTTTTATACCTTTCACACAATTCAGCAACCTATTCTTATATATTTTTCCATTAGCTGTAAGAAAATATGTAATTTATGTCATATGGAAAACAACTATATATGCAAAAGTAATACAAAAATCTCTAAGTTCAGAAATATAGACCATAAAATAATTTGCTCTTAAAATTTACTTAATATCTTCTAAAATAATAAAATTAAAATGTAGACAAAATTCTTAATATGGTAAATCTGTCAATTCTTTAGCATCTGAGAAAATTATTAATATCAACTAGGATAAAGCAAAAAAAAGTACACCTTTTCTGACTTTACTCTTTTTTTCTCCACAGCTCCTATACATCTATACATTTCTCCTCCTCCTCCTCCTCTCCCATATCCTCCTCCTATTTCCTATGGGTCTTAACTCAACACATCTCAATAGAATGAAAGATAACCATCAATATTAATTCCTTAGCCCTGATGACAAGATTTATGGTTATGTATATTTTATTAGACAATTTTTATATTCCTAAATATTAAAAATAGTTACCTATGAAATTATGAATGTTTTAAAATCCCTAATTTATAAACAATGTACAACAAACATAGGTTGTTGGATAATATAAATTTTGAGGATATATTCCTAACTATTTCAAGACTCTATTTATATGTGTAATGTGGGATAACTCCCTTGATGACTACACTAACTCGCCTGAAGACTACTACTATTTGAAATGCCCACCATCAATTGGAAGTAATTTCTCTAGCTCCAAGTGTTCTCTAGATGTGAGCTCTATCCCCATATTTTGCAGGACATTTTCCAGGTCATTGAAGTCAACTTCTCCTCCTTCAAAACAAAAAACATAGAGAAAAATAAAATTTAAAAAAATATTGTAATTCAGAATTATGAAAGCAGAATTAAGGCAAATAATGGTATTTGTTAAACAATAAGCAGTCAATTGCAGATACAGAGAATGAATAGCATTCCTTTGACCCTAGTAAAAGAAGTGTTCCCACAGTGATGGCTATAAAATAATATTGCACACAGTTATATAAAGCTTATACCATTTAAAATTAGCATAATGGCAAAGACAATTGGTACAAATAAATGTGTTATCTAGGGTAGGCAATTAAACTAGAAATCAATAGTGAAGGATTACTAAGAAAACTCCCATATATTTGGAAATCAATAAGTGCATTTTTAAATAATTCATGTGTCAAAAAACAAATCAAAGTTAAAATATATCTTGACAATGATAATATTACATATTAACAATATGTAATATGTTAATATGGTAAAGATGTGCTGACAGGGGTATTTAGTCTTAAATGCATATGCTAAAAAAGATAAAAAGACCAATAATCTAAGATTCTATCTCAAAAAGTTAGAGAAAAAGGCCGGGTGTGGTAGCTCAACGCCTGTAATCCCAGCACTTTGGGAGGCTGAGGCGGGCGGATCACGAGGTCAGGAGATTGAGACCATCCTGGCTAACACGGTGAAACCCCGTCTCTACTAAAAATACAAAAAAAATTAGCCAGGCGTAGTGACAGGCGCCTATAGTCCTAGCTACTCAGGAGGCTGAGGCAGGAGAATGGCGTGAACCCAGGAGGCAGAGCTTGCAGGGAGCCGAGATCGCGCCAGTGCACTCCAGCCTGGGTGACAGAGTGAGACTCCCTCTCAAAAAAAAAAAAAAAAAAAAAAAAAAGTTAGAGAAAAATAGCAAATTAAACCTCCCAAAAGTAGAAGAAAATAAATAACAAAGACAAAAGCAGGAATTACGGAAACAAAAAACAAACCTTACATAGAGAGAATGAACACAGAAAAAAGTTGTGTTTTAGAAAGACTAACAAAGTTGATAGATACCTGTACTAAGATTGACAAAAGAAAAAAATGGAGAAAACATAACCAATGACAAATGAGACCACTACAGTTCCTACAGATACCTAAAGGATAATAGGAGGATATTATAAACATTATGTAATTAGTTTGAATATTTAAAAAAGGTATAAAGTCCTAGAAAAACATAACTCAGCAATAATGCCATATATATAGATATAGATATATACCATTCACGATTACATACAAAATAAAAAAGACTTAGGAGTAAATCTAACAAAAAAGAAAAATCGAGTTGACCAAAATAAACTTAGTGATGAACGATTTTTAATGATGTGCCACCAACTTGAATTGGCTCATGACAACTGATTGTTAAATATTCAGGAGTTTTGTGAACTTGATTTTAAATTGTTTACTACCAGAAGTCAGCCATGGTGAGATAATTTACATCATGGAAGTTGAAAAATGCTACAAATCAAATGGTGGTGTTTTATAGCATACCATTTTACCAGCATACCATTTACTGAAAAACTCAAGATTATAAATATATCCATTCTCTATAAATTGATCTAGATTCATAGGCTGCGGCAAGATGGCTGAATAGGAAAAGCTCCAGCCTGCAGCTCCCAGCAAGACCAATGTAGAAGGCAGGTGATTTCTGCATTTCCAACTGAGGTACCTGGTTTATCTCACTGAGACTGGCTACACAGTGAGTGCAGCCTACGGAGGGCGAGCAGAAGCAGGGTGGGGCATCGAATCACCTGGGAAGTGCAAGGAGCTGGGGAACTCCCTCCCCTAGCCAAGGGACTGTGCCATGAGGGACTGTGCTACCCAGCCCAGATACTACACTTTTCCCATGGTTTTTGCAATCCATAGACCAGGAGGTTCCCTTGTGTGCCTACACCACCAGGGCCCTGGGTTTCAAGCACAGAACTGGGCGGCTGTTCAGGCAGACACTGAGCTAGCTGCAGGGGTTTTTTTCGTACTCCAGTGGTGCCTGGAACCCCAGCGAGACAGAACCATTCACCCCCCTGGAACAGGGGCTGAAGCCAGGGAGCCAAGTGGTCTTGTTCAGTGGGTACCACTCCCATGGAGCCCAGCAAGCTAAGAACCACTGGCTTGAAATTCTCACTGCCAGCACAGCAGTTTGAAGTCAGCCTGGGATGATCAAGCTTCGTGGGGGAAGGGGCGTCTGCCATTACTGAGGCTTGAGTAGGCAGTTTTCCCCTAACAGTGTTAACTCTGACTGTGCAGAACTCACTTTAGCACAGCAAAGCCCCTGGGGCCAGACTGCCTCTCTAGATTCCTCCTCACTTGGCAGGGCATATCTGAAAGAAAGGGAGCAGCCCTAGTTAGGGGCTTATAGATAAAACTCCCATCTCCCTGGGACAGAGCACCTGGGGGAAGGGGCAACTGTGGGCACAGCTTCAGCAGACTTAAATGTGCCTGCCTGTCGGCTCTAAAAAGAGCAGTGGATCTCCCAGGACAGCACTCGAGCTTGGCTAAGGGACAGACTGCCTTCTCAAATGGGCCCCTGACTCCTATGCCTCCTGACCGCGAGACACCTCCCAGCAGGGGTCGACAGACATCTCATACAGGAGAGCTCTGGCCAGCATCAGGCTGGCCCAGCCTCTCTGGGACGAAGCTTCCAGAGGAAGTAGCAGGCAGCAATGTCTGCACTGGTGATACCTAGCCAAACAGGGTCTGGAGTGGACCTCCAGCAAACTCCAGTAGACATGCAGAAGAGGAGCCTGACTCTTGGAAGCAAAACTAACAAACAGAAAGCAATGACATAAACATCAACAAAAAGGACACCCACAGGAAAACCCCATCCAAAAATCATCAGCATCAAAAATCAAAGGTAAATAAATCCACAAAGATGAGGAAAAACTAGCACAAAAATGCTGAAAATTCCAAAAACCAGAATGCCTCTTCTCCTCCAAATGATTGCAACTACTCTCAAGCAAGGGCACAAAACTGGACGGAGAATGAACTTGACGAATTGACAGAAGTAGGCTTCAGGAGGTAGGTAATAACAAACTCCTCCAAGCTAAAGGAGCATGTTCTAACCCAATGCAAGGAAACTAAGAACCTTGATAAAAGGTTACAGGAACTGCTGACTAGAATAACCAGTTTAGAGAAGAACATAAATAAACTGATGGAGCTGAAAAACACAGCATGAGAACTTCATGACGCATACACAAGTATCAATAGCCAAATCGATCAAACAGAAGAAACGATACTAGAGATTGAAGATCAACTTAATGAACTAAAGCAGAAGACAATACTAGAGAAAAAAGAATGAAAAGGGATGAACAAAGCCTCCAAGAAATATGGGACTATGTGAAAAGACCAAACCCACAATTGATTGGTGTACCTGAAAGTGAGTGATGGGAGAATGGAACCAAGTTGGAAAACACACTTCAGGATATTATCCAGGAAAACTTCCCCAACCTAGCAAGACAGGCCAAAATTCAAATTCAGGAAATACAAAGAACACCACTAAGATACTCTTTGAGAAGAGCAACCACAAGTCACATAATCGTCAGATTCTCCAAGGTTGAAATGAAGGAAAAAACGCTAAGGGCAGCCAGAGAGAAAGATCAGGTTACCTACAAAGGGAAGCCCATCAGACTAACAGTGGATCTCTCTGCAGAAACCCTACAAGCCAGAGGAGAGTGGGAACCAATATTCAACATTCTTAAAGAAAAGAATTTTCAACCCAGAATTTCATATCCAGTCAAACTAAGCTTCATAAGTGAAGGAGAAATAAAATCCTTTACAGACATGCAAATGCAGAAGGAATTTGTCATCACCAGGCCTGCCTTACAAGAGCTCCTGAAGGAAGCACTAAATATGGAAAAAAACCAGTACTGATGGGAGGTTCCAAGATGGCCAAATACGAAGAGCTCCAGTCTGCAGCTCCCAGCGTGCGTGGCGCAAAAGACGGGTGATTTCTGCATTTCCAACCTAGGTACCAGGTTCATCTCACTGGGGCTTGTCAGACAGTGGGTGCAGCCCATGGAGCAGGGCGGGGCATCGCCTCACCCAGGAAGTGCAAGGGGTCGGAGAATTCCCTTTCCTAGCAAAGAGATGCCATGACAGATGGTACGTGGAAAATTGGGGCACTCCCACCCTAATACTGCGCTTTTCCAATGGCCTTAGCAAACGGCACACAAGAAGATTATATCCCGCGCCTGGCTGGGAGGGTCCCCCGCCCACAGAGCCTTGCGCACTGCTAGCACAGCAGTCTGAGATCAAACTGCAAGGTAGCAGCAAGGCTCGGGGAGGGGCGTCCACCATTGCTGAGGCTTGAGTAGATAAACAAAGCAGCTGGGAAGCTCGAACTGGGTGAATCCCACCGCAGCTCAAGGAGGCCTGCCTGCCTCTGTAGACTCCACCTCTGGGGGCAGGGCATAGCTGAACAAAAGGCAGCAGAAACTTCTGCAGACTTAAACATACCTGTCTGACAGCTCTGAAGAGAGTAGTGGTTCTCCCAGCATGGAGTTTGAGATCTGAGAATGGACAGACTGCCTCCTCAAGTGGGTCCCTGACCCTCGAGTAGCCTAACTGGGAGACACCTCCCAGTAGGGGCCGACTGACACCTCATACAGTCTGGTGCCCCTCTGAGATGAAGCTTCCAGAGGAAGGATCAGGCAGCAACATCTGCTGTTCTGCAATATTTGCTGTTCTGCGGCCTCTGCTGGTGATACCCAGGCAAACAGGGTCTGGAGTGGACCTCCAGCAAACACCAACAGACCTGCAGCTGAGGGTCCTTACTGTCAGAAGGAAAACTAACAAACAGAAAGGACATCCACACCAAAGCCCCATCTGTACGTCACCATCATTAAAGAGCAAAGGCAGATAAAACCACAAAGATGGGGAGAAACCAGAGCAGAAAAGCTGAAAATTCTAAAATTCAGAGCACCTCTTCTCCTCCAAAGGAACGCAGCTCCTCGCCAGCAATGGAACAAAGCTGGACAGAGAATGACTTTGACAAGTTGAGAGAAGAAGGCTTCAGACGATTGGTAATAACAAACTTCTCTGAGCTAAAGGAGGATATTCGAACCCATCGCAAAGAAGCTAAAAACCTTGAAAAAAGAGTAGATGAATGGCTAACTAGAATAAACAGTGCAGAGAAGTCCTTAAATGACCTGATGGAGCTGAAAACCATAGCACAAGAACTACGTGACACATGCACAAGCTTCAGTAGCCGATTTGATCAAGTGGAAGAAAGAGTATCAGTGATTGAAGATCAAATGAATGAAAAGAAGCGAGAACAGAAGTTTAGAGAAAAAAGAGTAAAAAATGAAAAAAGCCTCCAAGAAATATGGGACTATGTGAAAAGACCAAATCTACATCTGATTAGTGTACCTGAAAGTGATGGGGACAATGGAACCAAGCTGGAAAACACTCTTCAGGATATTATCCAGGAGAACTTCCCCAACCTAGCCAGGCAGGCCAACATTCAAATTCAGGAAATACAGAGAATACCACAAAGATACTCCTCGAGAAGAGCAATCCCAATACACATAATTATCAGATTCACCAAAACTGAAATGAAGGAAAGAATGTTAAGGGCAGCCAGAGAGAAAGGTCGGGTTACCCACAAAGGGAAACCCATCAGACTAACAGCGGATCTCTTGGCAGAAACTCTACAAGCCAGAAGAGAGTGGGGGCCAATATTCAACATTGTTAAAGAATTTTCAACCCACAATTTCATATCCAGCCAAACTAAGCTTCATAAGTGAAAGAGAAATAAAATTCTCTACAAGCAAACAAATGCTGAGAGATTTTGTCACCATAGGGCCTGCCTTACAAGAGCTCCTGAAGGAAGCTCTAAACATGGAAAGGAACAACTGGTACCAGCCACTGCAAAAACATGCCAAATTGTAAAGACCATCAATGCTAGGAAGAAACTGCATCAACTAATGAGCAAAATAACCAGCTAACATCATAATGACAGGATCAAATGCACACATAACAATATTAACCTTAAATGTAAATGGGCTAAATGCTCCAATTAAAAGACAGAGACTGGCAAATTGGATAAAGAGTCAAGACTCAACAGTGTGCTCTATTCAGGAGACACATCTCATGTGCAGAGACACACATAGGCTCAAAATAAAGGGATGGAGGAAGATCTACCAAGCAAATCGAAAACAAAAAAAAGCAGGGGTTACAATCCTACTCTCTGCTAAAACAGACTTCAAATCAACAAAGATCAAAAGAGACAAATAAGGCCATTACACAGGGTAAAGGGATCAATACAACAAGAAGAGCTAACTATTCTAAATATATATGCACCCAATACAGGAGCACACAGATTCATAAAGCAAGTCCTGAGGGACTTAAAAAGAGACTTAGACTCCCACATAATAACAATGGGAGACTTTAACACCCCACTGTCAACCTTAGACAGATCAATAAGACAGAAAGTTAACAAGGATATCCAGGAATTGAACTCAGCTCTGCACCAACTGGACCTAATAGACATCTACAGAAGTCTCCACACCAAATCAACAGAATATACATTCTTCTCAGGACAACATCACAATTATTCCAAAATTGATCACATAGTTGGAAGTAAAGCACTCCTCAGAAAATGTAAAAGAACAGAAATCACAACAAACTGTCTCTCAGACCACAGTGCAATCAAACTAGAACTCAGGATTAAGAAACTCACTCAAAACTGCTCAACTATATGGAAACTGAACAGCCTGCTCCTGAATGACTACTGGGTATAAAACGAAGTGAAGGCAGAAATAAAGATGTTCTTTGAAACCAATGAGAACAAAGACACAACATACCAGAATCTCTGGGACACATTTAAAGCAGTGTGTAGAGGGAAATTTATAGCGCTAAAACCCACAAGAGAAAGCAGGAAAGATCTAAAATTGACACCCTAACATCGCAATTAAAAGAACTAGAGAAGCAAGAGCAAACACATTCAAAAGCTAGCAGAAGGGAAGAAATAACTAAGATCAGAGCAGAACTGAAGGAGATAAAAATCCCTTCAAAAAATCAATGAATCCAGCAGCTGGTTTTTTGAAAAGATCAACAAAACTGATAGACCAGTAATAAAGAAGAAAAGAGAGAAGAATCTAATAGATGCAATAAAAAATGATAAAGGCGATATCACCAATGACCCCACAGAAATACAAACTACGATCAGAGAATACTATAAACACCTCTACGCAAATAAACTAGAAAATCTAGAAGAAATGGATAAATTCCTCAACACATACACCCTTCCAAGACTAAACTAGGAAGAAGTTGAATTGCTGAATAGACCAATAACAGGTTCTGAAACTGAGGCAATAATTAAAAGCCTACCAACCAAAAAAAGTCCAGGACCAGAAGGATTCACAGCCTAATTCTACCAGAGGTACAAAGAGGAGCTGGTACCATTCCTTCTGAAATTCTTTCAATCAATAGAAAAAGAGGGAATTCTCCCTAATTCATTTTATGAGGCCAACATCATCCTGATACCAAAGCCTGGCAGAGACACAACAAATAAAGAGAATTTTAGACCAATATCCCTAACGAACATCAATGAGAAAATCCTCAATAAAATACTGGCAAACCGAATCCAGCAGCACGTCAAAAAGCTTATCCACCATGATCAAGTCAGCTTCATCCCTGGGATGCAAGGCTGGTTCAACATATGCAAATCAATCAACATAATCCATCATATAAACAGAACCAAAGACAAAAACCACATGATTATCTCAACAGATGCAGAAAAGGCCTTTGACCAAATTCAACAGCCCTTCAGGCTAAAAACTCTCAATAAATTAGGTATTGATGGAACATATCTCAAAATAATAAGAGCTATTCATCACAAACCCACAGCCAATATCATACTGAATGGGCAAAAACTGGAAGCACTCCCTTTGAAAACTGGCACAAGACAGGGATGCCCTCTCTCACCACTCCTATTCAACATAGTGTTGGAAGTTCTGGCCAGGGCAATCAGGCAAGAGAAAGAAATAAAGGGTGTTCAATTAGGAAATGACGAAGTCAAACTGTCCCTCTTTGCAGATGACATGATTGTATATTTAGAAAACCCCATCGTCTCAGCCCCAAATCTCCTTAAGCTGATAAGCAACTTTGGCCAAGTCTCAGGATACAAAATCAAAGTGCAAAAATCACAAGCATTCTTTATACACCAATAACAGACAAACAGAGAGCCAAATCATGAGTGAACTCCCATTCACAATTGCTTCAAAGAGAATAAAATACCTAGGAATACAACCTACAAGGGACGTGAAGGACCTCTTCAAGGAGAACTACAAACCACTGCTCAACAAAATAAAAGAGGACACAAACAAATGGAAGAAAATTCCATGCTCATGGATAGGAAGAATCAATATCGTGAAAATGGCCATACTGCCCAAGGTAATTTACAGATTCAATGCCATCCCCATCAAACCACCAATGACTTTCTTCACAGAATTGGAAAAAACTACTTTAAAGTTCATATGGAACAAAAAAAGAGCCCGCATTGCCAAGACAATTCTAAGCCAAAAGAACAAAGCTGGAGGCATCCTGCTATGTGACTTCGAACTATACTACAAGGCTACAGTAACCAAAACAGCATGGTCCTGGTACCAAAACAGAGATATAGACCAATGGAACAGAATAGAGCCCTCGGAAATAATACCACACATCTACAACCATCTGATCTTTGACCAACCTGACAAAAACAAGAAATGAGGAAAGGATTCCCTATTTAATAAATGGTGCTGGGAAAACTGGCTAGCCATATGTAGAAAGCTGAACTGGATCTCTTCCTTACACCTTATACAAAAATTAATTCAAGATGGATTAAAGACTTAAATATTAGACCTAAAACCATAAAAATCCTATAAGAAAACCTAGGCAATAACTTTCAGGACATAGGCATGGGCAAGGACTTCATGACTGAAACACCAAAACCAACGGCAACAAAAGCCAAAATAGACAAATGGGATCTAATTAAACTAAAGAGCTTCTGCACAGCAAAAGAAACCACCACTAGAGTGAACAGGCAACCTACAGAAAGGGAGAAAATTTTTACAATCTACCCATCTGACAAATGGCTAATATCCAGAATCTACAAGGAACTTAAACAAATTTACAAGAAAAAATCAAACAACACCATCAAAAAGTGGGCAAAGAATATGAACAGACGCTTTTCAAAAGAAGACATTTATGCAGCCAACAGACACGTGAAAAAATGCTCATCATCACTGGTCATCAGAGAAATGCAAATCAAAACCACAATGAGATACCATCTCACACCAGCTAGAATGGCAATCATTAAAAAGTCAGGAAACAACAGGTGCTGGAGAGGATATGGAGAAATAGGAATGCTTTTACACTGTTGGTGGGAGTGTAAACTAGTTCCACCATTGTGGAAGACAGTGTGGCGATTCCTCAAGGATCTAGAACTAGAAATACATTTGACCCAGCAATCCCATTACTGGGTATATACCCAAAGGATTATATATCATGCTAGTATGAAGACACATGCACACATATGTGTATTGCGGCACTATTCACAATAGCAAAGACTTGGAACCAACCCAAATGTCCAACAATCATAGACTGGATTAAGAAAATGTGGCACATATACACCATGGAATACTATGCAGCCATAAAAAAAGATGAGTTCATGTCCTTTGTAGCAACATGGATGAAGCTGGAAACCATCATTCTGAGCAAACTATCTCAAGGACAGAAAACCAAACGCCACTATGTTCTCACTCATGGGTGAGAATTGAACAATGAGAACACTTGGACACGGGGCGGGGAAGATCACACACCAGGGCCTGTCATGGGGTAGGGAGAGGGGAGATGGATAGCATTAGGAGATACATCTAATGTAAATGATGAGTTAATGGGTGCAGCACACCAACATGGCACATGTATACATACATAACAAACCTGCACATTGTGCACATGTACCCTAGAACTTAAAGTATAATAATAATAATAATAATAATAATAATAATAATAATAAAAGAAAAACCAGTACCGCCTACTGCAAAAACATACCAAAATATAAAGACCCATGACACGATAAAGAAACTGTATCAACTAATCTGCAAATTGAACAGCTAGCATCATGATGACAGTATCAAATCCACCCATAACAATATTAACCTTAAATGTAAGTGGGCTAAATACCCCAATTAAAAGACACAGACTGGCATTTTAGATAAAAAGTCAAGACCCGTCAGTGTGCCATATTCAGGGGACTCATCTCACATGCAAAGACACACATAAGCTCAACATAAAGGGATGGAGGAGTTTACCAAGCAAATGGAAACATACTTTATACCAACAAAGTATAAACATACTTTATACCAACAAAGATCAAAAAACCACAAAGAAGGGCATTATATAATGGGAAAGGGATCAATGCAACAAGAAGAGCTAACTATCCTAAATATATATGCACCCAATACAGGAGCACCCAGATTCATAAAGCAAGTTCTTTGAGACCTACAAAGAGACTTAGACTCCCACACAATAACAGTAGGAGACTTTAACACCCCACTGTAGATATTAGACAGATCAAAAAGACAGAAAATTAAGAAGGATATATAGGACTTCAACTCATCTCTGGACCAAGTGGACCTAAAAGACATCTACAGAACTCTCCACCCCAAATAAACAGAATATGCATTCTTCTCAGCACCACATCACACTTATTCTAAAATTGATCATATAATTGGAAGTAAAACACTCCTCAGCAAATGCAAAAGAATGGAAATCATAACAAACAAGTCTCTCAGACCACAGTGCAATCAAATTATAACTCAAGATTAAGAAACTCACTCAAAATCAAACAACTACATGGAAACTGAACAACCTGCTCCTAAATGACTACTGAGTGAATAACAAAATGAAGGCAGAAATAAATAAGTTCACTGAAACCAATGAGAACAAAGACACAAAGTACCAGAATCTCTGGGACACAGCTAAAGCAGTGTGTAGAGGGAAATTTATAGCACTAAATGCCCACAACAGAAATTGGGAAAGATCTAAAATTGACACCCTAACATCACAATTAAAAGAATTAGAGAACCAAGAGCAAACAAATTCAAAAGCTAGCAGAAGATAAGAAATAACTAAGATCAGAGCAGAACTGAAGGAGATAGAGACATGAAAACCCCTTCAAAAAAATCAATGAATCCAGGAGCTGGTTTTTTGAAAAGATTAACAAAATAGATAGACCACTAGCCAGACTAATAAAGAAGAAAAGAGAGAAGAATCAAATAGACACAATAAAAAATGATAAAGGGGATATCACCAATGACCCCACAGAAATACAAACTACCATCAGAGAATACTATAAACACTGCTATGCAAATAAACTAGAAAGGAATGGCAATCATTAAAAAGTCAGGAAACAACAGGTGCTGGAGAGGATGTGGAGAAATAGGAACACTTTTACACTGTTGGCGGGAGTGTAAACTAGTTCCACCATTGTGGAAGACAGTGTGGAGATTCCTCAGGGATCTAGAACTAGAAATACCATTTGACCCAGCCATCCCATTACTGGGTATATACCCAAAAGACTATAAATCATGCTGCTATAAAGACACATGCACACGTATGTTTATTGTGGCACTATTCACAATAGCAAAGACTTGGAACCAACCCGAATGTCCAACAATGATAGACTGGATTAAGAAAATGTGGCACATATACACCATGGAATACTATGCAGCCATAAAAAATGATGAGTTCATGTCCTTTGTAGGGACATGGATGAAATTGGAAATCATCATTCTCAGGAAACTATCGCAAGGACAAAAAACCAAATACTGCATATTCTCACTCATGGGTGGGAATTGAACAATGAGAACACATGGACACAGGAAGGGGAACATCACACTCTGGGGACTGTTGTGGGGTGGGGGGAGTGGGGAGGGATAGCATTAGGAGATATACCTAATGCTAAATGGTGAGTTAATGGGTGCAGCACAGCAGCATGGCACATGAATACATATGTAACTAACCTGCACATGGTGCACACGTACCCTAAAACTTAAAGTATAATAATAATAAAAAAATAAAAATAAAACAAAGAAAATGTAGAAGAAATGGATAAATTCCTGGACACATACACCCTCCCAAGACTAAATCAAGAAGAAGTCAAATCCCTGAATAGACCAATAACAAGTTCTGAAATTGAGGCAGTAATTAATAGCCTACCAACAAAAAAAAGCCCAGGACCAGATAAATTTGCAACCAAATTCTACCAGAGGTATGAAGAGGAGCTGGTACCATTCCTACTGAAACTATTCCAAACAATTGAAAAACACGGATTCCTCCCTAACTCACTTTATGAGGCCAGCATCATCCTGATACCAAAACCTGGCAGAGATACAACAAAAAAGGGAAATTTCAGGCCAATCTATGCGAAAATCCTCAATAAAATACTGGCAAACCGAATTCATCAGAACATCAAAAAGCTTATCCACCATGATCAAGTCAGCTTCATTCCTGGGATTCAAAGCTGGTTTAACATACACAAATCGATAAACGTAATCCATCACATAAACAGAACCAATGACAAAAAAAACACGTGATTATCTCAACAGATTCAGAAAAGGCCTTTGATAAAATTCAACACACCTTCTTGCTAAAAACACTCAATAAGCTAGGTATTGATGGAACATATCTCAAAATAATAAGAGCTATTTATGACAAACTCATAGCCAGTATCATAGTGAATGGGCAGACGCTGGAAGCATTCCCTTTTAAAACCGGCACAAGACAAGAATGCCCTCTCACCACTCCTATTCAACATAGTATTGGAAGTTCTGGCCAGGGCAATCAGGCAAGAGAAAGAAATAAAGGGTATTCAAATACCAAGAGAGGAAGTCAAATTGTCTCTGTTTGCTGATGACATGACTGTATATTTAGAAAACCCCATCGTCTCAGCCCCAAAACTCATTAAGCTGATAAGTAAATTTAGCAAAGTCTCAGGATTCAAAATCAATGTGCAAAAATCATAAGCATTCTTTTTTTTTTCGCTTATTTGCAGATTTTAATATCCTAACTACCAAAAAAAATGAAATGACAGGATTTTTAAAGAACCCAAATTAAGCATCTGTGCAATAAACTTAAAAATGTCACAAGTCCTCCACCAATGTATGTTGCATTTAAGCTGTAACCAAGCAGCCCAGTTAGAAACATTTTTATTGTCATAGGGAAAATGTGAATTGTGTTTTTATTTATTTATTTATTTATTTATTTATGATTATTATACTTTAGGTTTTAGGGTACATGTGCACAATGTGCAGGTCAGTTACATCTGTATACATTTGCCATGCTGCTGTGCTACACCCACTAACTCGTCATCTAGCATTAGGTATATCTCCCAATGCTATTCCTCCCCCCTCCCCCCACCCCACAACAGTCCCCAGAGTGTGATGTTCCCCTTCCTGTGTCCATGTGTTCTCATTGTTCAATTCCCACCTATGAGTGAGAATATGGGGTGTTTGGGTTTTTTGTTCTTGTGATAGTTTACTGAGAATGATGATTTCCAATTTCATCCATGTCCCTACAAAGGACATGAACTCATCATTTTTTATGGCTGCATAGTATTCCATGGTGTATATGTGCCACATTTTCTTAATCCAGTCTACCATTGTTGGACATTTGGGTTGGTTCCAAGTCTTTGCTATTGTGAATAGTGCCACAATAAACATACCTGTGCATGTGTCTTCATAGCAGCATGATTTATAGTCCTTTGGGTATATACCCAGTAATGGGATGGCTGGGTCAAATGGAATTTCTAGTTCTAGATCCCTGAGGAATCGCCACACTGACTTCCACAAGGGTTGAACTAGTTTACAGTCCCACCAACAGTGTAAAAGTGTTCCTATTTCTCCACATCCTCTCCAGCACCTGTTGTTTCCTGACTTCTTAATGATCGCCATTCTAACTGGTGTGAGATGGTATCTCATTGTGGTTTTGATTTGCATTTCTCTGATGGCCAGTGATGGTGAGCATTTTTTCCTGTGTTTTTTGGCTGCATAAATGTCTTCTTTTGAGAAGTGTCTGCTCATGTCCTTCGCCCACTTTTTGATGGGGTTGTTTGTTTTTTTCTTGTAAATTTGTTGGAGTTCATTGTAGATTCTGGATATTAGCCCTTTGTCAGATGAGTAGGTTGCGAAAATTTTCTCCCATTTTGTAGGTTGCCTGTTCACTCTGATGGTAGTTTCTTTTGCTGTGCAGAAGCTCTTGAGTTTAATTAGATCCCATTTGTCAATTTTGGCTTTTGTGGCCATTGCTTTTGGTGTTTTAGACATGAAGTCCTTGCCCATGCCTATGTCCTGAATGGTAATGCCTAGGTTTTCTTCTAGGGTTTTTATGGTTTTAGGTCTAACGTTTAAGTCTTTAATCCATCTTGAATTGATTTTTGCATAAGGTGTAAGGAAGGGATCCAGTTTCAGCTTTCTACATATGGCTAGCCAGTTTTCCCAGCACCATTTATTAAATAGGGAATCCTTTCCCCATTGCTTGTTTTTCTCAGGTTGGTCAAAGATCAGATAGTTGTAGATATGTGGCGTTATTTCTGAGGCCTCTGTTCTGTTCCATTGATCTATATCTCTGTTTTGGTACCAGTACCATGCTGTTTTGGTTACTGTAGCCTTGTAGTATAATTTGAAGTCAGGTAGTGTGATGCCTCCAGCTTTGTTCTTTTGGCTTAGGATTGACTTGGTGATGCGGGCTCTTTTTTTGTTCCATATGAACTTTAAAGTAGTTTTTTCCAATTCTGTGAAGAAAGTCATTGGTAGCTTGATGGGGATGGCATTGAATCTGTAAATTACCTTGGGCAGTATGGCCATTTTCATGATATTGATTCTTCCTACCCATGAGCATGGAATGTTCTTCCATTTGTTTGTATCCTCTTTTATTTCCTTGAGCAGTGGTTTGTAGTTCTCCTTGAAGAGGTCCTTCACATCCCTTGTAAGTTGGATTCCTAGGTATTTTATTCTCTTTGAAGCAATTGTGAATGGGAGTTCACTCATGATTTGGCTCTCTGTTTGTCTGTTATTGGTGTATAAGAATACTTGTCATTTTTGTACATTGATTTTGTATCCTGAGACTTTGCTGAAGTTGCTTATCAGGTTAAGGAGATTTTGGGCTGAGACAATGGGGTTTTCTAGATATACAATCATGTCGTCTGCAAACAGGGACAATTTGACTTCCTCTTTTCCTAATTCAATACCCTTTATTTCCTTCTCCTGTCTAATTGCCCTGGCCAGAACTTCCAACACTATGTTGAATAGGAGTGGTGAGAGAGGGCATCCCTGTCTTGTGCCAGTTTTCAAAGGGAATGCTTCCAGTTTTTGCCCATTCAGTATGATATTGGCTGTGGGTTTGTCATAGATAGCTCTTATTATTTTGAGATACGTCCCATCAATACCTAATTTATTGAGAGTTTTTAGCATGAAGGTTGCTGAATTTTGTCAAAGGCCTTTTCTGCATCTATTGAGATAATCATGTGGTTTTTGTCTTTGTTTCTGTTTATATGCTGGATTACATTTATTGATTTGCGTATACTGAACCAGCCTTGCATCCCAGGGATGAAGCCCACTTGATCATGGTGGATAAGCTTTTTGATGTGCTGCTGGATTCAGTTTGCCAGTATTTTATTGAGGTTTTGTGCATCAATGTTCATCAAGGATATTGGTCTAAAATTCTCTTTTTTGGTTGTGTCTCTGCCAGGCTTTGGTATCAGGATGATGCTGGCCTCATAAAATGAGTTAGGTAGAATTCCCTCTTTTTCTATTGATTGGAATAGTTTCAGAAGGAATGGTACCAGTTCCTCCTTGTACCTCTGGTAGAATTAGGCTGTGAATCCATCTGGTCCTGGACTTTTTTTGGTTGGTAAACTATTGATTATTGCCACAATTTCAGCTCCTGTTATTGATCTATTCAGAGATTCAACTTCTTCCTGGTTTAGTCTTGGGAAAGTGTATGTGTCGAGGAATTTATCCATTTCTTCTAGATTTTCTAGTTTATTTGCATAGAGGTGTTTGTAGTATTCTCTGATGGTAGTTTGTATTTCTGTGGGATCAGTGGTGATATCCTCTTTATCATTTTTTATTGCATCTATTTGATTCTTCTCTCTTTTTTTCTTTATTCATCTTGCTAGCGGTCTGTAAATTTTGTTGATCCTTTCATAAAACCAGCTCCTGGATTCATTAATTTTTTGAAGGGTTTTTTGTATCTCTATTTCCTTCAGTTCTGCTCTGATTTTAGTTATTTCTTGCCTTCTGCTAGCTTTTGTATGTGTTTGCTCTCGCTTTTCTAGTTCTTTTAATTGTTATGTTAGGGTGTCAATTTTGGATCTTTCCTGCTTTCTCTTGTGGGCATTTAGTGCTATAAATTTCCCTCTACACACTGCTTTGAATCCATCTCAGAGATTCTGGTATGTTGTGTCTTTGTTCTCGTTGGTTTCAAAGAACATCTTTATTTCTGCCTTCATTTTGTTATGTACCCAGTAGTCATGCAGGAGCAGGTTGTTCAGTTGCCATGTAGTTGAGCGGTTTTGAGTGAGATTCTTAATCCTGAGTTCTAGTTTGATTGCACTGTGATCTGAGAGATAGTTTGTTATAATTTCTGTTCTTTTACATTTTCTGAGGAGAGGTTTACTTCCAAGTATGTGGTCAATTTTGGAATAGGTGTGGCGTGGTGCTGAAAAAAATGTATATTCTGTTGATTTGGGGTGAAGAGTTCTGTAGATGTCTATTAGGTCCACTTGGTGCAGAGCTGAGTTCAATTCCTGGGTATCCTTGTTGACTCTGTCTTGTTGATCTGTCTAATGTTGACAGTGGGGTGTGAAAGTCTCCCATTATTAATGTGTGGGAGTCGAAGTCTCTTTGTAGGTCACTCAGGACTTGCTTCATGAATCTGGGTGCTCCTGTATTGGGTGCATATATATGTAGGATAGTTAGCTCTTCTTGTTGAATTGATCCCTTTACCATTATGTAATGTCCTTGTCTCTTTTGATCTTTGTTGGTTTAAAGTCTGTTTTATCAGAGACTAGGATTGCAACCCCTGCCTTTTTTTGTTTTCCATTTGCTTGGTAGATCTTCCTCCATCCTTTTATTTTGAGCCTATGTGTGTCTCTGCATGTGAGATGGGTTTCCTGAATACAGCACACTGATGGGTCTTGAGTCTTTATCCAATTTGCCAGTCTGCGTCTTTTAATTGGAGCATTTAGTCCATTTACATTTAAAGTTAATATTGTTATGTGTGAATTTGATCCTGTCATTATGATGTTAGCTGGCTATTTTGTTCGTTAGTTGATGCAGTCTCTTCCTAGTCTCGATGGTCTTTACATTTTGGCATGATTTTGCAGCGGCTGGTACTGGTTGTGCCTTTCCATGTTTAGCGCTTCCTTCAGGAGCTCTTTTAGGGCAGGCCTGGTAGTGACAAAATCTCTCAGCATTTGCTTGTCTGTAAAGTATTTTATTTCTCCTTCACTTATGAAGCTTAGTTTGGCTGGATATGAAATTCTGGGTTGAAAATTCTTTTCTTTAAGAATGTTGAATATTGGCCCCCACTCTCTTCTGGCTTGTAGGGTTTCTGCCGAGAGATCCGCTGTTAGTCTGGTGGGCTTCCCTTTGAGGGTAACCCGACCTTTCTCTCTGGCTGCCTTTAACATTTTTTCCTTCATTTCAACTTTGGTGAATCTGACAATTATGTGTCTTGGAGGTGCTCTTCTCGAGGAGTATCTTTGTGGCGTTCTCTGTATTTCCTGAATCTGAATGTTGGCCTGCCTTGCTAGATTGGGGAAGTTCTCCTGGATAATATCCTGCAGAGTGTTTTCCAACTTGGTTCCATTCTCCCCGTCACTTTCAGGTACACCAATCAGACGTAGATTTGGTCTTTTCACATAGTCCCACATTTCTTGGAGGCTTTGCTCATTTCTTTTTATTCTTTTTTCTCTAAACTTCCCTTCTTGCTTCATTTCATTCATTTCATCTTCCATTGCTGATACCCTTTCTTCCATTTGATTGCATTGGCTTCTGAGGCTTCTGCATTCTTCACATAGTTCTCGAGCCTTGGTTTTCAGCTCCATCAGCTCCTTTAAGCACTTCTCTGTATTGGTTATTCTAGTTATACATTCTTCTAAATTTTCTTCAAAGTTTTCAACTTCTTTGCCTTTGGTTTGAATATCCTCCCGTAGCTCAGAGTAATTTGATCGTCTGAAGCCTTCTTCTCTCAGCTCGTCAAAGTCATTCTCCATCCAGCTTTGTTCCGTTGCAGGTGAGGAACTGCGTTCCTTTGGAGAAGGAGAGGTGCTCTGCTTTTTAGAGTTTCCAGTTTTTCTGCTCTGTTTTTTCCCCATCTTTGTGGTTTTATCTACTTTTGGTCTTTGATGATGGTGATGTACAGATGGGTTTTTGGTGTGGATGTCCTTTCTGTTAGTTTTCCTTCTAACAGACAGGACCCTCAGCTGCAGGTCTGTTCGAGTATGCTGCCGGCCGTGTGAGGTGTCAGTCTGCCCCTGCTGGGGGGTGCCTCCCAGTTAGGCTGCTCGGGGGTCAGGGGTCAGGGACGCACTTGAGGAGGCAGTCTGCCCGTTCTCAGATCTCCAGCTGCGTGCTGAGAGAACCACTGCTCTCTTCAAAGCTGTCAGACAGGGACATTTAAGTCTGCAGAGGTTACTGCTGTCTTTTTGTCTGTGCCCTGCCCCCAGAGGTGGAGCCTACAGAGGCAGGCAGGCCTCCTTGAGCTGTGGTGGGCTCCACCCAGTTCGAGCTTCCTGGCTGCTTTGTTTACCTAAGCACGCCTGGGCAATGGCAGGCGCCCCTCCCCCAGCCTCGCTGCCACCTTGCAGTTTGATCTCAGACTGCTGTGCTAGCAATCAGCGAGACTCCGTGGGCGTAGGACCCTTTGAGCCAGGTGCAGGATATTAATCTCCTGGTGTGTCATTTTTTAAGCCCGTCGGAAAAGCGCAGTATTTGGGTGGGAGTGACCCGATTTTCCAGGTGCCGTCTGTCACCCCTTTCTTTGACTAGGAAAGGGAACTGCCTGACCCCTTGCGCTTCCCGAGTGAGGCAATGCCTCACCTTTCTTTGGCTCGCGCACGGTGTGCGCACCCACTGACCTGCGCCCACTGTCTGGCACTCCCTAGTGAGATGAACCTGGTACCTCAGATGGAAATGCAGAAATCACCCGTCTTCTGCGTCGCTCACGCTGGGAGCTGTAGACCGGAGCTGTTCCTATTCGGCCATCTTGGCTCCTCCCCCCATAAGCATTCTTATACACCAATAATGGAGAGCCAAATCATGAGTGAACCCCCATTCACAATTGCTACAAAGAAAATAAAATACCTAGGAATACAACTTACAAGGGACGTGAAGGACCTTTTCAAGGAGAACTACCAATCACTGCTCAAGGAAATAAGAATGGACATAAATAAATGGAAAAACATTCCATGCTCATGGATAGGAAGAACCAATATTGTGAAAATGACCATATTGCCCAAAGTAATTTATAGATTCAATGCTATTCCCAACAAGCTACTGTTGCTTTTCTTCACAGAACTACAGAAAACTATTTTAAATTTCATATGGAACTGAAAAAGAGCCCATATAGCCAAGACAATCCTAAGCAAAAAGAACAAAGCTAAAGGCATCATGCTACCTGACTTCAAACTATACTACAAGCCTACAGTAACCAAAACAGCATGGTACTTGTACCGAAACAGATATATAGACCAATGGAACAGAACAGAGGCCTCAGAAATAACACCACACATCTACAACCAAATGATCTTTGACAAACCTGATGAAAACAAGCAATAGGAAAAGGATTCCCTGTTTAATAAGTTGTGCTGTGAAAACTGGCTAGTCATGTGGAGAAAACTGAAACTGGACCCCTTCCTTACACTTTATAGAAAAATTAACTCAAGATGGATTAAAGAATTAAATGTAAATCCAAAAACCATAAAACCCTTGAAGAAAACATAGGCAATACCACTCAGGACATAGGCATGGGCAAAGACCTCATGACTAAAACACAAAAAGCAATTGCAACAAAAGCCAAAATTGACAAATGGGATCTAATTAAACTAAAGAGCTTCTGTACAGCTAAAGAAACTATCATCAGAGTGAACAGGCAACCTACAGAATGGGAGAAAATTTTTGCAATCTATCCATCTGACAAAAGTCTAATATACAGAATCTACAAGGAACTTAAACAAATTTACAATAAAAAAAATAAACAACTCCATCAAAATTTGGGCAAGGGTAGCCGGGTGCACTGGCAGGCACCTGTAATCTCAGCTACCTGGGAGGCTGAGGCAGGAGAATCACTCGAACCCGAGAGACGGAGGTTGCAGTGAGCCGAGATTGCGCCACTGCACTCTAGCCTGGTTGACAGAGCAAGACCCCATCTCAAAAAAAAAAGAAAAAATTTGACAAAGGACATGAACAAATACTTCTCAAAAGAAGACATTTATGCAGCCAACAAACATGAAAAAAAAGCTCATCATCACTGATCATTAGAGAAATGCAAATCAAAATCCCAGTGAGATACCATCTCATGCCAGCTAGAATGGTGATCATTCAAAAGTCAGCAAACAACAGATTCTGGAGAGGATGTAGAGAAACAGGAATGCTTTTACACTGTTGGTTGGAGTGTAAATTAGTTCAGCTATTGTGGAAGACAGGGTGGTGTTTCCTCAACAATCTAGAACCAGAAATACCATTTGACCCAGCAATCCCATTACTGGGTATATACCCAGAGGATTATAAATCATTCTACTATGAAGACACGTCCACATGTATGTTTATTACAGTGCCATTCACAATAGCAAAGACTTGGAACCAACCCATACGCCCATCAATGATAGACTCGATCAAGAAAATGTGGCACATATACACTATGGAATACTATGCAGCTATAAAAAAGAATGAGTTCATGTCCTTTGCAGGGACACGGATGAAGCTGGAAACCAGCATTCTCAGCAAACTAACACAGAAACAAAGGCCAAACACCGCATGTTCTCACTCCTAAGTGGGAGTTGAACAGTGAGAACACATGGACACAGGGAGGGGAACATCATACACTGGGGCCTGTTGTGGGGTGGGGGTAAGGGGAAAGAGAGCATTAGGACAAATACCTAATGCATGCGGGGCTTAAAACCTAGATGATGGGTTGATGGGCGCAGGGCACATGTATACCTAAGTAACAAACCTGCACATGTATCCCAGAACTTAAAGTTTAATAAATTGAAAAAAAAAAATGACCTAGATTCAACAAAAACCCCAGCCGTAGGGGTGGATTAAAGTTTGATTGAAATGTATATGAAAATACAAAAGGCCAAGAATAGCCAGGGCAATCATAAAAAAGTAAAACAAATGTGAAGGATTTGCACTTCAGATATAAGATACATTGAATATATTAAGAGAGTGGTAGACTGGTGCAAAGACACACAAACAACAACAATAAAGTAACAGATTAAATAGTCCAGATATACAAACACATTTATGGTCTTTGATTTATGAATAAGATAGCCTTACACTGCAGTGAGAAAACTATATTCTTTTCAATAAATGGTGCTGAATATCCACTTAGAAAAAAACCAAATTGTCACCCTTATCCTACATCACGGATTGTAGATCTAAATGTGAAAGTAAAATAACAAAGGTCCTAAAAAGTGAAATAAGAAAATATTTCCATGGGCTTGGTGTATGCAAGGATTTCTCTTCTTTTATTTTAAGTTCAGGGGTACATGTGCCAGTTTGTTACTCAGGCAAACATGTGCCATGGTGGTTTGCTGCACAGATTATCCCTTCCCGAATATTCTACCATAAAAGAGAAGACTGATTAGACTACATGTAAAAATAGGAACTTTTTTTCTGTAAAAAGTATAATTCAAGTGAAAAATCTAATACATATAGTGAGATATTTGCAATTTATAACCTACAATGGACTTGTATCTAGAATATATTAAAAAAATAAGTAAAAGACAGTAAGTTTAAAAAATCAAAAGTAAAAGACAGACATCCAAACAGACAAATAGGTAACAGACATTAAGAGGAACTTTACAAAAGAGATTATCCAAATAACTAAGATATGTAAAAAAGGTGCTCAACATCATTCATCATTAGGGAAATGCAAATTATAAACACAGTGGGATAGTAATACATGCTAACATGGAAAAGACAGTATCAAGTATCAGGCAAGGATATAAAGCAAAACTCTCATACACTGTTGGTTGAATTGTAAAATGGTACTACTACTTTGGAAAATTGAATGACAATATCTAATAAAGTATACATAATTCTATAACAAAGCAATCCAATTTCTATGTATGGCCACATAATCATGCACATATGTTCACCAAAAGGCATGTATAAAAATATCATTTGTAATTGGCCAAACTGGAAATGTCCTTCAGTAATAGAATTGACAAATATATTATAGTATACTTACACAATGGAATATTACACAGCAATGTATTCAAGCACAACAAACTAATTAAAATCATTCCCCATACCAAAATAGGTTCCCTACAGATTTCTACTTGATTACAGTTTATTAGTCTTTGTACTATATAGCAGTGAAAATGAGCAAACTACTGCTGCATGCAACAATATGAATCTGAGAATAGCATGTGACATAATGTTGAGTGAAAGAAATTAGACATAGAAGAATACAGATTGTATAGTTTCATTTATGTAAAGTTCAAAAACAGACAAAACTAGTAAATCTGTGGTCCTAGAATTCAGGATAGTAATTGCCTCCAAAAAGTAAGGAGGAAAAGTCTATGTAGTGGTATCAGGAGTCTTCTGGGTTATGGGTAATCTTTTATTTCACAATCCAGGTTATAGTTAAATGGGTATGTGTAGATGTTCATTTTGTGATAATTCTGAAGTTGGACACATATGATTATATAATATAATTATATATGTCAAACTTTAGTAAAATAATTATCATAGAAAATATGGCTTAAAATATTAGGATCTTAAATTCATAGTAACTTCTTACTAACCTGTAATAACTTGCACTGTATCCATCAATGATTTCAAATCAGTCTCCCCTTTAGCTGTAAGATAAAGTGAATTCAGGAAAAAATTATTTCTAAATAATAATCCAGAAACCAGCTAAAGTTTGTTATTATACATCATTACTTAGCTTCACTTTAATTGAATAACTCTTTTTTGTCATTTTTTTAACTTTTTAAATTCTGAGAAACAAAATAGTATGGTGCAGCACAATAGACAACCCCATATGTTCTCAAAGAAAAAAGTGAATAATAGATTTACATGTAGCAAGACAAGAACTTCCATTCCAAGAAGGCTAAAACATAATTGCTAATTGTATTATACTGTTTAAGCACAGTATTTAAAACTATTTCCCCACAATTTCATATATGCTCTTTTCCTATCCAATTTAAACACATAAATCAAAGTTGAAATTAACTCTTTCTACATGCCTATTTCAGATGTATAATTATATTTGAGGACTATGCTTATTACTAATATCGGCATTTAAGCTTCCATTTCCTCTTTATTTTTATATAGTAAAAGCAAAATTTAAGTATGTATGCATGCAGATGTATATGCACAATCATATATTAAAATAATAAGAGAAATATTGCTGTCCAGAAAAAGATGGCAACTACCAAATTGAAATGCCAGCTGCCAGACCATGTTACCATACAGTCATTTCAGCCAAGGTCCCAAGTTTGAATTCACAATACAAAGGACAATTTGAGGATGTTAATGTATGAATGTATAGGTTGTATGAGAGATAAACATATAAAAATTGATGACTATAATAAACTGCTATGGTTGAAGCCAAGGTCGAGGAACTAGAGCCCACCCTACGTGTCACTACTTGTTTATCTTCTTCCTGCATAGCAACACTTGAAACAATTCAATAAAACATAGTCTTCAAGAGTTAATTCCATATTAGTAAGCTGGCCCTTGACCACTGGACCATAAAGTCTGGCTCGGTAAAGAATATGTTCTTACTGGGCTATTATGCTTTCTTATAAACGTGGTGAAAAATACCATCCATGCAAGTTAATTCTCTGAAGACCCTCAATTCTGATAATGCCACAGGTCTCTGGTGACAAAGACCATATGTTCATCTCTGGTCTATTCCTAACAGACTTTGATACAGCATGTCACTCAGAATTGCTGCAAATGATTACATTATACCAGGTGTAAATATTAGTGTCCTGACCAAAAGCAGTTCTTCATTTTCTTTAGGAATTATCTTGTCAATATCTATTCATTCACTTATTAATTATGTCATTCTCTCATTTACTCAGTAATTTGTCCATCTCTAATTTAACATTTGTGGAGTGCCTACTTATATGCCAAGTACTCTTCTAGGTATTGGAAGATAAATAATATACCCATCCCTACTTTAAGGCTCACATTAAACTGACAAGATAGGCAAATAAACATAAATACACAATTACAGTACAATGTGGCAAATATAATGAAAAATGTATGCACAGTTATTGTGGAAATACAGAAAAGAGGTATCTAATATAGTCTGGGTAGTTAAGAGACAACTTTCTGAAAAAAACAAAACAAAACGTGGCTTTCAATTCTGATAAGCAATGAGAAAGAGTTAGTCATATGAAGGGAAAGGAGAGGCCCTCTGAGTAATGGAGACATCATAAACAAAGCAAGGAAATGATAAAAAGCATGACGTAAAATACAAGTGATATAAAGTTATTTTATTCTATGATATAAAATGGAATAAAAGTGCAATATTATTGGAGGGTAAAATACTAGATTAGGTAAACAGGATCCAA
The DNA here is from genome assembly GCF_028885625.2 of Pongo pygmaeus. Classification (NCBI taxonomy): domain Eukaryota; kingdom Metazoa; phylum Chordata; class Mammalia; order Primates; family Hominidae; genus Pongo; species Pongo pygmaeus. Next base: position 80,382,493 of record NC_072392.2, on the reverse strand, counting down.
ATCATGAAGGAACTTGTTTTCCATATCAATGGACTTAAGACATTTTTTAGCACATGATTGTAAGCCACTAAACACTTTTAAATTGAGTCATGATGTGGTCAGATTTGCATCTCATATAGATCACTATGATGGCTATTTTGTAGAAGCCACTGTAATAGCTGAAACCAGGAAGGAAAGAACCTGAAATATGACAATGATAGAAGGAACAAAGAGATGTTAACAGATTTATATATGGAATTTTTTCAATGTTTTATTATGTAAATTTGCAAACATACAGCAAAGTTGAAAAAACTGTACAATGAACAGGCCTATCATCTAGATTCTACTATTAACATTTTAGTATACTTGCTTTGTCATATATCCAATCATCTATGTATGGTAGTTTGAGGTAAAACTGGCATGATAAAGTGATAGTCCAGATAGGAGGTGATAGGAAACAAGTGGTTATAAAAAATGAATCCCATGTATCTAGCTTATGTGACTAAATAGACAGTGATAGAACAAATGGGGCAGAGAATATAGGACTAGAAGGTAGCTTGGACAGGGAACAAATGAATTCAGTTTCAAATAGGTTAAAGGATGTCTCCTACGGAATATCTGAGTAGAAATGTCTAGCAGGCATTTAGATATACCAGTCTGCAGTGCAGGGGAGAGGTCTGTGTAAAAATACAGATTTGAAAGTCATCAGCATGTAGGTGATATGTAAAACCGTAGATATGAGTGAGATTTTCCAAAGAGAGGATGTAAAATGAAAATCAGAATGAGAAAATCCAGATTGTGGTAACGACACAGAAACTAGGGGAACAAAATTTCAAGGTCAGATTTATCATCAATATCAAAGACAGCAGAGAGCTCCAATAAGAAACAGAATGAATAATGTCTAATGCAATCGACAAATGGCAACTTATGGTGTCCTTAGAGAAGTTTCAGCAATGTTAGGGAGCTGAGTCAGAATACAAAAATGAATGGGAAATATGGAAAGAATACACATTAACCTTCTTTCAGTCCTTTCTTTTTCCACTCTTTTCTTTGGCTTTCTGAACATTCCCAGATGTGAAAAACAATCTTAGAATCAATCTAGTCAAATGCTTTGTATTCTATGTGGATTTAGAAAATGAAGACAGGCTTTGTTCTTGCTCTGAAACTGAATCTTTCTGAGATGTTGCAAGATTTTTTATGATCACAAAATTAAACTGGTTTTAGAAATACTCATATATAAACCCTCGACCCACTTCTGAAGAATTTTTTTATATCTAAAATGAGTCACCATCAACTGGAAGGTTTCTTGTCAGCTCTCCAAGTTCTTCTTTGGTAAGTTCAATCCCCATGTTTCCTAGTACGTTGTCCAAGTCTCTGATATCTACTGTCTCTCCTTAGTAAAGAGAAAGAAATATGAAAATTCCCACTAATGCTGAAATGTTCCACCTTATATTTGCTTATGCATTAAAGATTTTGTTTTGCAGGTAGACTTAAGATCACTGGAACCTGTTTAAGTTTACACAGAGATTCAATATGGTTAGAATTAAGCTCAGTTCCCTTAAATCTTTTTAGAAGAATAAACATACTCACCATAAATTTTCAAAGGGAACAAAATTAGCTTCCAGTGTATTATTCTTATAATGAAAATAAGAATTTCTAGTGAAATGAGAAAATTACTATGGTTGGAATAAGAATACATGGGTTTGAATACTGTTTTCTACTATTTATTATCTACAGGAACTTATTCAAATAACCTAACTTCTTTGGTTTCCAGTTTTCTGTTGTATGAAATGAAGATGTTCCTACCTGTTTCACAGAGTTTCTGTGGGGATAAAGTTACATGTGAAAAAACCTAGAACTCTGTCAGCATAGAAAGTGCTTGATACACTTTAATAACTACTTCTGAGCCAAAGGTAGGCTCATTTACCTTTTTAACCCAAACTAGATTCATTGTCCACGCTAACCACAATCACTGAATGGCAATTCTCTTGCATTTTACAATTAACCTTTAAAAATAAACTCAGTCTCTTCTCTAGGAAAGTGTATCAAAATGTGTATAAATATGATCAATATAAATAAAACAAAAATAGACATTCTGCCAAGATAAGAAATAGTGTAAATTATGTTGGATCCATATGTTGGAGAGTAGCAGGATTCCTTATCAAGTGATTAGGAACTACGACAACAAAGAGGTAAATTGAGAGTGATTTGTTAACTCATCATCCATCTTACCATTGAAAGCTTTCAAACCAGATAAGATTTCATTCTGATACACCTTCTCAGACTTAGTTTATGTCTCTACTGTGAAATATACCTGATACACCTTCTCAGACTTAGTTTATGTCTCTACTGTGAAATATATCTGATCATCTACTTATGGTCATTACTGAGAAAAAACTTATTGTAAAAGACTAATATTTAGCTCAGAAGACAAATATTTCGCAAAGCAATATAACCGAATATATGTCCATCATTGTGATGATTCATGTCTTTCTTTTTTTTTAATTTTATTATTATTATACTTTAAGTTTTAGGGTACATGTGCACAACGTGCAGGTTTGTTACATATGTCTGTGTGTGCCATGTTGGTGTGCTGCACCCATTAACTCATCATTTAGCATTATGTATATCTCCTAATGCTATCCCTCCCCCATCCCCCCGCCCCACAACAGTCCCCGGTGTGTGATGTTCCCCTTCCTGTGTCCATGTGTTCTCATTGTTCAGTTCCCATCTATGAGTGAGAACATGCAGTGTTTGGTTTTTTGTCCTTGCGACAGTTTGCTGAGAATGATGGTTTCCAGTTTCATCCATGCCCCTGCAAAGGACATGAACTCATCATTTTTTATGGCTGCATAGTATTCCATGGTGTATATGTAAACTAGTTCAACCATTGTGGAAGTCAGTGTGGCAATTCCTCAGGGATCTAGAACTAGAAATACCATTTGACCCAGCCATCCCATTACTGGGTATATACCCAAAGGATTATAAATCAGGCTGCTATAAAGACATATGCACATGTATGTTTATTGCAGCACTATTCACAATAGCAAAGACTTGGAACCAACCCAAATGTCCAACAACGACAGACTGATTCATGTCTTTCTTTGGGATGGAGGGTAATGCTCAAACAGTGTGCATCGCAAAAGACATTCTTCAATTTCCTACAATGGTAATAGTTCTTCACTAATAATGAGTAATGTCATTCATAGTAGTAACAATAGATTTCAGACCATGCTCTCCTATGCTACAGCTAAGTCAATACAAATGTTTCATAGCCTTTCCCCAAAGTTTGAAATTGACCAGTAATTCACACCTTTGACACTGAACTTATTTCCATAATGCTAGAGTTTTGCCTTTTTTTGACTTTTTTTTTTTCTCACGCACCTGTTCCAGGAATCCAATCTAATGGGTGTGGATCTGTGAGCAGGTGCATACATACACACTCTTAAACTGATAATTCCCAAACCCTAATTGTTTGCAACCACTATGAGCCCACAAATAATGGAGATGGAAGTTTTGGGAAGGTAGAGGAGTGATAGAATGATCAATCTTTCCCTTTTCCCATCTCTTCTCAATTCAAGTCTGCTTGATTTGTTCTGGCATGTTATAATTACTTAATAACCTTGATTCCTGGCTTCTCCTGAATAAAAAAAAAATTTAAGGATCTAGAAGTAGTTTGAAACTTCAGAATAAAGGCTGAAGCTCCCTCTTCTTATTTCTCAAAGGTCCGCACTAGGGAAAATAGGAGACAAGTGTAGAGTTGGTCAGTAACAGTCCACCACATTCCAGTAAGAAGACCCAACAGAAGGATAAACCACCACATCAGGCTTTTCTCCTGGAGTCAGTCACCAACACAAGCAACAGCACCAGAGAGACTGCATAACACCTGATCTGTGAAGTCTGTTGTAAGCTATCTATGATAGTGGCAAGACATCTTAAAAGAAAACAATTGCAGAAACCAGGCAGGCAGGGTACACTCAGTATATGCAGAAATAGAAACAGAGGATAAAGGTATCACATCTTTCAGGACAGATAATATTTACAAAGACAGAAGAGGGAAGAGGGCATCCCAGGTGGCACATATAGACTTTAAATCCTATACTTAATATGAAGATGAAGCTATTTGATGACAGTGATGGTGGGAGGAGAAAATCAATCCAATGTGGTGACAGGCTGTCATGTTATCAGCATATCAGGCCTTGGCAGGGTCCCAGGGGACAATTCTTTTATCCAGAGATTGCACACATGTGGACTCCACAAGTAGCATCTCCCCTTATTAGCCTTCAAACTGGAAGCAGATGGGCAACAGGTATACCAGCCCTGCTGGAATTCATAATAAAAACTGGCAATCACAGAACCACAAAAGGCCAGAGCAACACCTACAGGCTGGCTGGGGCTCAGCTGGAAGAACTGGAATGGAACACTTGGGGGACTATCGAGCTTAAACACCAGGAAGGCTTGAGAGGAGGAGTACACAGGGACATCTGGAAGCAGGAAGTAAATATTTGACTTTAGAACTATTTCCCTATAGACTGGGATACCAAAAAAAGGGAACCAAGGTACAAATTCAGACCATAAGAAGCCTGGAAGAAGAAACAAGACAGGGACCAGTCAGTAGCAGCTGGGCATAAGCAAGAGGTACATCACATGGTAAGAAGTAAGAAACAGCTGCTGGTCCTGTGGTTGGGTGGGCAGCCAGGATGACAGGATAGAGAAGCACTCTCAGTTATGAATATCAGAAGGATGGTGAAGACAAGATATCATTACAATCTGGAATCTTAAACCATTATTTCCACCAACCAAAACAATGTGGTTATGGCACAATGTCTCCTTAACCTGTGAGTTCTGCACCAGCTTCATGGAATCCAAGAAACAGGTAAAATGCACCTAAGATGGTTTCATAAATTTTCATACTCTATTTTTCCATTTCTATAACATTCTTAGAGATGAAACTATAGTGGAGAACAGATCACTGGTTGACAGCCTAAATAGAAAAGTTTTAAATTAAAAAAAATAAGGCAAAATACAACTCACAGAGAAGAGAAATAAAATCCATAAAATAGTTTAAGTTTCATAAAGGAGCACTTTTCTGATTTGCCTTAAAAATTAGGAATATCTTATGAGGACGATGAAGAAAAAAAAAGAAAAAAATAGGAATATCTTCACTGGCTGGCCGTGGTGGCTCACATCTGTAATCCCAGCACTTTGGGAGGCCAAGGCAGGATGATAGCTTGGGCCCAGCAGTTCAAGACCTGCATGGGCAACATAGTAAGACCTTGTGTCTAAACAAAAAAACAAAAAACAAAAAACAAAACAAAACAAAACAAAAAAAAGAGAAAACAAAAAAGAAAAAAAAGAAAGAAAGAAAAGAAATATCTTCACTAAAATATGGAAGCTAGGCCAAAATCTTGTCACTCTTGAAGCAGTTGTTAGTGACACCCTGCTTGCTGAATATATGTACAGGTATAACATTTTAAATTATATCAATGTACTTTTCGTTCTCACATTTCCTTTCTTCCATGCAACCTTTCCCAAATCAGCCATAGAATTTACACCACTTCAAAAGAAAAAACTTGTTTTTAATGTTTAAAGGCTACTTTTACAAAGCAAAACTCCAAGGTCTGACACTTAGTGTTACTGTAAACTAGAGGACTGAGAGGCCAAAAATTACATAAGGGAAACTCCTTTCCTCCTTCTTTCTACCCCCTACTTGATAAGAAGAGAAAAGAAAAAGTCCACTTTACGGTTTAAGAAAGTGCAACTGGGAAGAGCAATGGTTACAGTAATATAGTTTTATCTAGTTATCATCTATCTATCTACCTACCTACTTATCACCTTTCATCTATTTCTCTTTTATCTATTTATCTCCATTTACTGAGAGGTTTAAGTGTTCTTGCAGCCTACTGCCCACCTTCCATCTCCACCCGAACTCCCCTCTCCAAGAGAAGGTAAGATAGAAGAAAAACTCCAGATATGCCAGTGGGATGAGGGTGGGGTATGAAAAAAGCAACAAGGACTTGTGTCATACTTCCTATTTGGAACTTTGTGAAGTTACCACCTCACTAAGTGTGCAGGCACTAGCATTCCATTGTCATGAAGGATAGATATTGTGGCATGGTATATGTAGGCAGACAAAGGGCTGAAAATATGCCACCCCTTAGTCTCCTTTGGTTTTTGTGTGATACGTGAGAAATTCAGATACTTCCATGTACTTCCAGTGAGGAATGTGAAAGGTATTTCAGAGATGAAAGCCAGTGGGTTTGCCATGGGATATCAAGTCAAAGGGCAAGATGATTCCTAACACAAGCTATTGGGGTCGACGGTCCAGTCTGGGTGCAGACAGAATACTTAACTGGGACTCAAAGGCCCCTATCACCAGTGAGTGCTGAGCCAAGTTAGTGAAGGAAGGATCACAGAATCTTGGCTTTGCTGGGAAAACAGATCGTGAATTTTTCAAGCAGTAGAATTCTGCAGGAGAGGTCAACAGGATCTATGGAATCCCATGAAATATGGGACATTGCTAAAGAGAGTATCAAGAACCCAGACAATAAGACAAGGTCTGGCTGCCCTCTTCTACCACCAGGAAGACATTCAAGCTTTCCCTTATACTGGGGTGCCTTTCTGAGGGGAAGTAAGGGAAATACTTGAAAACTGATAATTTCCCAAAATGAGCTGGGTCAGCCAAAAGAGACTAATTTTTTGCTTAAACCAGAAGAAACTGGATTACTGGTCAATTTGAATCCTACCTTCTCACCTTTCAACATCCCACCCACAGCCAGAATAGGATGGGGGACTGAGAGAGAAATGAGGTTAGAAAAAATAAAGAACACACCACATTTATTGTGTATCTCAGTTTGTTGTATGTCAAATTTGAATTTGCTACACACACATACCCATTCCTTTAATATTTTTTTTCTTTATGACTACTTCCCTATTTTCTTCCTCTGTACCTCTCAGACTTGTTTCCCTCTTTGTTTATACTTAGACTTTAGGCCTATAGGTAATTCTGGTATACCATTCGAAATTGTTTAATACTGATGGAAGAACCTGTAAGTGAATGGTTTGCTGCTATAAATATACTAAAAATTCAATCACAAAAGTTTTATTTTTCATTATAGTTATATTGAGCTAATGTTTTCCTCAACATATTTTATAAAATGTTAGTATGATGATATAGATATTTTATAAAATGTTAGTATGATGATATAGATCTGGAAATTTTCACACACAAGCCTCAAAACAAAGCTCCCTTGAAGGGAAATTCATCAGCTGAACATTTCCTTATCTGTGAGTTTAACAGACATACTCCCAGGAATATTTTGAAAGTCACTGGGATCAATTTTCTTTCCTGTGAAAGATTAGAAAAAGAGCCCAGAAAAACATTTAAGAATTATTTAATAATTGCAAAGATAAGCAAAATACCTAGCATGCTTGTATCACTCTAATTCAGTTATAGATGAAAATAGAGATATGAGCTATTTCCAATTAATTGCTATTAAAATAGTCATATTTTGGTAATCCTCTTATAATTCCAGGTCAGAAATATTATATATCAACAACCTAAAATTATTTACTAACAGGGAGTATCATTATTATTTTCTCTTGTATTATGAAGCTGGTTGTCTATATATAGATACAATCTGAAGAAAAATTACATACATTTTATCCTGATATTTACCCTCTAAGCCTCTCGTCCTTCATTTATAAAATGAAGAATATAACAGTACCTATCTAACAGATATAACAGTAACAAATGAATTAATGCATGCAAAGCACTTGACACAGTGCCTGGTATATAGAAAGTGTCCACAACATAGTAGTCATTATTATTTTTATTATGCTGATTTAGGTTTCATATTTCTAAAGTATAACAAGCAAAGCATGCTATTGGTAATACCTCTAGAGAATGGAGGACTTCTGTCAAGAAACAGCACTATAATTTGATTTTGAGACACTGAAATTCAAAGTAGTTCATTAGAAAACATTTGTATAAGTTAATAAAGTGGCAGAAGTTACAAAGAAATGGTTACATATTCAAAATACCGTTGCAAAAAAAATTTTGTAAAGCATTAGTATCTCAGTTTTACATCAACTTCTTACCTGTAACAGGTATAGCTGCATGCACTAGTTTAATACGTTTCACTTTCCCATCGGCTATAAAACAAAACAAATCACAGAGGCCACAGTGAGATTCAAAAACACAATGTGAAATTTTTTTTTTTTTTTTTTAGACGGAGTCTGGCCCTGTCTCCCAGGCTGGAGAGCAATGGTGTGATCTTGGCTCACTGCAACCTCTGGCTTCTGGGTTCAAGTGATTCTCCTGCCTCAGCCTCCCAAGTAGCTGGGACTATAGGCACGCGCCACCACGCCCAGCTAAGTTTTGTATTTTTAGTAGAGACGGGGTTTCATCATTTTGGCCAGGATGGTTTTGATCTCTTAACCTCGTGATCCGCCTGCCTCGGCCTTCCAAAGTGCTGGGATTACAGGCGTGAGCCACCGTGCCCGGCCTGTGAAATTCTTAACCGTGAGACAGAGCATAAGAAATCAACAATTTCCCACTATTTTCAGTATAACTGTATTTTTACGATCCCTCCCCACACCATAAGAACATGGAAAAAAATGAGCATTTGAAAAATGATACACATGCTTTTTTTTCGTTAAAGTACTTTAGTGTTAAACTCTATTTATAGCATTAGAGCAAAAATTTTAAAATATTTTCCTCCATATCAAGCAGGTTCATTTGATCTCCTAACCTCTCTAATTTGTTCTCTTTCACTCAAGGAAGGAAAGAAAATGAAATCTAATGCATGTCTACCAAGCCACATATTGTGATAGATGCTTTCATACAATGCATCTATCTCATACTTCTATGAAGTTACTATGACTCCTTTTTTAAAAAACATACAAAGAAGTTGAGTCTCAGAAAAGTTAAGAACCTTGCCTAAATCACAAAGTTAGTAAGAGATTGAAAACTGTATCTGTCAGATTCCTAAATCAACATTTGTTCCATTCCAAGTCAAGTAGGCTGCTGGGGCAGGATTTAAAAGGAGCACAATCACTTGCACCAACATTCTTAAAACTGACCATGGTCACACTTAGTCCTCAGTGAGCGCCTTTGATAAGCTGATATTTCTAACCCCTAAATTACTTTCACTTATACTTTTTTGCCTATATATTTCTCTTCTCCCTTAATCTAATGCACCTTTAGAAACAAACACTAAGTTTTACATTTTTATAAATCTCATCTCCAGAGCCTAGCATGGGGTTTTGCTTCTTTGAATTTACTTCAAGCAACATAGAATATTCTAAAATATCATGAAGCACTGTAGTGCTCAGTTCAGCAAAATGAAATGCTTACTTTTGGACTGAGTTCCCTTAACATGTGTCAGTGGTATTTGAAGAACTAAAAAAATAGAATTTTAAAAATGTGAAATCATAAGCCCACAATCCCAAATTATCCTTTAAGGGGGATAAGGGTGTCTATAATACTCATAATTACCTGGCCAATTGTATGACAGTTCTTCAAATTCCTTATCAGAGAAATTCATTTCCATTTTCTCTAGAATGGTGTCAAGGTTATCAATATCAACCTTTCCCTCTTGGAAAAGAGAAAGAACTATGAAAAAGGTATCATGACTCTACAACACCAAAACAATGTCCATATATTATCAATACTATGTCCAAAATCTATCCAAGTGGCAATGAGGTTTAATATCAGAATTAGAAATAAAATGTATTTCATTAGGCTTATGTTAAAGAAAATCCTATTCAGCAAGATTTCTAAAAGGAAGCTGACTCCAAACGTCAGCTCAAGTGTTACCCTCCTCTATCAGGCAGTCCCTAACTATCCCATCTAAAGTAACCCCGCCATCTTCCACTCTTGATCATGTTACTTTCTTTTTCTTTCATAGCACTAATAATTGCTTTATAAAATAATTATCTCATTTTTATTTATTAATTTCTCCCTCACTTTAGTGGGAATATGAGTTTCACGAAGGCAGGAACATTGCCTGATTCACCACTGTATTTCCTACACCTATAATACTAGAGAAGTACCTAGAATATAAGAGCACAGTAAATGTTAATTAACTGAATGAATTATAGCATCGAAGGCAAGGAATCTAATATTAAAACATTAGACAAATAAATGTTGCCCAGACTATCTAAAAAGGTAGTCTCCATTGCTGATAAAATCCTGAAGTCTCTATTTCACATTTTTGTTGCATAGACACAGAGGTTGTTTTTTTCCTTGCCTATCAAGATTGGAACTTCTTTCCAAAATACGAAACAGATTATCATGTGATATTAACTGATAAATATGTAAAATAATAACAAACCAATTAATATATGGTGGCAAGACTGACACTCTAATGACTAGGAAATGGTATAAGAATCAAAGCAAAAGGATCACAGTTACTGCCTTTTCATCTTACTTTTTTTTTTTTTTCCCCCAGAGACGGAGTCTTGCTCCGTCACCCAGGCTGGAGTGCAGTAGGCGCGATCTTGGCTCATTGCAACCTCCGCCTCTCAGGTTCAAGCAAGTCTCTTACCTCGGCCTTCCAAATAGCTGGGATTACAGGTGCCTGCCACCAAGCCTGGCTAATTTTTGTATTTTAGTAGAGACGGGGTTTCACCATGTTGGCCAGGCTGGTTTCAAACTCCTGACCTCAAGTGATCCACCTGCCTAGGCCTCCCAAAGTGCTTGGATTACAGGTGTGAGCCACCGCGCCCGGCCTCTTCTTACTTTTAAGAGCCTCCATTACATCTATTTGCTTCATCTAACTTATTATTATTATATTTTTCTGCTGCAATAAAAGGCAAATATATAATGATTTATAAACACTGTGAAAGACTCCAACATTTCGTAAATAAATTTAGAAAGTTAAAATTTCTTTTAGAATTCTGCATGACAGTCTTTCCAAATGAAATGAAAGTAGGACATTTAGAATACTTTCCATTTGGTAATATGACAATTAATAACTCATATCCATTCTTAATCTTTCTCTACTCCTACCTACTCCTGCCATCCTATCCTAATTATTTAGGAGAAAATCATAGACATCATATCAAATCATCTGTAAATATTTCAATATGTATGAATAAAATATAAGAGCACTGTAAAAATATTACTAAATCATTATCATGCTAAAATTGTTAACAAGTATTCCTTAAATTATCAAGTATCTAGTTTGTGTTCATATTTCTCTGTCTTAATTTTATATGAGTTTGTTCAAATAATGATCCTAATAAAGTCTGTTATCTGTAATTGCAAATGCTATTACATCTTTTAGGTCTCTCTAAAAATTTTTTTTTAGCTTTTACACTGATATAAAGATGTTTGTTCAATTCATACAAATAATTTTTCAGATCTATACAGTAAGCCTGAGCTGAGGGGAAAAAGAAATCCTTACACTGATAGCAAAATACCTTTGCTATCATAAGTCATCTGCAATCACTTACTAGGGAAAAAATTCCATAATCACATATCATGCAAACACTTTTTTATGCTATTGGTATTCACTTTTCTAAACTGAGCAAAACAATGAAACCTTTTACTTTTTTATGGATTTCAATTTTCACATATATTAATTTTTCTTCCAACCTGGATCCAGCTCATTACCTACAGGAATGACATAAGGAGTGAGAAAAAGATCCTTGAATTTTCTCATTTTCCTCCTTTTTCCTTGAAGTAAACCAAGAATTCATTAAAAATTTTTATGCTGCATTTTCTTTTTCTTTATTTTTAAATTTTATTCCAACTTTTATTTCAGATACGGGGGTACATGTGCAGATTTGTTACATGGGAATATTGTATGATGCTGAGGTTTGGGGTATGGATCCCATCATTTAAATTTTTATAAATCAGAACCATAACAAAAGACTCAATGGAGTAAATAAACAAATAGGTATTCAAATGTCAGTAATTTAATAGGCCCTAATACAGCTTTAAGATAATTTCACTTTAACATGGAAGTGTTAGAACAGAAAAGAAGTTTCCCAAGAGGCACTCATTTTTAAAATAAATTGTGGCTTAAATTATTACTGTATAGGGGGAGGAGCCAAGATGGCCGAATAGGAACAGCTCCGGTCTACAGCTCCCAGCACGAGCGACGCAGAAGACGGGTGATTTCTGCATTTCCATCTGAGCTTTGAGGAGAGCAGTGGTTCTCCCAGCACGCAACTGGAGATCTGAGAACGGGCTGACTGCCTCCTCAAGTGGGTCCCTGACCCCTGACCCCCGAGCAGCCTAACTGGGAGGCACCCCCCAGCAGGGGCAGACTGATACCTCACACGGCCGGCCAGGTACTCCAACAGACCTGCAGCTGAGGGTCCTGTCTGTTAGAAGGAAAACTAACAGAAAGGACATCCACACCAAAAGCCCATCTGTACATCACCATCATCAAAGACCAAAAGTAGATAAAACCACAAAGATGGGGAAAAAACAGAGCAGAAAAACTGGAAACTCTAAAAAGCAGAGTACCTCTCCTTCTCCAAAGGAACACAGTTCCTCACCAGCAATGGAACAAAGCTGGATGGAGAATGACTTTGACGAGCTGAGAGAAGAAGGCTTCAGACGATCAAATTACTCCGAGCTACGGGAGGATATTCAAACCAAAGGCAAAGAAGTTGAAAACTTTGAAAAAAATTTAGAAGAATGAATAACCAATACAGAGAAGTGCTTAAAGGAGCTGATGGAGCTGAAAACCAAGGCTCGAGAACTACATGAAGAATGCAGAAGCCTCAGGAGCCGATGCGATCAAATGGAAGAAAGGGTATCAGCCCTGGAAGATGAAATGAATGAAATGAAGTGAGAAGGGAAGTTTAGAGAAAAAAGAATAAAAAGAAATGAGCAAAGCCTCCAAGAAATGTGGGACTATGTGAAAAGACCAAATCTACGTCTGATTGGTGTACCTGAAAGTGACGGGGAGAATGGAAACAAGTTGGAAAACACTCTGCAGGATATTATCCAGGAGAACTTCCCCAATCTAGCAAGGCAGGCCAACATTCAGATTCAGGAAATACAGAGAACACCACAAAGATACTCCTCGAGAAGAGCAACTCCAAGACACATAAATTGTCAGATTCACCAAAGTTGAAATGAAGGAAAAAATGTTAAGGGCAGCCAGAGAGAAAGGTCGGGTTACCATCAAAGGGAAGCCCACCAGACTAACAGCGGATCTCTCAGCAGAAACCCTACCAGCCAGAAGAGAGTGGGGGCCAATATTCAACATTCTTAAAGAAAAGAATTTTCAACCCAGAATTTCATATCCTGCCAAACTAAGCTTCATAAGTGAAGGAGAAATAAAATACTTTACAGACAAGCAAATGCTGAGAGATTTTGTCACCACCAGGCCTACCCTAAAAGATCTCCTGAAGGAAGTGCTAAACATGGAAAGGCACAACCGGTACCAGCCACTGCAAAATCATACCGAAATGTAAAGACCATCGAGACTAGGAAGAGACTGCATCAACTAATGAGCAAAATAACCAGCTAACATCATAATGACAGGATCAGATTCACACATAACAATATTAACTTTAAATGTAAATGGACTAAATGCTCCAATTAAAAGACACAGACTGGCAAACTGGATAAAGACTCAAGACCCATCAGTGTGCTGTATTCAGGAAACCCATCTCACGGGCAGAGACACACATAGGCTCAAAATAAAAGGATGGAGGAAGATCTACCAAGCAAATGGAAAACAAAAAAAGGCAGGGGTTGCAATCCTAGTCTCTGATAAAACAGACTTTAAACCAACAAAGATCAAAAGAGACAAAGAAGGCCATTACATAATGGTAAAGGGATTAATTCAACAAGAAGAGCTAACTATCCTAAATATATATGCACCCAATACAGGAGCACCCAGATTCATAAAGCAAGTCCTGATTGACCTACAAAGAGACTTAGACTCCCACACATTAATAATGGGAGACTTTAACACCCCACTGTCAACATTAGACAGATCAACGAAACAGAAAATCAACAAGGATACCCAGGAATTGAACTCAGCTCTGCACCAAGCAGACCTAATAGACATCTACAGAACTCTCCACCCCAAATCAACAGAATATACATTTTTTTCAGCACCACACCACACCTATTCCAAAATTGACCATATACTTGGAAGTAAAGCTCTCCTTAATAAATGTAAAAGAACAGAAATTATAACAAACTGTCTCTCAGATCACAGTGCAATCAAGCTAGAACTCAGGATTAAGAATCTCACTCAAAACCGCTCAACTACATGGAAACTGAACAACCTGCTCCTGAATGACTACTGGGTACATAACGAAATGAAGGCAGAAATAAAGATGTTCTTTGAAACCAACGAGAACCAAGACACAACATACCAGAATCTCTAGGATGCATTCAAAGCAGTGTGTAGAGGGAAATTTATAGCACTAAATGCCCACAAGAGAAAGCAGGAAAGATCCAAAATTGACACCCTAACATCACAATTAAAAGAACTAGAAAAGCAAGAGCAAACACATTCAAAAGCTAGCAGAAGGCAAGAAATAACTAAAATCAGAGCAGAACTGAAGGAAATAGAGACACAAAAAACCCTTCAAAAAATAAATGAATCCAGGAGCTGGTTTTTTGAAAGGAGCAGCAAAATTGATAGACTGCTAGCAAGATTAATAAAGAAAAAAAGAGAGAAGAATCAAATAGATGCAATAAAAAATGATAAAGGGGATATCACCACCGATCCCACAGAAATACAAACCACCATCAGAGAATATTACAAACACCTCTACGCAAATAAACTAGAAAATCTAGAAGAAATGGATAAATTCCTCAACACATACACCCTCCCAAGACTAAACCAGGAAGAAGTTGAATCTCTGAATAGACCAATAACAGGAGCTGAAATTGTGGCAATAATCAATAGCTTACCAACCAAAAAAAGTCCAGGACCAGATGGGTTCACAGCCGAATTCTACCAGAGGTACAAGGAGGAGCTGGTACCATTCCTTCTGAAACTATTCCAATCAATAGAAAAAGAGGGAATCCTCCCTAACTCATTTTATGAGGCCAGCATCATCCTGATACCAAAGCCTGGCAGAGACACAACAAAAAAAGAGAATTTTAGACCAATATCCTTGATGAACATTGATGCAAAAATCCTCAATAAAATACTGGCAAACAGAATCCAGCAGCACATCAAAAAGCTTATCCACCATGATCAAGTGGGCTTCATCCCTGGGATGCAAGGCTGGTTTCAATATATGCAAATCAATAAATGTAATCCAGCATATAAACAGAACCAAAGTCAAAAACCACATGATTATCTCAATAGATGCAGAAAAGGCCTTTGACAAAATTCAACAACCCTTCATGCTAAAAACTCTCAATAAATTAGGTATTGATGGGTCGTATCTCAAAATAATAAGAGGTATTTATGACAAACCCACAGCCAATATCATACTGAATGGGCAAAAACTGGAAGCATTCCCTTTGAAAACTGGCACAAGACAGGGATGCCCTCTCTCACCACTCCTATTCAACATAGTGTTGGAAGTTCTGGCCAGGGCAATTAGGCAAGAGAAGGAAATAAAGGGTATTCAATTAGGAAAAGAGGAAGTCAAATTGTCCCTGTTTGCAGATGACATGATAGTATATCTAGAAAACCCCATTGTCTCAGCCCAAAATCTCCTTAAGCTGATAAGCAACTTCAGCAAAGTCTCAGGATACAAAATCAATGTACAAAAATCACAAGCATTCTTATACACCAATAACAGACAAACAGAGAGCCAAATCATGAGTGAACTCCCATTCACAATTGCTTCAAAGAGAATAAAATACCTAGGAATCCAACTTACAAGGGATGTGAAGGACCTCTTCAAGGAGAACTACAAACCACTGCTCAAGGAAATAAAAGAGGATACAAACAAATGGAAGAACATTCCATGCTCATGGGTAGGAAGAATCAATATCATGAAAATGGCCATCCTTCCCAAGGTAATTTACAGATTCAATGCCATCCCCATCAAGTTACCAATGACTTTCTTCACAGAATTGGAAAAAACTACTTTAAAGTTCATATGGAACCAAAAAAGAGCCCGCATCGCCAAGTCAATCCTAAGCCAAAAGAACAAAGCTGGAGGCATCACGCTACCTGACTTCAAACTATACTACAAGGCTACAGTAACCAAAACAGCATGGTACTGGTACCAAAACAGAGATATAGATCAATGGAACAGAACAGAGCCGTCAGAAATAATGCCACATATCTACAACTACCTGATCTTTGACAAACCTGAGAAAAACAAGAAATGGGGAAAGGATTCCCTATTTAATAAATGGTGCTGGGAAAACTGGCTAGCCATATGTAGAAAGCTGAAACTGGATCCCTTCCTTACACCTTATACAAAAATCAATTCAAGATGGATTAAAGACTTAAATGTTAGACCTAAAACGATAAAAACCCTAGAAGAAAACCTAGGCAATACCATTCAGAACATAGGCATGGGCAAGGACTTCATGTCTAAAACACCAAAAGCAACGGCAACAAAAGCCAAAATTGACAAATGGGATCTAATTAAACTCAAGAGCTTCTGCACAGCAAAGGAAACTACCATCAGAGTGAACAGGCAGCCTACAAAATGGGAGAAAATTTTCGCAACCTACTCATCTGACAAAGGGCTAATATCCAGAATCTACAATGAACTCCAACAAATTTACAAGAAAAAAACAAACAACCCCGTGAAAAAGTGGGCGAAGGACATGAACAGACACTTCTCAAAAGAAGACATTTATGCAGCCAAAAAACACAGGAAAAAATGCTCACCATCACTGGCCATCAGAGAAATGCAAATCAAAACCACAATGACATACCATCTCACACCAGTTAGAATGGCAATCATTAAAAAGTCAGGAAACAACAGGTGCTGGAGAGGATGTGGAGAAATAGGAACACTTTTACACTGTTGGTGGGACTGTAAACTAGTTCAACCCTTGTGGAAGTCAGTGTGGCGATTCCTCGGGGATCTAGAACTAGAAATTCCATTTGACCCAGCCATCCCATTACTGGGTATATACCCAAAGGACTATAAATCATGCTGCTATAAAGACACATGCACACGTATGTTTATTGCGGCATTATTCACAATAGCAAAGACTTGGAACCAACCCAAATGTCCAACAATGATAGACTGGATTAAGAAAATGTGGCAGATATACACCATGGAATACTATGCAGCCATAAAAAATGATGAGTTCACATCCTTTGTAGGGACATGGATGAAATTGGAACTCATCATTCTCAGTAAACTATCGCAAGAACAAAAAACCAAACACCGCATATTCTCACTCATAGGTGGGAATTGAACAATGAGAACACATGGACACAGGAAGGGGAACATCACACTTCGGGGACTGTTGTGGGGTGGGGGGAGGGGGGAGAAAAAATAAACAAACAAATAAATAAATAAATAAATAAATTATTACTGTATAGATTATATCAGGCAAAGGCAGAAAGAATTTTTCCTCCTTTCATGAAGCACTGCAAATCATCTACCATCTTGATCAACTGTGTTTATTGAAAGTTTTCTTAACATTAGACATTTTTATGGGAGTAAAATAATTAGCAAATAATCATTTAATTTCTTCTCTCCTCCTAGTCTAGCCACATAAACCAGCCGTAAAGGATGATACAGATTTCAGCTCTAATTTGTAAAATATTCCAAGAGCTGCCACACTCCCCAAAACTAGAGAAAACTGCCACCCACAAATAAACTATCAAGGTAAATGTAAATACAGTGTGGCTCTAATTTTCTTTCATACAATCCCAGACAACCCCAAATAACTATAAATGCCTTATTTTAAAAAAAAGTAATTTTAAAACCTTCAAAAGTACTTAAAATATTTAAATGTAGAGCTCTCAAATTTCCTTCAATCAGGCCAGAAATCATCACAAAAATGATGATCACAGTTATAAATGGAATGAGTGAAATGTTCAAGTTTAGGACAACCAAAAAGCCCTATGTAACTTTTTAAATATAATCATTTACTCAAATATACTGTAAATGGGAATGGTGATAACACAGGGAGCATAGCTTGCAGGTGAAGTTTCTAGAAATTCATGAAAACAATGCCATTCCATATTACAGATACAAAAGGAAAAACAGTTCTAATAGAGTTAAGAGTACTCTGGTCATCTTTGTTCATTTAGTCATGCAAAGTGTTAACTATTTTCATTTCCCATGACACAAGATAGTCCATAGGAGGAGCTAGTGGATATTGTCCATTATGAAGGGATGATGGAAACTGGACCAAGGCTTAACAGCAGAAAGACCACGTGGAGCTTCCAGAACCGTGTGGCTACTTGAGATGCCACTCAGGTCCCTTTTAATTTATAGGTCCTGACTCTATCTCATTTTTCTCTGCACTTTTTTTTTGTTGAAAACACTATGTTGTTAGCTCCTTAGAGTTTCCCATAACCTGGATTTTGATTATTACACCCCCATGGTGTGGTTTAACATATTCCTCTGTGCTCTATTTTTTTCTGTGAATCGATGGGAAGATATAGAGGCTTGACCAGATACAGGGTTGATTGTCTGGAAAAAAATACCTCATAGCTGGTATTTTGTATTTTCATCAGAAAACAATGTCTAGTTTTCTTTATTTTTGGGTGATAGTAGTGATCACTGATAATTATAGACTAGACCCATTAAATTATTAGGTGTTGCAAAATCCCCATATTCAATTTCAATCATTCCTTTTTTTGTTAAGCTGCAATACATTTATAAGATAAACTTCCTCTTCGGTTATTTGGTTACTATACATTACAGTTTGTATAGAAAGTGCTCATTTCCCTCTATTCACCAGTCTCAAAATAATTTGTTTCCTAGAATCTTCCAGTGATGATTTGTGATGATTTTGTTAGTTGTGTGTTTTGTTGTTTCACTTGAGTATCATTAAAAAACTCATGGATTTAAAGATTTGTTTCAAATTACCACAATTATTCTTACTGATTATCAAATTGTGCTATCTTTGGCCAGAGGGAACCCATTCAAGTCAGAGTTTGAGTCCTTTTAGTAGTACTGGATAGGTTCATTGCTTTCTGGCATTATAAAATATTCCAGGCTCTTCTTGTACATTTTCTTTGGCATACCTGGGATCAGCCATTTCTCCAAAAAGCCATTCTTACAGAAGGTAGCTAGTCAGACATGAGCAGAGCAGGAGACACTCTGGCTCTGCCCACCCCTATACACCAGGAATGTCAGATGACCATCAGGTGCTGGTCAGGTGGTTGTTAACTCTCTCTCTGAAAATATAATCTGTCACAGCCAGCACCAGGAAAAGGTAGTCTCTCAATAAACAGAAACACCTAAAACTGGTGATCAGAAGCTTCCCAATAAGATCTCAGGAGTTGGGTGAGTGGGCTCAAGCATGTGCATTAAGAAGCAAAATGACAGAGTTTAACTGGTATATGACCTTCTAGGGACATTCAGCTGGTAAGGGAAGAACACCTCAAGTGAACAAGGCATACAACTCCAGTAAACACACTGTGCATGCTCTCCTTGCAAGCGCTAGTAGGCCATTGTGCATGTGGACAGCCCACCCCCAGGGAAAAATCAGGGTAGAAGGGATGCAAGACTCTGGAATTATGTCAACATATAAAACCCCATGTCAAAAGGTCAAACTGTGCACTTGTCTTTCAAGTCGCCCGCTTTGCCCTCTTCCAAGTGTACGTTCCTTTCTTTTGTTCCTGTGGTAAAGCTTTTTAATAAACTTTCACTCCTACTCTAAAACTTGCCTCAGTCTCTCTTTCTGCCTTATGCCCCTCAGTCAAATTCTTTCTTCTGAGGAGGCAAGAACTGAGGTTGCTGCAGGCCTGTACTGATTCACTGTTGCTAACATACTTTGATGCCACGTCTTGGATACGTTCTGCCGATAACACCATGCTTCCTTTTAAAGAAGGGACATTTGGGTTGGTTCCAAGTCATCATAGATGGGAACTGAACGATGAAAACACATGGACACAGGAAGGGGAACATCACACTCTGGGGACTGTTGTGGGGTGGGGGGAGGGGGGAGGGATAGCATTAGGAGATACACCTAATGCTAAATGATGAGTTAATGGGTGCAGCACACCAGCATGGCACATGTATACATATGTAACTAACCTGCACATTGTGCACATGTACCCTAAAACTTAAAGTATGATAAAAAATAAAAAATAAAAAAATTAAAAAATTAAAAAATTAAAAAATAAAGAAGGGAGATACAGAATTTGGAGACTGCAATCTGGGTTTTAGGGGCTGTGTTGTAATAAAAATGTATTTTGTCTTGGTCCTCAGTTCCTGTCACAGAGTGATGAGAGTGTCTTTGTTATTTATAAGGAACCCCTTTAGATCATACTTGAGTTATGCTAATGAAGTAACTCATGGCATGGATCCCTGGATAGCTTGGGCAAGAGGAGGTTGGTTACAAGAAAACCAACCATGTGATTAGAGAGTTTAAATTTTCAGCCCCACCCCCATGCCCTGACCTCTGGAGAAGAGAAAGGGACTAGAGATTGAGTTCAATCATATGACCAATGATTTAATGAGTCATGCCTATATAATGAAACCCGAGATAAAAACTCTGAAACAAGAAGGCTTGGAGAACTGCTGGGTTGGTAAATAATATTAATGTGCTAGGAGGATGGCATGCTTAAAGAAGGCACAGAAGCTCTGTCCACACCCACCTTGCCACTCTATGTATCTCTTCATCTAGCTGTTCATGTGTATCCTTTATAATAAACCAGTAATCTTAAGTATAGTGTTTTCCTGAGTTCTGTGACTTGTTCTAGTAAATTTGTGAACCCAAGCAGGGGTTGGATGTAGGAATCCCTGAATTTTTAAACTGGTTGGTCAGCAGTGTGGATGGCCCACTGACTTATGGCTGGCATCTAAAGTAAAAGTAGTCTCGTGGTATTAAGCATTTTAAACTGTGGGGCCCATGCTAACTCTAGGTAGTCAGTGTCAGAACTCAATTGAATTGTAGGACACTCAGTGTCAGAGAGTTGGTCATTGGAATGACACAGGGGTGCTCTTCAATAAAAGGCTAGTTAGTAATTGGTTCCAGGCCTTTTCCATGGACATAATTAGGAAATATGCATTTTTAAGATAAATTACATCATGAATTCATAGTAATATATTCACAATCCAGGGTGTTTTAAAGGAAATCTCATTTCTCTAAATTAATATTTCCTTTCTCCTATGCCAAAAGTCACCATTCTCAACAATACCAACATAATGACTCATTTGCTTTATCCCACAGAATACACACAAGAGTCTCAGAATAATGCCACAAAAGCTAACAATAATAAGCTCATTGTTGAAAATATTTTCAGGGTTATTGTCATCATTCTTTGCAGATATTTTTGTCCTTTGATATTCTATTCAGGGGTGCACAGTCAAATTCGTATTTTTTATAAAATTGTTTGAAGTAGTTCCTTTCTATGTTTTAAGCTACCAAATCAATATAAAGTTAGGTTCATCTGATTTTGCTTTCAATTTTTAGAAACTGCTTTTTAAAAAATTGCTAAATAATTATGTAAAATATTTACAAAAATCCAAAGTTAAATATTTATTCAAAATAGGAGGCTGGGCACGGTGGCTCACGCCTGTAACCCCAACACTTTGGGAGGCCAAGGCGAGCAGATCACTTGAGGTCAGGAGTTCGTGGACAGCATGGGCAACATGGTGAGACCCCGTCCTCGCTAAAAATACAAAAATTAGCTGGACATGGTGGCAGGCGCCTGTAATCCCAGCTACTCAGGAGGCTGAGGCAGGGGAATTGCTTGAACCCAGGAGGTGGAGGTTGCAGTGAGCCAAGATTGTGCCACTGCATTCCAGCCTGGGCGACAAGAGGGAGACTCTGTCTCAAAAAAAAAAAAAAAAAAAAAAAAAAAAGATACATTTTTTAAGTGTATCCTCTTTTCCAGTTTTATTCACCTTGTTCACCTTGTTCCTTCCCATCCCTGAGAGTAACTATTTAAAAACTGTATATCTGATACTTCCATTTCTCTTTTTAAATAAACTTTGTTGAGGCATAATTTACATACGATAAACCACAATTTTAAGTGTTCGGTGTGGTAAGTTTTGACAAATACATAAACTCATGTAAACAACACTAAAATTATGATATAAAACATTTCCATCACCCCCCAAAAGTTCCCTTTCTATGCTGTCGGTCCCTCTAAAACATAAATCTAAACAATCACTGATGTATTTTCTGGTATTATGTTTGCTTGTCCTTGAATTTCATAAAAAGTATCATGTAGTCAGTATTATTTTGTGTCTGTCTTCTTTTACTCAGCATAATGTTTTTGAAATTCATCCAGAATGTTGCCTGTTATCAGTAAATCATTCATTTATATTGCTGAGTAATATTCTGTTGTATGAATACTATACTTTGTTGATCCCTTTGCAGGTAGATGGACATTAGGATTATTTCTAATTTTTAACTCTTACGAATAAAGCTATGAGCATTCATGGACAAATATTTTTGAGAACATTTATATTTCTTTCTTTTGGAAAAATATATAGGAGTGAGAATGCTGAGTTTTACGGTAAGTTTATGTTCGGTTTCTTAAGAAATTACCATGCTAATCTCCACAGTGATTAGAAGACCCTCTAGCAATTATATGAGTTTCAATTGCTCCACATCACTACCAACACTGGGTACTGTTGATCTTTTTACTTTTAGCTTTTCTAGTGGATGAATAGTGATATCTATTTATGTTTTAAATTGCATTTCCCTGAGAGAAATAGGAATGCTTTTCTACTGTTGGTGAGAATGTAAATTAGTTCAACCATTGTGAAAATGGTGTGGTGATTCCTCAAAGATCTAGAACCAGAAATACCATTTGACCCAGCAATCTGGTTACTGGGTATGTACCCAAAGGAATAGAAATAATTCTGTTACAAAGACACATGCATGAGTATGTCCATTGCAGCACTATTCACAATAGCAAAGACATGGAATCAACCCAAATGCCCATCAATGATAGAGTGGATAAAGAAGATGTGGTACATATACACCATAGAATATTATGCAGCCATAAAAAGGAATTAGATCATGTCCTTTTCAGGGACATGGATGGAGCTGGAAGCCATTATCCTTAGCAAACTAATGCAGGAACAGAAAATCAAACACCGCATGTTCTCACTTATAAGTGGTAGCTGAACGATGAGACACATGGACACATTGGGGGAACAACATACACTGGGACCTGCCACTGGGGGTAAGGGGAAGAGCATCAGGAAGAATAGCTAATGGATGCTGGCCTTAATACCTAGGTGATATGTTGAGCTGTGCAGCAAACCACCATGGCACACGTTACTTATGTAACAAACCTGCACATCCTGCACGTGAACCCCGCAATTTAAAATAAAAGTTGAAGAAAAAAAAAGAATCAGAACACACCTATGAGTGATCTTCAGCCTGCCCCATTTCTGGTCCAAGAACTGTTGAAACTCTGATTGCCTAACCTCCTCCTGGCCTTCTTCTCCATTTCTTAGTATCTTACTTTCAGGCCTTCTCTTTCCTTCTATGTCTACTCATTTACCTTCTTATTTTCCTTTATCTGTTTTTCTTTTCCTAAGTTAAGTCACTTATAGTAGAGTCACTCTCAGATATTGTGTAAGCCTGCCAATAACACCAAAGAATTGTAAGAGAAGACAATATTTTAACATATTTAAGAGTTAACCTTTCTGAATACATTTCAAAGCTGCAATATGGCAAAATGGGTATTGTTTAACTAATTCTCATAGATAAGATATGCTCCTCTAAAAATATCAGCAATGCCAGAAATGTTTACCATCAACTGGTAAGTGTTCTTGTAGATTCCAACATTCCTTATTTGTGAGCTCCACTCCCAACGTCTCCTGAATATTGTTAGGCTTTTTAGCATTAACCTTGTCTCCTTAAGAAAGATGAGACAAATTAGAGGGAAAAAAATCTGTTTATCTATGTGCACACATATACATAACATAATATCTGAGATAAAAGTACTCTGTGCATGTTGTGCTTTTAAGCAAACTTGCATGATTAAGTTTGTTTTAAAATACATATAAATAAATAGCAAAATTAGCAACAGAACCTGATACCATTAGTCCTTGTTCAAGGATCAAAATTATACCTCTGACAACCAGTGTAAGCCAAATTTTTTTAATGTGAAGTTGGTAATTGTCTACCACTAAATTTCACCAGTAGATAACAATTCAATTATTTTGGCCACTACTTACTATCTACACCAGAAGTAGTATTTGTTCCTTTCTACTTCCTCCAATCCTTCTAGATTTCTACTTATGTATTTAGTTACTAAAGTAACTTAAATACTGCCAATTTATAACAGCAATACTTCCGTGCAGGTCAAAAACATGACCACTTTAAGAAAGCCAGAGTAAATTACATTATTTAGAAAAAATATATAAAGAGATCATAGAAGTTGTTCAGCGTTACAGTAGTACAGTGATTCTTTGTTCATGAAACAAACTCAGTATCAGTGGATACAAATTATCAATCAATAAAATGATTACCATTTTTTTACTCATTAAATAATATAAACCCTAAAAATCAAAACCAAGAATTTCAGTGCAAAATATAAAAAAGAATGAAAAGAAAGGTACCAAAATATAGATGTTGGTAATCTTTGTCTTTCGTTGTAAACTAGGGGCGATTTTTTGCCTTCTTTATGCTTCCTTTGTTTTCTACAAGCTTTGTGTATTATGAACATGTATTCTCGTAATCAAGGACAAACATTTAATAGCTTTATTAAAATACTATTGTGAAGGCTAAAGATTTTAATTTTATGTCTTATTACTCACCTTTAAGAGTCTTTATAATATCCATCAATTTAAGTTGAGTTATCTTCCCATCAGCTATGAGAACAGATACAAGGTTTTAAACAAAAGCAATAATAATATGGGAAGTCAAAAAGCACTATAACTCAAAATTATGAAAATTAGTATAAATAGCAAATCTTTTAAAATTTATTTTTTAGTCGACAAAAATTATATATATTTATGGTGTGTAACATGTTTGATATAAGCATACATTGTGGAATGGCTAAATCAAACTATTTAACTTATGCATTGCCTCACATACTTATCATTTTTTTGGAGTGTGAACACAAAGTCTACTCTTTTAGTAGTTTTCAAGCATATAATACATGGTTATTAACTACAGTCACCATGATGAACAATAGATGTCTTGAACTTATTCCTCATGTCTAACTGAAATCTCGCATCTTTGGACCAATAACCTTCTATTTCCTGCACCCACCAGCCTCTGATAATCACTGTTTTACTCTGTTTCTATGAGTCTGACTTTTTAAAATTCCACATATAAGTGCAATCAAGTGGTATCTGTCTTCCTGTGACTAGCTTATTTCACTAATATAATGTCCTCCAGGATCATCTACATTATAGCAAATAACAGAATTTCCTTCTTTTAAAAGTCTGAATAGCATTCCACTGTGCATATATATCACTGATTTCTATATATATATATATATCCAGGAGTGGAATTTTTTGATCATATGATAGTTCTATTTTTAGTGTTTTGGGCAATCTCCACACTGATTGCCTTAATGCCTATATTATTTTACATTCCCACCAACAGTGTGCAAGAGTTCCCCTTTATCCACATCCTTGCCAATACTTACCTTTTGCCTTTCTAGTAATAGCCATTCTAACAGGTGTGAGGTGACATCGCATTGTGATTTTAATTTTAATTTCCCTGATGATTAGTGATGTTGAGCATTTTTTCATATATCTGTTCCCCATTTGTATG
This sequence comes from Pongo pygmaeus, assembly GCF_028885625.2. Lineage (NCBI taxonomy): Eukaryota > Metazoa > Chordata > Mammalia > Primates > Hominidae > Pongo > Pongo pygmaeus. The sequence continues at coordinate 80,356,722 of NC_072392.2, read as the reverse complement.
TCTTCTTTTGAGAAATCTATCCATCAGGTCCTTAGCTCCTTTGCCCATTTTTAATTTTTTTTGTATTCTTATTATTGTGTTGTTTGAGTTCCTTTTTATTTTGGATATTAACCCCTTATCAGATGTATGGTTTATAAGTATACTTGTCAATTCCAAAGTTTGTCTCTTCACTCTGTTCCTTATTTTCTTTGCTGTGTAGAAGCTTTTCACTTTGATGTAATATTATTTATCTATTTTCACTTTTGTTGCCTGTACTTTTGGGTTCATATATGAAAAATCATTGCCCAAATAAATATCATGGAGCTGTTCTCTGTGTTTCTTCTGGTAGTTCTACAGTTTCAGGCCTTATGTTTAAGTCTTTAACCCATTTTGTATTGACTTTTTTATGTTGTGTCAATTAGGGCTGCTATAGTTTGAATGTCCTCTCCGAAACTCATGCTGAAATGTAAGTACCAATTTCACAGTATTGGGAGGTGGAGCCTTTAAGCAGTTATTAGGTTATGAGGGCTCTAACTTCCTGAACAGATTAATGCCCTTATTAAGGGAGTGGATAATTATCATAGGAGAGGGCTCCTGATAAAAAGATGAGTTCGGCCCAATTTCCTCTCTCTGTCTTGAGTGCTCACTTCTGCTTTCTGCCTTCCAACATGGGATGACCCTCTCCAGATGCCAGTGCCATGCTCTTGAACCTTCCAGCCACCATACCATGAAACAAATAAATATCTTCTCTTTATAAACTACCCAGTCTGTGGTATTCTGTTATAGCAGCAGAAAACAGACTACATTAAAGGTCTAATTTCATTTCAGCTTTTCCAACACCATTTATTGAAGAAACTGTCTTTTCCCTATTATATGTTCTTAGCCTCTGTCTAAAATTAAATAACCATAAATCCATGAATTTATTTCTTGTCTCTCTATTCTGTTCCATTAGTCTATGTGTCTGTTTTGGGGTCAATACCATGCTGTTTTGATTATTATAGCTTTGTAGTAGATTTTCAAATTTGGTACTGTGATGCCTCCAGCTTTGTTCTTTTTGTTCAGGATTGCATGACTATTCAGTCTTATAGTTCCATATAAAATTTAGGATTGTTTTTTCCATTTATGTAAAAAGGTAACTGGAATTTGAATAGTAACTCCATTGAACACATTGCTTAGAACACATTGATTAGAATACATTGCATAGAACACATTGCTTTGAGTAGAATGGGCATTTTATCATTTTGTCATTATCAATTCTTCTAATCCATGAACAAGGAATATCCATGAATGTGATATCACTCCACTTATTTGTGTCTTTAGTTTCTTTCATCAATGTTTTATACTTTTCAGTACACGGATCTTATACTTCCTTGGCTAAATCGATTCCTAAATATTTTCTTGACTGTTTTTTTGCAGATAATTCATTGTTAGTGTATATGTTGAGTGTGACTTTACTGAATTCATTTTTTATTTCTAACAGTTTTTTTGGTAGAAAGTTTGGAATTTTCTATATGTAAGATCATGCCATCTGCAAACAGACTATTTAACTTCTTTCTTTCCAATTTGGATGCTTTTTCTGTCTTTCTCTTGCCTGACTGATTTGGCTAGGACTTCCAGTACTATGCTGACTAGAAGTGGCAAGAGTCAGCATTCTTCTCTGGTTGCTGCTGTTAAGAGGAAAAGCTTTCAACTTTTCAGGTAAATATGTTGTTAGCTATGGGTTTGTCATATATGGTCTTTATTGTGTTGATGTACAATCCTTTTGTACCTAATTTGTTGAGAGTTTTATCATAAAAGAATGTTGAATTTTGTTGAATGCCTTTCCTGCTGCTATTGCGATTATAATATGGTTTCTGTCCTTCATTCTGTTAATGTGATATATCACATTTATGGATTTGCATATTTGGAACCATCCTTGAATCCCTGAGATAAACCCTAATTGATCATGGTGAATGATCCCTTTAATGTTCTGTTGAATTCAGTTCACTAACATTTTGTTGAGGACTTTTGTATCTGTACTTATCAGGGATATTGAACTGTAATTTTCTTTTCTTATAAAGTTCTAACCGGATTTGGTATCAAGGTAATCCTGGCCTCATTAAATATGTTTGGAAGTATTCCCTTCACCGTAATTTTTTGGAAGAGTTCGAAAAGGACCTGTGTTAATTCTTTCTTAATTGTCTGGCAGAATTCAGGAGTGAAATCATCAGATCCTGGGCTTTCCCTTGATGGAGGCTTTTCTTTACTGATTGAACCTTCTTACCCATTATTGATCCTTTCAGATTTTCTGTATCTTTGTGATTCAGTCCTTATAGGCTCTATCTGTCTATAGCTTTATCCATTTCTTCTACATCATCCAATTTGTTGATGTATAAATGTTTGTAGCAGTCTCATGATCCTTTGTATTTCTGTGCTGTCAGTTGTGATGTCTCCTTTTTCATTTCTGATTTTATTTATTGGGTCTTCTCTTTTTTCTTAGTTTAGCTAAAGAGGTTTTCAATTTTGTCTATGTTTTTACAAATCAAATTATTAGATTCTTTGACTCTTTTTACTGTTTTCTAGTCCTATTTCATTTATTTCTACTCTTATCTTTATTATTTTCTTCCTTCTACAGGATGCCTCATTTTATTGTGCTCATCTTACTGCACTTTGCAGATACTGTGTTTTTTACAAATTGAAGGTTTGTAGCAACCCTGTGTCAGGCAAGTCTACCAGTGCCACTTTTCCAAAGCCATGCTCTCATTTCACATTTCTGTGTCACCATTTTGATAATTCTCACAATATTTCAAACATTTTCATTATTATTATATTTGTTGTAATTTGTGATCAGTGATCTTTGATATTACTAGTGTAATTGTTTTGGGGTGCCATCGAGCATGCACATACAAGATGCAGAATTTAATCAATATATGTTTTTGTGGCTTCTGACTGCTCCACGTACAGGCCATTCCCCCATCTCTCTCCCTCTCCTTGGGACACTCTGTTCTCTGATATGCAACAATATTGATGATACCCCTATAAATGGCCTCTAAATGTTCAAGTGAAAGGAAGAGTTTCACATTTCTTACTTTAAATCAAAAGCTAGAAATGATTAAGCTTAATGAAGAAAGCATATCAAAAGCCAAAATAAACTGACAGCTATGACCCGTGTGCTAAACAGCCAATTTGTAAATGCAAAGGAAAAATTCTTCAAGGAATTAAAAAGTGCTACTCTAGTGAACACACAAAGAAAGAGAAACAGCCTTATTACTGATATGGAGAAAGTTTTAGTGGTCTGGATAGAAGATCAAAGCAACACAACATGTCCTGAACCCAAAACCTGAAGCCATCTCCATAACATAAAAGTGCAAGGTGAAGCAGCAAGTGTGCTAAAGAAGCTGTAGCAAGTTATCTAGAAAATCTGGCTGAGATAATTGATGAAAGTGGCTCCACTAAACAACAGATTTTCAATGGAGATGAAACAGCCTATTGAAAGAAGGTGCCATCTAGGACTTTCATAGCTAGAGAGGTGAAGTTAATGCCTGGGATCAAATCGTCAAAAACAAGCTGACTCTCTTGTTAGGGGCTAATGCAACTAGTAACTTTAAGTTGAAGTCATTCATTAATTTAATTAAACATTCTGAAAATCCTAGGGCCCTTAAGATACTACTAGCACAGGATAAATCTACTCTGCCTGTGCTCAATAAATGGAACAACAAAGCCTGGATGACAACATACTGTTTGCAGCATGATTTACTAAAAATTTTAAGCCCACTATTGTGACCTACTGCTCAAAAAAAAATACTTTTTGCAAAATATTACTGATCACTGACAATGCAGATAGTAACCCAAGAACTCTGAAGGAGAAGTACAAGGAGATGAATCTTGTTTCCATGCCTGCTAACACAATATCCATTCTGCAGCCCATGGACCAAGGAATAATTTTGACTTTCAAGTCTTATTATTTAACAAATACATTTTGTAAGGCTGTAGCTGCCATAGATGGATCCTCTGATGGATCTGGACAATGTAAATTGAAAGCCTTCTGGAAAGGATTCACCACTCCAGATGCCATTACGAACATTTGTGACTCATGGGTAGAGGTCAAAATGTCAACATTCACAGGAATTTGGAAAATGTTGACTCCAACCTTCATGATAACTTTAAGAAATCATTTGGAGGAAGTACCTGTGGATATGGTAGAAATAGCAAGAGAACTAGAATTAGAAGTGGAGCCTGAAAATGTGACTGAATTGCTGCAATTTCATGATATAACTTCAATGGATGAGAAATTGCTTCTTATGGGTGTGCAAAGAAAGTGGTTTCCTGAGATGGAATCTACTCATGATGAAGACACTGTGATGCTTATTTGGTTTTTACTCCCAATGTCTTGTCACAGATGACAACCTCAGTAGATGTCTGTCTGTGTAAATGAATATTTATCTTATAAGAATAAAGGGAGGATTCAGGGGATCATGGTAGATGGGAAGCAGTTTTAGATTGCAGCTCCGGACAGAGCAGCATGCAGAGACTTGCACTATGAATTTTAGTTCCAGATCAACTGCAAGAACAAACCAGCAATCCCAAGAGAAAGTGGACTCCTCCTGCAGGACGCAGGAGACACCCCTAATACTGTGAGTGCCCCAACCGCGGAAGTGGGAAAGGGAGACCCTCTTCTCCCAAACACACTCCCCCACCGGAGAAACTGAAGGTCTGTTTGTGGGAGAAGTTTCTGACTTTACCTGGAGCTAAGTCAAGCTGGAGAGCTGAGTGAAATACGGGGGTAGAGGAAGCAGCAGAAAGGCCCTGGGAGCTTGGTGGGTCCCCAAGCAGCCCATTCCTGCCTGACATCACAGGGATCCATTGGAAAGGTGGCCAGAGGACCACGGGGTAAAACTACACGGAGAGAAGGAATTATCTAGCTGAATTTTGTAACAATTTGAGGGGGCAAGAAGCCTCCTGGCCAGAACTCGGGAGAAGGCACGAATCAGGTGTGCAGACTTCACAGGTAGGGGAAGAACTAAAACCCTTTTCTCTTGCAGCTGGGAGGCAGATAGCCTTGGGCAAATTTTCAAACCTGTCTCGCCCTCCACTTGGAGACAGGCAGGGCTATTGTGCGGGAGGGTGGGCACAGTGGGAGTGAGATCAGCCCTTTAGTTTGCATGGGAGCTGGGTGAGGCCTGCGACTGCCAGCTTTCTCCCACTTCCCTGACAACCTGCATGACTCAGCAGAGGCAGCCATAATCCCCCTAGGTACACAACCCCAGGGACCTGGGAATCTCCACCCACATCTCCTACAGCAGCCGCAGCAAGACCTGCCCAAGGAGAGTCTGAGCTCAGACATGCCTAGCCCCATCCCTACTAATGGCCCCTCCCTATCCACCCTAGCAGTGGAAGACAAAGGGCATATAATCTTGGGATTTCGAGGGCCCCCGCCCACCGCCGGTACCTCTCCACACTATGACAGCTTATGCTCTCTTGAAAGCACCACTTCCTGGCAGGAGGGCAACCAGCACAAAAATAGAACATTAAATGACCAAAGCTAAGGACCCTCATGGAGTCCACTGCACCCTCCACTACATCTACTGGAACAGGCACTGGTATCCATAGCTGAGAGACCCATAGACAGTTCACATCACAAGACTCTGTGCAGACAACCCCCATTACCAGCCTGGAGCTGGGTAGACTGGCTGGGTGGCTAGACCCAGAAGAGAGACAACAATCACTGCAGCTCAGCTCACAGGAAGCCACATCCATAGTAAGGGAGGAGACCACCCCTCATATTGTCTTATGTCCAATTTCTGCCTCCAAAGAAAGAAGAAGTAAAAACTAAAAGGCAGAAATGAAATCCACAGGCAGACAGCCCAGCGCCACACCTTGGGCCTGGTAGTTAAAGATCAACCCCTGACCTAACCGGTTATGTTATCTATTGATTCCAGACATTGTATGGAAAAGCACTGTAAAAATCCCTGTCCTGTTCTGTTCTGTTCTGATTACCAGTTCATGCAGCCCCCAGTCACATACCCCCTGCTTGCTCAATTGATCATGACCCTCTCACGCGGACCCCCTTAGAGTTGTGAGCCCTTAAAAAGGACAGGAATTGCTCACTCGGGGAGCTCGGCTCTTGAGACAGGAGTCTTACTGATGCTCCCGGCAGAATAAACCCCTTCCTTCTTTAACTCAGTGTCTAAGGGGTTTTGTCTGTGGCTCTTCCTGCTACGTTTCTTGGTTCCCTGACTGGGAAGTGAGGTGATTGGCAGATGGTTGAGGCAGCTCCTTAGGTGGCTTAAGCCTGCCCTGTGGAACATCCCTGTGGGGGACTTCAACCAGCCCGAGCAACGCAGATCCTGAGAGCGCTCCCGGGTAGGCAGTTGCCCCGGTGGGATGCCTCATCAGAGCAGTGTGTGGCAGGCCCCCGTGGAGGATCAACGCAGTGGCTGAACATTGGGAAGGAAGTGGCACTTGGAGTCTGGGCATCTAAAACTTGGTAAGACTGGTCTTTGGAACTTGCTCACTCCGTCTGAGTGGACGCGTGTCCTGATTACCCACGGCATGCCTTTATCAGCACTTTGGTTTTGGTTTTGGTTTTGACTTGGTTTGAATTGCTTGACAGGACCGGTGTTGGGAACTTGCCCACTGCATTTGAGTGGAAGCGTGGCCTGATCACCCATGGCATGCCTTTATCGGCACTTTGGTTTTGGTTTTGTTTTTGACTTGGTTTGAATTGCTTGACAGGCACATGTGCCTGCACAAGTGTGGCATGGATTTGACCCCGAGGCCATGTTTGAAAATGGTTCCCAGTGCTGGGAGGATTTAAAATTCTTATAATAAAAATTAGAGTAATAACAGGAACCTGCTTACTGATCCCTTATTTACTACCTGTACTCATTCAAATGGTAAAAGGTTTCATCGATACTCTAGTTCACCAGAATGCCTCAGCACCAGTGTACTACATGAATCACTATCGATCTGTCATGCAGGAAGGCATAGGTAGTAAGGATGAAGGTGAGAATTCCCACTAATAAAATGAGTGAGAGCCTCAAAGGTGGGGAATAAGGGAGGAGACCACCCCTCATATTGTCTTATGTCCAATTTCTGCCTCCAAAGAAAGAAGAAGTAAAAACTAAAAGGCAGAAATGAAATCCACAGGCAGACAGCCCGGTGCCAGGCCCTGGGCCTGGTAGTTAAGGATCAACCCCTGACCTAACTGGTTATGTTATCTATAGATTACAGACATTGTATGGAAAAGCATTGTAAAAATCCCTGTCCTGTTCTGTTCTGTTCTGATTACCAGTGCATGCAGCCCCCAGTCACAGACCCACTGCTTGGCAGCCAATCACAACCCTCTCACACGGACCCCCTTAGAGTTGTGAGCCCTTAAAAAGGACAGGAATTGCTCACTCGGGGAGCTTAGCTCTTGAGACAGGAGTCTTGCCAATGCTCCTGGACGAATAAACCCCTTTCTTCTTTAACTCGGTGTCTGAGGGGTTTTGTCGGTGGCTCTTCCTGCTACAATAGAAAAACGGGGAGAGTACTACATCAAGGGAACACCTCATGGGACAAAAGAATCTGAACAACAGCCTTGAGCCCTAGACCTTCCCTCTGACAGAGCCTACCCAAATGAGAAGGAACCAGAACAACAACCCTGGTAATATGACAAAAGAAGGCTCTTCAACACCCCTAAAAAAATCACACTAGTTCACCAGCAATGGATCCAAACCAAGAAGAAATCCCTGATTTACCTGAAAAATAATTCAAGAGGTTAGTTATTAAGCTAATCAGGGAGGGACCAGAGAAAGGTGAAGCCCAATGCAAGGAAATCCAAAATATGATACAAGAAATGAAGGGAGAAATATTCAAGGAAATAGATAGCTTAAAGAAAAAAACAGTAAAAAATTCAGGAAATTTTGGACATGCTTTTAGAAATGCAAAATGCTCTGGAAAGTCTCAGCAAGTCTCAGCAATAGAATTGAACAAGTAGAAGAAAGAAATTCAGAGCTCGAAGATGAGGTCTTCGAATTAACCCAATCCAACAAAGACAAAGAAAAAAGAATAAGAAAATATGAACAAAGCCTCCAAGAAGTCTGAGATTATGTTAAACAACCAAATGTAAGAATAATCAGTGTATCTGAGGAAGAAGAGAATTCTAAAAGCCTGGAAAACATATTTGGGGGAATAATCGAGGAAAACTTCCCCAGCCTTGCAAGAGACCTAGACAGCCAAATATAAGAAGCATAAAGAACACCTGGGAAAATCATCACAAAAAGATCTTTGCCTAGGCACATTGTCATCAGGTTATCCAAAGTTAAGACAAAGGATAGATTCTTAAGAGCTATGAGACAAAAGCACCAGGTAACCTATAAAGGAAAATTTATCAGATTAACAGCAGATTTCTCAGCAGAAACCCTACAAACTAGAAGGGATTGGGGACCCATCTTCAGCCTCCTCAAACAAAACAATTATCAGCCAAGAATTCTGTATCCAGTGAAACTAAGCATCATATATGAAGGAAAGATACAATCATTTTCAGACAAACAAATGCTGAGAGAATTCGCCATTACCAAACCACCACTACAAGAACTGCTAAAAGGAGCTGTAAATCTTAAAACAAATCTTGAAAAAAGCATCATCAAAACAGAACCTCTTTAAAGCACAAATCACACAGGACCTATAACACAAAAATACAAGTTAAAAAGCAAAAACAAAAAACAAAAAACACAAAGTACACAAGCAACAAGGAGCATGATGAAAGCAATGGTACCTCATATTTCAATATTAACATTGAATGTAAATGGCCTAAATGCTCCACTTAAAAGATACAGAACCACAGAATGGATAAGAACTCACCAACCAAATATCTGCTGCCTTCAGAAGACTCACTAACACGTAATGACTCACATAAAAGCAAAGGGGTGGAAAAAGACATTTCATGCAAATGGACACCAAAAGCGAGCAGGGGTAGCTATTTTTATATCAGACAAAACAAACTTGAAAGCAACAGTGGTTAAAAGAGATAAAGAGGGACAGTATACAATGGTAAAAGGTCTTGTCCAACAAGAAAATATCACAATCCTAAACATATATGCACCTAACACTGGAGCTCCCAAATTTATAAAACAATTACTAATAGACCTAAGAAATGAGATAGACAGCAACACAATAATAGTGGAGGACTTCAGTACTCCACTGACAGCACTAGAGAAGTCATCAAGATAGAAAATCAATAAAGAAACAATAAATTGACACTATATCTTGGAAAAAATGGACTTAACAGATATATAAAGAACACTTCATAAAGAACAACCGTGGAATACACATTCTATTCAACAGTGCATGGAACTTTCTCCAAGATGGATCATATAATAGGCCATAACATGAGCCTCAATAAATTTAAGAAAATTGAAATTATATCAAGCACTCTCTCAGACCACAGTGGAATAAAACTGGAAATCAACTCCAAAAGGGACCTTCAAAATCATGAAAATACATGGAAATTAAATAACCTGCTCCTAAATGACCACTGGGTCAAAAACAAAATTGAGATGAAAATTTAAAAATTCTTAGAACTGAATGACAGTAATGACCCAAGCTATCAAAACCTCTGGGATACAGCAAAGGTGGTGCTAAGAGGAAAGCTCACAGCCCTAAACGCCTACATCAAAAGACTGAAAGAGCACAAACTGGCACTCTAAGGTCACACCTCAAGGAACTAGAGAAGCAAGAACAAACCAAACCCAAACCCAGCAGAAGAAAGGAAATAACCAAAATCAGACCAGAACTAAATGAAATTGAAACAAAAAAAAATAAAAGATAAATGAAACACAAGGCCGGTTCTTTGAAAAGATAAATAAAATTGACAGACCATTGGCAAGATTAACCAAGAAAAGGAGAGAGAAAATCCAAATAACCTCACTAAGAAATGAAACAGGAGATATTAAAATTGACACCACTGAAATACAAAAGATCATTCAAGGCTACTATGAACACCTTTATGCACATAAACTAGAAAACCTAGAAGAGGCAATGGATAAATTCCTGGAAAAATACAACCCTCCTAGCTTAAATCAGGAAGAATTAAATACCCTGAACACACCAATAACAAGCTGCAAGATTGAAACGGTAATTTAAAAATTAACAACAAAAAAAAGTCCAGGACCAGACGATTCACAGCAGAATTCTACCAACATTGAAAGAATTGGTACCAATACTTTTGACACTATTCCACAAGATAAAGAAAGAAGGAAACCTCACTAATTCATTCTACAAAGCCAGCATCACCCTAATACCAAAACCAGGAAAGAATATAACCAAAAAAGAAAACTACAGACCGATATCCTCGATCAACATAGATGCTAAAATCCTTAACAAAATACTAGCTAAGTGAATCCAACAACATATCAAAAGATAATCCACCATGATCAGGTGAGTTTCATACCGGGGATGCAGGGATAGCTTAACATATGCAAGTCAATAAATGTGATACACCACATAAACAAAATTTAAAACAAAAATCACACGATCATCTCAAGTGCACGTGTGTGTGTGTGTGTGTGTGTGTGTGTGTGTTTCTACGTTTAAATTTTTTTTTAACAAGCTGCCCAGTTCATTTTGATCACTGACTTGGAAGTGTATGGTAGGAGAGAGAGAGAAATGAGGTGGACATACAGTTAAGAGAAGATCGATAAGAGTCTTCCTTGTTCCTTTTCTGAGCAAAAGTGTATGAAATTTACCCTGAAGACTTTTTAAAGTCTAAAGGACAAAAGATGATGTCACTCTCAAACAAGAAAATCTTCAATGGCTCCCTCAACACTATTATTTGTAGGATAGAATTCCTGTATAATACTGCCTTGCCCACTTTTGTAGAAGCAGCTCTTTTTTTTTAAACCACCTCATCAGATTTAACCACTTACAGTTACCTGAGAGTAACCATTATTTCCTTCCTTCTACTTTCCCCCCTTCCATCATTCCTCAAATATTTATTGTTTATTTACTCTCAATAATTGTGGCACTTTTAACACTTTACTTTCCAATTGTCTTTATATATTTCCCCCTCACCACAAATGAACTATACAATTCCTTGATGGCAGGAACAGGTTTGATTCATCAGGTCCTCGATAAGTATTTGTTAAATGAATAAATGAGCAAATGAGCAAGAATTAGACCTATTTCTTTCTCATTAAAAACTGATATAGCTGAGATATGTGGCCCCACTCAAATCTCATGTCGAATTGTAATCCCCAGTGTTGGAGGTGGGGCCTGGTGGGAAGTGATTGGATCATGGGGTTCGATTTTCATGCATGGCTTACCACCATCCCCTTCATGCTCTTCTTGTGATAGTGAGTTCGTTTTCGGCAGATCTGGTTGTTTAAAAGTGCGTAGCACCTCCCCAACCCCTTGCTCCTGCTTCAGCCATGTGACATGCCTGCTTCCCCTTCACCTTCTGCCATAATTATAAGTTTCCTGAGACCTCCCCAGACATTGAGCAGGTTATGCTTTCTGTACGTCCTATGGAACTGTAAACCAATTAAACCTCTTTTATTTATAAATCACCCACTCTCAGGTATTTCTTTATAACAATGCAAGAACGGACTAATACAAAGACTAGTGCATAGCTATAATCTTCCACCACTCTATTGAAGCAATAACTCATCAACTTTTTTTACGTCTATATTCTGACACTGATAATTCAATATATAGGAAGAAAAATAATATTTATTTTAGACATTATATATACTATTTCATGTATTCTTGGAATAATATTGTGAAGTAAACATAGTCTCTACTAGATAGTAAGCATTGTGTCAATGAAAGCTACCTTTATTACTATGACAGTTTAACCTAAGTAAATTAGAATTTCATGACACTGCTTTAGGTTGTTCTTAAAAACTTGTAAAATGGAACTTAAACTTATTGTTTCTCTTTTCATTCCTCATCTTCGCCTCCCTCACCTCCATTCCCCAAATTTCTTCTTTTGCCTGCCTATGTTTCGGCCTTCCAATGACCTTAATGATGTTTCTGAGACTATATAGTTTAGTCAGTGTCATTTAGGGTCCCAATACTTTCTGTATGACAATCTTAATATTCATTTAAAATCTGAATGTCCATTTCAAAAAAAATCATAACAGTAATAATAAACATACATACACAAACATATCCCCTTCTTTAGTACTGGATATTTCTGTTTACTTTTATAGTAATTCAAAGTGCAGTATCAGTATTTCTTATAATTAAACCCAAAGCCCTCTTTGAAAGGCACCAAAATAATTGAAATACTCACCACTGGTTGGGAGATGATTTACTAGCTCTGTATATTCCTCATATGTAACCTCAATCCCCATATCTTTCAGGAAATTGTCCAGGTTACAGATCTCAATTTTTTCTTTGAAGATACAGAAAATTACATAACAAGAAATTACGATTTTTCTAATGATTTTGAAGTATGAAAACATGGTGCTTTACTATCATTAAGAACAACAAACAGTGAGAATTGTTTATTAGAATAAGAAGAATTAGAAATCATTCCCTTCATTATGCTTCAGTATGTGAGGATAAATGAATGGCTGAAGACACAGTAAAAATTGTTGGGCATTATATGATAACATAGACAATCGATCCATACAAATTTTACTTGAAAGCAGTGGCTTAATTTGAGACTAACTTCATATATTAGTTACCGTTGTTGACTATATTCACCTGATCACAATAACTATTTCACATGTTGATTTTTCCATAGATATTTAGGTTGTAACCAAGTTTGCATTAGCAATATAAAAAAATTTTCATTGTCAGTATCTTCAAATTCTATCGTCTTAGCAAAAACAAACAAACAAAAAAGATTTCTGCCAAAACACAGATGAACACATAAAAGAACAGGAGTTTTTCTTCCCATGAAAAATGTTCTCATAAGTAACCCTAAAGGCTGGCAATGAAGACACGTTTTTCTCCTTTTCTTGCCAAGACCCCTTTAAAACAATTGAAATGATTAAAATAAGGGGAAAAGGTAATAAACTCATAATAAATTCAAAGAGAATAAATATGGAAGGGGAGATGTGAGCATAAGTAGAAGAGAAGTTTGTATTTATGAAAGCACAGTATGTTCATTTATTTATTCATTCATTAAACATTTGATTGTTTAATGTCTTCTGTGTACCAGGCACTATCCTACGTGCTATGGATAGGGCAGTGAACAAAACAGAAATTCTCTGTCTCAAGTAGTTTATATAATACTTTGGGGAGACATATAACAAAGAAGTAAACAAGTAGATACAAATTGATAAAACAGAGTGGAGGAAACCACAGTCTAGACTATTCCAAGGAGGAGGATCTAGGTAGATAGAAGTAAAGATGGGAAGAAAGCCAATTTGCCCAGAAAAAAAAAAAAAGAAAAGCTCAATGCTCAGTTTTGGCAGGTACTAAGTTTAAAATTAAGAAGGCAGGAAGAAGGGAAAATTTGAAAATAAAGAGATTAAATGAAAGTCTGCCTATGGAACATTTGTACCAGCCAGTCTCAACCTCCCCTTCTCCAAAATCCCTGAGTCACAGAAGAACAGGCAGTTTAGCATTTACTCCTTGACCAAACTACTGGAGAACTCTCCAGCAACAGAATGAAAACCACTGCCGTTAAGGTGGATTTTTGTGACTGAGAATAAAGCCCAACTAATCCTGCCATTTAAAGGGCCTCTGAGCTAATTGTTGCCTCTTTACCTGCTCTCTCTGAAGCAAAGCTTGCCAGACAACACATTTCATTCATACACAGGGCTTTTACTCATGCTGGAGACCTAAGAGCTCAACCAATTCACAAATACAAAAAGAAGACAAACTCTTATTGGCCACCAGGTACGATCTATTCAGTCTCTCATTCTTAACTATATAAATAGATGATTAAGGAAAGGAAAGATAATTTAAACCAACAAAGATCTCTAATATGCTAAAAGAGATTCTGGAATATAGTATACTCATAATGCATGAATGTGAGACTATGTGAAGTGAATAAAAAGGAGGCACCCTTACAAGTTAAAAACTATTAGTAAGAACTTCAAGATTCTGGAAAAAAATTAAAAGATTGCCAAACTTAAAAAAAAACAGGTCTTCAGAGAGACACAAGCACCTTCAAGTTTAGAAAGCCCACAGAGTTCTAAGCAAAATCTATGAAAAAGATCTACAACTGAACTCATCATTGTAAAATTTCAGATTTCCAAGATAAGGAGAAAAGTCTTGCCTCAAAGAGAAAAGAAATAACAATCAGGCCAGGCGTGGCAGCTCACGCCTGTAATCCCAGCACTTTGGGAGGCCGAGGTGGGCAGATTACCTGAGGTCAGTAGTTCGAGACCAGCCTGGCCAACATGGTGAAACCCCATCTCTATTAAAAATACAAAAATTAGCCTGGCGTGGTGGCAGGTACCTGTAATCCCAGCTACTTGGGAGGCCGAGGCAGGAGAATCGCTTGACCCTGTGAGGCAGATGTTGCAGTGAGCCGAGATCCCGCCACTGCACTCCAGCATGGGCAACAAGAGCGAAACTCCGTTTCAAAAAAAAAAAAAAAAGAAAAAGAAAATGAACAGATCTTAGGTTGTTATTAAACTTCTCATCAGCTACAAGGGATTCTTATAAATAATGATTCACGTTTTTTAAAATTCTGAAGGAAAATAATTTTGAACCTAGAATTATATTAATTATATTCCCAAATAAACTATCATTATAGACAATATAATGGAATAGAATCCATTATACGGAATGAGTAAGAAGCTGGAAGATGTTACTAATGTGGCCAAGAGCTCATTGGTTCCATCATTTGACAAGAAAAAAAGAAAAAGAAACCCCAGTAGAAATTCCAGGAAAAAAATTTATAGTCTACATATGAACAAAACTTAAACTAAAATATGACATAACACTGAGGTATTGATACTGATAAAAAGGAAGAACCCAGGACATCAGGACATTCTCCTTTGGGTAGCACAGATTTCATAACCCTAAAAGAAGTGACTACATTACTAGCCCACTAATAAACTTGAAAACTTTAAGAGTATACATATACACACATCTTAGATATATACATATAATTACATATACATATATATATATATCTGTAGATATATACATATAATTACATATACATACACACATTATCTGTAGATATAGACATAATTTTATGTATACATATACTTTAAAATTATACATATACATTTAAAAATTATATATGTTTTACATATCTGTAGATATATACATATAATTATATAACCTTAACAATGAAAGAGTAAAACCAACAGGTTTATGGAAATTGAAGTTAAAGAGGATTAAAGGTATTAATATCCTTTGATTCTATAGTAGAGAGTCAAGAGATACTGTCAAAAGGATATGGAAGAAGAAAGAGAGGCTAGTGTTTATTATTTAAAGTTACAAATTCAATGAACAGAAGAAGTGAAACTAATCTTTTAAGTATAACAACTTGAGAAAGGGAAGGGATGTGGAAGCTATGTCAGGAGTGAAATCATCATCATCAGTAGCAGGGAGTCAATAGCTAACATCTAGAGCTGCAGATCTTAGAGTGTTGTCTGCAGACCCTCAGGAATCACCAAGATCCTTTCAGGGGACCCACAAAGTCAAAGCTATTTTCATAATAGTAATTAGACATTATTTGCCTTTTCCATTGTGTTGACATTTGTACTGACAATACAAAAGCAAAAGTGTATAAAACTGATGGCATCTGATAACAAATCAAGGCAGAAGCACCAAAGCAGTACTGGTAGTCATTATATTCTTCACTGCCATTCATTTGTGGTAAAATAATAAATAATAAAAACCAATTTTACTTAAGAATACCTTGATAATTATATGTCTTTTGAGTATTTTGTATGATAAAATAAAGAGAGTACTTCTACATACAGAACAAAAAGAGCGTTCTTGGGCAAAAGCATGCTGTGATTAAGTTGTGAGCTGAACTAGCTGCTTTCTTCATGGACAACATTTTTACCTGAAAGAATGACAGGGAAACTATACTTATTCAGACATTGATATGTCTTGAAAATGAGTAAAGGAAGTAATGGAAGACATCTTGAAAATGAGTAAAGCAAACCCATCAGACTTCAAGGAAAACAACTGAAAATGTTTGTTGTCGATGACAAAATTCAAGTTTTTAAATGAAAATAATTTTGGAGAACTCACATTTGCCATCATGAGCCTGAGAACTTCTCAAAGGTTAAAGACCTTTCTTAAAAGACTAGTGGTTATACAGATGAATGTGATCTCCTTAAATACATAGTGAAATGTGTGAGCATTTGGAAGCTCTATAAAACTCAATGATCCAGTATAATTATGCACCACACGATGATGTCTGGATCAATGATGAACTGCATATTCTATAGTAGTCCCATACAATTATAATACTGTATTTTTACTATACCTTTTTTATGTTTAGATACACAAATACCCATGTGTGTTACAATCGCCTATAGTATTCAGTACAGTGGCAAGCTGTACGGGTTTGTAGCCTGTGAGCAGATAGTCTCCAAGTAAAAGGTTACATCATACTAGATTTATCTGTGTAAGTAAATTCGTGATGTTCTCATGATGACAAAATTGCACAATAACAAAATTACATAACAGTGAATTTTTCAGAATGTAGCCCCATCATTAAGCGATTCATGACTATATTTCCAAATAAAATAATTATAAAAAATAATTCTACAAGTATTTTTAAAAATCTGGTTAATGAGCAAAATAGCCAAGTCGATTTTAACATAAAGTATAAAAAGTTCACTAATAGGTTTTTGGAGTCTACATTGCAATTAACCTTTAAGAAATTGCCACTAGTTGAGTTTCGGTGTAATCTCAAAGAAGAATATTCACCATTATCTGAAAAGGCAATTCTCTCTTTTTCAACTATATACTTGTGTGAGGCCAGATTTTCATGATATACTAACCAAAACAACCTATCACAACAGCTTAAACAGAAGCAGATGTGAGACTCCAATTAGACATTAAAGTGATTGACAAAAATGCAAAATAATGCTCCTTTTCTCACTAAATTTTTTGAAAAAATTATTTTTAATGAAAGTATGAAATTTATGTAAACATGTAATTGGTTTACTCATATTATTTTAAACAAACTATTAAATAAATGTTTTAAAATTTTCTGAGTTCTAATATGGTAAATATCAACAGATATTACTCACATAAACTAAAGCTCTTTGGGATCCTCAATAATTTTTAAGAATGAAAGAGTCTGAACACCAAAAGGTCTGAAAGTCACTACTGTAAATAAATCAATATATAATACTATAAGCATATTATTTAAATCTATAGAAGTGAGTAAAAGAACCAAAACCAGAAGCATTCAGAAGTGGTTTTATCAAGGGAAGTGTGACTGGAGGTGGGAAAAGATAGAATAAGGATTTGTTTCATTTTATTTTTAGCCTTTCTGTTTTAATCATTTTTAGTAAATGGTAAAAATAACCTATTAATAAAATACAATGATAAACAAAAATGGAGAAAAATATAGAAAGGTGCATACTGCTTTTATCAATCTTCACGTGGCAATTTTTTGCTCACCTTTAAGCGTCTTCACAACCCCTGTCAACGTATTCATATCCATATCTTCATCAGCTATAAGGTAAAATAAATTCACATATATAAGCATTGATACTAAAAAAAAACTCATATTTGGTAATTTTTACCATTTCCTCTAGAATTTCCTCACCTGTTGTTTTTACTTCCTCATCTCTATAACAGAGAAAATAACACTACCTACCTCACAGGCTTTGAGTAAGCATTAAAAGAGACAGAAGAAGTACTTAGACTTATGCCTGGCACATTGTATATGCAAAAAAAATAGCCATTAGTGTTTTTATTTTTAAAAGTAATACAAGCAGAGTCTATATCTATTCTTCTGATATAAAAAAGAGTCATATCATATATCTTTTTTCATTTGAATATAACACTGATATATTTATAACATCTTTTTAAAATATAAAATCTATTTTATTAAATTTCCTATCTAATCTCTACATGTAATATATAACCTGGGGGCTTGTTACAGTGGCCTGGAGAAAAGTTTTTCATGGAGAGTAGCCAAACAAATATTCCTAAATATATGGAGAGAAGAAACTCTATAATCAATGTTTCTGCTTTCACATTTGGTAAGGTCCATAAAAAGAAGTTAGGGGAGATATGATTTTAATTAGCAAACAGTTACAAGTAATGGCAGCATGACCTGATGCAACCCTCTGGCCCCCATATGTATGTCAGATAATTATCTGTGTGGAAGAAAACAATAAATACCAATTGTACAGTAAAAGAATATGCAAATACAATTTACATGCACATACATATAATCTTTGAAACTATAATTATTCTCATAAGACCAAGAGAGTAAGAATCAATGATAAGATTCTTTGGCAACATGCTGTCAAACAGACTCTACCTTAGGTAATGTGACTGCTGCAAATAAGTCATGCAATTTCTGATTATTTGCTAGAAGACTAGGAGGTTTTTTTGAAGTTTCTTAGCCGACTGTGATTTAATTCAAGATGGATTAAAGACTTAAATGTTACACCTAAAACCATAAAAACCCTAGAAGAAAACCTAGGCATTACCATTCAGGACATAGGCATGGGCAAGGACTTCATGTCTAAAACACCAAAAGCAATGGCAACAAAAGCCAAAATTGACAAATGGGAGCTAATTAAACTAAAGAGCTTCTGCACAGCAAAAGAAACTACCATCAGAGTGAACAGGCAACCTACAGGTTGGGAGAAAATTTTTGCAATCTACTTATCTGACAAAGGGCTAATATCCAGAATCTACAATGAACTCCAACTAATTTACAAGAAAAAAACAAAAAACCCCATCAAAAAGTGGATGGATATGAACAGACACTTCTCAAAAGAAGACATTTATGCAGCCAACAGACACATGAAAAAATGCTTATCATCACTGGTCATCAGAGAAATGCAAATCAAAACTACAATGAGATACCATCTCACACCAGTTAGAATGGCGATCATTAAAAAGTCAGGAAACAACAGGTGCTGGAGAGGATGTGGAGAAATAGGAACACTTTTAAACTGTTGGTGGGACTGTAAACTAGTTCAACCATTGTGGAAGACAGTGTGGTGATTCCTCAAGGATCTAGAACTAGAAATACCATTTGACCCAGCCATCCCATTACTGGGATATACCCAGAGGATTATAAATCATGCTGCTATAAAGACACATTCACATGTATGTTTATTGCGGCACTATTCACAATAGCAAAGACTTGGAACCAACCCAAATGTCCATCAATGATAGACTGGATTAAGAAAATGTGGCATATATACATCATGGAATACTATGAAGCCATAAAAAAGGATGAGTTCATATCCTTTGTGGGGACATGGATGAAGCTGGAAACCATCATTCTCAGCAAACCATCACAAGGACAAAAAACCAAACACCGCATGTTCTCACTCATAGGTGGGAATTGATCATTGAGAACACTTGGTCACAGGAAGGCGAACATCACACACCGGGGCCTGTCATGGGGTGGGAGGATGGGGGAGGGATAGCATTAGGAGAGATACCTAATGTAAATGAAGAGTTAATGGGTGCAGCACACCAACATGGCACATGTATACATATGTAACAAGCCTGCACGTTGTGCACATGTACCCTAGAACTTGAAGTATAATAATAAAATAAGTAAATAAATAAAAGAATAGAAAAAAAATTTTTGTTCTGTGAATTAAGGAAAGTTAATAATTTTTAAAACTTTTTATTTAAATTTTTGTGGGTAAATAGTAGGTATATATGAGTTACATGATACATTTTGATACAGGTATGCAATGTATAACAATCATATCATGTAAAATGGGGTATCCATCCCCTCAAACTTTTATCTTTTGTGTTACAAACAATCCAATCATACTCTTTTAATTATTTTAAAATGTACAATTAAATTATTGTTGACTGTAGTCACCCTGTTGTACTATCAAATACAAGGTCTTATTCATTCTTTCTAACTACTTTTTTTTAAACCATTAACCATTCCCATCTCCTGAACACCCTCCCATTACCCTTTCCAGCCTCTGGTAACCATCCTTCTACCCTCTATCTCCATGAGTTCAATTATTTTGATTTTTAGATCCCACAAATAAGTGAGAACATGCAACGTTTGTCTTCCTCTGCCTGGCCTATTTCACTTAGCATAATGACCTCCAGTTCCATTCATATTGTTGTAAATGACAGGATCTCATACTTTTTTATGACTGAACAGTACTCCATTGTGTATAAGTACCACATTTCCGTTACCCATTCACCTGCTGATGAGCACTTAGGTTGCTTTAAGGAAAGTTAATACTTTTTTAATATAAAATAATACCTACCCATAATACTTGATTATCTTTAAAGCATGTACACATATCACACATAGTTGGGTTTAGAATGATAATCCCCAAACCAATTGGCAGTACTTTTCCAGACTGGTCATAGATTGACAATTTCTGTTGAGACCACAACAAAGGGGATGCTGACTACTAAGCTAAAGACTTAAATATAAGCAGTGGATATATAATAAGAGAATTGTGGTTATAAGAGAAGTGTCTTTGTTTAGGAACACCTTTCTTTAGTATTTAGCACAACCAATTTGCAAGTGATCAGTGAAAATAAACCAAAACATAAAACAAAAGTAAAAATATTTCTGTAACAATTTCTACTGGAATTCTGTACATCAGGAATTACAGGGCTCACTGGAGATGGCCTGTCTCTACTCTGTAGGGTTGGCTGGACTTGCTCAGATGGATGTAATTGGGTTTGAGGGCTTTATCTTTTTTTTCTTTTTATTATGATTATGATTATGATTATGATTATTATACTTTAGGCTCTATGGTACATGTGCGCAACGTGCAGGTAAGTTACATATGTATACATGTGCCATGCTGGTGCGCTGCACCCACCAACTTGTCATCTAGCATTAGGTATATCTCCCAATGCTATCCCTCCCCCCTCCCTCCACCCCACAACAGTCCCTGAAGTGTGATGTTCCCCTTCCTGTGTCCATGTGTTCTCATTGTTCAATTCCCACCTATGAGTGAGAATATGCAGTGTTCGGTTTTTTGTTCTTGTGATAGTTTACTGAGAATGATGATTTCCAATTTCATCCATGTCCCTACAAAGGACATGAACTCATCATTTTTTATGGCTGCATAGTATTCCATGGTGTATATGTGCCACATTTTCTTCATCCAGTCTATCATTGCTGGACATTTGGGTTGGTTCCAAGTCTTTGCTATTGTGAATAATGCCGCAATAAACATACGTGTGCATGTGTCTTTATAGCAGCATGATTTATAGTCCTTTGGGTATATATCCAGTAATGGGATGGCTGGGTCCAATGGAATTTCTAGTTCTAGATCCCTGAGGAATCGCCACACTGACTTCCACAAGGGTTGAACTAGTTTACAGTCCCACCAACAGTGTAAAACTGTTCCTATTTCTCCACATCCTCTCCAGCACCTGTTGTTTCCTGACTTTTTAATGATTGCCATTCTAACTGGTGTGAGATGGTATCTCATTGTGGTTTTGATTTGCATTTCTCTGATGGCCAGTGATGGTGAGCATTTTTTCATGTGTTTTTTGGCTGCATAAATGTCTTCTTTTGAGAAGTGTCTGTTCATGTCCTTCGCCCACTTTTTGATGGGGTTGTTTTTTCTTGTAAATTTGTTGGAGTTCATTGTAGATTCTGGATATTAGCCCTTTGTCAGATGAGTAGGTTGCGAAAATTTTCTCCCATTTTGTAGGTTGCCTGTTCACTCTGATGGTAGTTTCCTTTGCTGTGCAGAAGCTCTTTAGTTTAATTAGATCTCATTTGTCAATTTTGGCTTTTGTTGCCATTGCTTTTGGTGTTTCAGACATGAAGTCCTTGCCCATGCCTATGTCCTGAATGGTAATGCCTAGGTTTTCTTCTAGGGTTTTTATGGTTTTAGGTCTAACATTTAAGGCTTTAATCCATCTTGAATTGATTTTTGTATAAGGTGTAAGGAAGGGATCCAGTTTCAGCTTTCTACATATGGCTAGCCAGTTTTCCCAGCACCATTTATTAAATAGGGAATCCTTTCCCCATTTCTTGTTTTTCTCAGGTTTGTCAAAGATCAGATAGTTGTAGATACGTGGCATTATTTCTGACGGCTCTGTTCTGTTCCATTGATCTATATCTCTGTTTTGGTACCAGTACCATGCTGTTTTGGTTACTGTAGCCTTGTAGTATAGTTTGAAGTCAGGTAGTGTGATGCCTCCAGCTTTGTTCTTTTGGCTTAGGATTGACTTGGCGATGCGGGCTCTTTTTTGGTTCCATATGAACTTTAAAGTAGTTTTTTCCAATTCTGTGAAGAAAGTCATTGGTAACTTGATGGGGATGGCATTGAATCTGTAAATTACCTTGGGAAGGATGGCCATTTTCATGATATTGATTCTTCCTACACATGAGCATGGAATGTTCTTCCATTTGTTTGTATCCTCTTTTATTTCCTTGAGCAGTGGTTTGTAGTTCTCCTTGAAGAGGTCCTTCACATCCCTTGTAAGTTGGATTCCTAGGTATTTTATTCTCTTTGAAGCAATTGTGAATGGGAGTTCACTCATGATTTGGCTCTCTGTGTGTCTGTTATTGATGTATAAGAATGCTTGTGATTTTTGTACATTGATTTTGTATCCTGAGACTTTGCTGAAGTTGCTTATCAGCTTAAGGAGATTTTGGGCTGAGACAATGGGGTTTTCTAGATATACTATCATGTCATCTGCAAAGAGGGACAATTTGACTTCCTCTTTTCCTAATTGAATACCCTTGATTTCCTTCTCTTGCCTAATTGCCCTGGCCAGAACTTCCAACACTATGTTGAATAGAAGTGGTGAGAGAGGGCATCCCTGTCTTGTGCCAGTTTTCAAAGGGAATGCTTCCAGTTTTTGCCCATTCAGTATGATATTGGCTGTGGGTTTGTCATAAATAGCTCTTATTATTTTGAGATACATCCCATCAATACCTAATTTATTGAGAGTTTTTAGCATGAAGGGTTGTTGAATTTTGTCAAAGGCCTTTTCTGCATCTATTGAGATAGTCATGTGGTTTTTGTCTTTGGTTCTGTTTATATGCTGGATTACATTTATTGATTTGCGTATATTGAACCAGCCTTGCATCCCAGGGATGAAGCCCACTTGATCATGGTGGATAAGCTTTTTGATGTGCTGCTGGATTCTGTTTGCCAGTATTTTATTGAGGATTTTTGCATCAATGTTCATCAAGGATATTGGTCTAAAATTCTCTTTTTTTGTTGTGTCTCTGCCAGGCTTTGGTATCAGGATGATGCTGGCCGCATAAAATGAGTTAGGGAGGATTCCCTCTTTTTCTATTGATTGGAATAGTTTCAGAAGGAATGGTACCAGCTCCTCCTTGTACCTCTGGTAGAATTCGGCTGTGAACCCATCTGGTCCTGGACTTTTTTTGGTTGGTAAGCTATTGATTATTGCCACAATTTCAGCTCCTGTTATTGGTCTATTCAGAGATTCAACTTCTTCTTGGTTTAGTCTTGGGAAGGTGTATGTGTTGAGGAATTTATCCATTTCTTCTAGATTTTCTAGTTTATTTGCATAGAGGTGTTTGTAATATTCTCTGATGGTAGTTTGTATTTCTGTGGGATCAGTGGTGATATCCGCTTTATTATTTTTTATTGCATCTATTTGATTCTTCTCTCTTTTTTTCTTTATTAATCTTGCTAGCAGTCTATCAATTTTGTTGATCCTTTCAAAAAACCAGCTCCTGGATTCATTTATTTTTTGAAGGGTTTTTTGTGTCTCTATTTCCTTCAGTTCTGCTCTGATTTTAGTTATTTCTTGCCTTCTGCTAGCTTTTGAATGTGTTTGCTCTTGCTTTTCTAGTTCTTTTAATTGTGATGTTAGGGTGTCAATTTTGGATCTTTCCTGCTTTCTCTTGTGGGCATTTAGTGCTATAAATTTCCCTCTACACACTGCTTTGAATGCATCCCAGAGATTCTGGTATGTTGTGTCTTGGTTCTCGTTGGTTTCAAAGAACATCTTTATTTCTGCCTTCATTTTGTTATGTACCCAGTAGTCATTCAGGAGCAGGTTGTTCAGTTTCCACGTAGTTGAGCGGTTTTGAGTGATATTCTTAATCCTGAGTTCTAGCTTGATTGCACTGTGATCTGAGAGATAGTTTGTTATAATTTGTGTTCTTTTACATTTATTGAGGAGAGCTTTACTTCCAAGTACATGGTCAATTTTGGAATAGGTGTGGTGTTGGTGCTGAAAAAAATGTATATTCTGTTGATTTGGGGTGGAGAGTTCTGTAGATGTCTATTAGGTCCACTTGGTGCAGAGCTGAGTTCAATTCCTGGGTATCCTTGTTGACTTTCTGTCTCGTTGATCTGTCTAATGTTGACAGTGGGGTGTTAAAGTCTCCCATTATTAATGTGTGGGAGTCTAAGTCGCTTTGTAGGTCACTCAGGACTTGCTTTATGAATCTGGGTGCTCCTGTATTGGGTGCATATATATTTAGGATAGTTAGCTCTTCTTGTTGAATTAATCCCTTTACCATTACGTAATGGCCTTCTTTGTCTCTTTTGATCTTTGTTGGTTTAAAGCCTGTTTTATCAGAGACTAGGATTGCAACCCCTGCCTTTTTTTGTTTTCCATTTGCTTGGTAGATCTTCCTCCATCCTTTTATTTTGAGCCTATGTGTGTCTCTGCATGTGAGATGGGTTTCCTGAATACAGCACACTGATGTGTCTTGAGTCTTTATCCAATTTGCCAGTCTGTGTCTTTTAATTGGAGCATTTAGTCCACTTACATTTAAAGTTAATATTGTTATGTGTGAATCTGATCCTGTCATTATGATGTTAGCTGGTTATTTTGCTCGTTAGTTGATGCAGTCTCTTCCTAGTCTCAATGGTCTTTACATTTCGGTATGATTTTGCAGTGGCTGGTACCGATTGTGCCTTTCTATGTTTAGCGCTTCCTTCAGGAGCTCTTTTAGGGTAGGCCTGGTGGTGACAAAATCTCTCAGCATTTGCTTGTCTGTAAAGTATTTTATTTCTCCTTCACTTATGAAGCTTAGTTTGGCAGGATATGAAATTCTGGGTTGAAAATTCTTTTCTTTAAGAATGTTGAATATTGGCCCCCACTCTCTTCTGGCTTGTAGGGTTTCTGCCGAGAGATCCGCTGTTAGTCTGATGGGCTTCCCTTTGATGGTAAACCGACCTTTCTCTCTGGCTGCCCTTAACATTTTTTTCCTTCATTTCAACTTTGGTGAATCTGACAATTATGTGTCTTGGAGTTGCTCTTCTCGAGGAGTATCTTTGTGGCATTCTCTGTATTTCCTGAATCTGAATGTTGGCCTGCCTTGCTAGATTGGGGAAGTTCTCTTGGATAATATCCTGCAGAGTGTTTTCCAAGTTGGTTCCATTCTCCCCGTCACTTTCAGGTACACCAATCAGACGTAGATTTGGTCTTTTCACATAGTCCCACATTTCTTGGAGGCTTTGCTCGTTTCTTTTTATTCTTTTTTCTCTAAACTTCCCTTCTCGCTTCATTTCATTCACTTCATCTTCCAGGGCTGATACCCTTTCTTCCATTTGATCGCATCGGCTCCTGAGGCTTCTGCATTCTTCACGTAGTTCTCGAGCCTTGGTTTTCAGCTCCATCAGCTCCTTTAAGCACTTCTCTGTATTGGTTATTCTAGTTATACATTCTTCTAAATTTTTTTCAAAGTTTTCAGCTTCTTCGCCTTTGGTTTGAATATCCTCCCATAGCTCGGAGTAATTTGATCGTCTGCAGCCTTCTTCTCTCAGCTCGTCAAAGTCATTCTCCATCCAGCTTTGTTCCATTGCTGGTGAGGAACTGCGTTCCTTTGGAGGAGGAGAGGTACTCTGCTTTTTAGAGTTTCCAGTTTTTCTGCTCTGTTTTTTCCCCATCTTTGTGGTTTTATCTACTTTTGGTCTTTGATTATGGTGATGTACAGATGGGTTTTTGGTGTGGATGTCCTTTCTGTTAGTTTTCCTTCTAACAGACAGGACCCTCAGCTGCAGGTCTGTTGGAGTACCTGGCCGGCCGTGTGAGGTATCAGTCTGCCCCTGCTGGGGGGTGCCTCCCAGTTAGGCTGCTCGGGGGTCAGGGGTCAGGGACCCACTTGAGGAGGCAGTCAGCCCGTTCTCAGATCTCCAGCTGCGTGCTGGGGGAACCACTGCTCTCCTCACAGCTGTCAGACAGGGACATTTAAGTCTGCAGAGGTTACTGCTGTCTTTTTGTTTGTCTTTGCCCTGCCCCCAGAGGTGGAGCCTACAGTGGCAGGCAGGCCTCCTTGAGCTGTGGTGGGCTCCACCCAGTTCAAGCTTCCAGGCTGCTTTGTTTACCTAAGCGAGCCTGGGCAATGGAGGGCGCCCCTCCCCCAGCCTCGCTGCTGACTTGCTGTTTGATCTCAGACTGCTGTGCTAGCAATCAGTGAGACTCCGTGGGCGTAGGACCCTCTGAGCCAGGTGCGGGCTATACTCTCCTGGGGCACCGTTTCCTAAGCCCGTCGGAAAAGCACAGAATTCAGGTGGGAGTGGCCCGATTTTCCAGGTGCCGTCTGTCGCCCCTGGAAAGGGAACTCCCTGACCCCTTGCGCTTCCCGAGTGAGGCAATGCCTCGCCCCTGCTTCGGCTGGCGCTCGGTGCACTCACCCACTGACCTGCGCCCAGTGTCTGGCACTCCCTAGTGAGATGAACACGGTACCTCAGATGGAAATGCAGAAATCACTCGTCTTCTGCGTCGCTCGCGCTGGGAGCTGTAGATCGGAGCTGTTCCTATTCGGCCATTTTGGCTCCTCCCCTCTTTGAGGGCTTTAATTCACCCTCCCTCACACATCTAGCTTTTCATCTAGGATAACCAGAATACTGGGGCCTCTATTCTTGTGATCTTTTATCCTTTAAGGCTTCTGTCCCCTTGTGGTTGTAAAATCCTACAAGGTTTCTCCTTCTCCATGTGGCCTTTCTATCACAATAGTTGGAATTATTTAATGCAGCTCAGGAATCCAATAATGAAAGCAGAAGTTTACAGGCCTGTTAAGGTCTAGACTTAGAAGACCTAGGATGTGTATAAGTACCACATTTCCATTACCCATTCACCTGTTGATGAGCACTTAGGTTGCTTTAAGGAAAGTTGATACTTTTTTAATGTAAAAACCCAGATTCAAAGGATAGGGAGATATTCTACCTCTTAATGAGTAGAATGGTAAAATAAAATTATAAAGAATTGGGAAGAATCATTATAGTCAGTCATGAAAATAATCTATCATGTATAGATATATAGACAGCAAAAAAGAAAATGTGGCCAAATTGGGAAAAATTATTATAGTCAGTCTTGAAAATAATCTATCACGTACAGATATATAGACAGCAATAAAGAAAATGTGGCCAAATACTAACATTTGTGAATATGGATGTTGGGTAAACAGACGTTTATTGTATTATTTCCGCAAATTTTCTGCAGGTTTAAAATATTTGAAAATAAAATCTGAGAGGACACTGCAGATTTTTCTCCATGCATCACCTCCAGGTTCTCATGACAGAAAGATTGGGGCATGGCACAGGATCAGAAAGTGCCTTCCGCAGTGAAGCCAGACTGGAGGAGAGGAGTAACTGCCATCATGTGAAAGACACAAGGCCTGCATGGGCCCTTCTTTCATAAGGCTCAAAAACTGTATGCTGCTGGGGAGGCGCAACAAATTCTGTCACTCTCAGGGCACAAATCACTAAACAAACTGGGGGTTGGTTGGGGGGAAATAGTTAATTTAAAAACTTTCCCCCTGAGAGGGAAGTAGGATACCATCTTGGGATAGGATCCTACACCAATACCAAGTAAAGATTTCCAACTGGGACAAGAAGCTGCCTCCCACACAAGGCCCACTACAATGCAATGCAGGGTTTGGCTGCCACAGAGAGGAGGCATACAATAAAAAGAAACATTAAAGGCAGCTAAAGAAAAAGAACATATTACATATAGAGGAAAAATATTGCAGCACACTTCTCAATAAAGGCTGTGCAAGATAGAATATTTTGAAGTTATATCTTTAAAATATTAGAATACTAGGAAAATGGAGATGTTGTTGACCCAGAATTCTATACGAAGTGAAAACACCTTCCAAAATGAAGGAAAAATATCTTTTAACCCTATGGAGAGACCCACATGGCAAGGATCCCCAGGGGGACTTAAGTTGCTAATAGCAACAAGTATGTAAGTGAGTAATCTTGGAAGTGAATCCTCCAACCTCAGTGAAACCTTCAGATGACTGCAACCCTAGCCTACACCTTAACTGCAGCCTCATTAGAGATCCTAAGCCAGAACCACCCCTTATTGCCACTCCCATATTCTTGATCCACTGAAGCTGTGGGCAAATAAGTGGTTCTCATTTTAAGCCATTAAGTTTTGGGGGTGATTTGTTATACATAAATAAGTAATTAATACTTATTAAATAGGTAACATAGGCCATAAAATAAACTTCAACAAATTCAAAAGAATACAAATTATACAGAGTATGATCTCTGACCAGAACAAAATTAAATCAGAAATCAATAACAGAAAAATATCTCAAAACTACACAAATGTTTGGAAATTCAATAACACACTAAATAACCCATAAGTCAAAGTGGAAATCATAAGAATAATTAGAAAATATTTTGAATTGAATGATAACAAAAATACAATAAAATTGTAGGACACATTTAAGTAGTGCTGAAAGAAAAAGCGGGTGGTATTTATGGTTATACTAGAAAGAAAGATATCAAGACAGTGACCTAATCTACTTGACAAAACTAGAAAAAGAACAATATTAACCTAAAGCAAGAACAAAGAAGGAAATAAAGAACAGAAGTTGGTAAAATTGAAAATACAAGACTGACAGAATAAATCAAGGAAACTAAAAGCTGGTTTTAAAAAATAAATAAAATTGGTAACATGATCAAAAAATAACAGAGAACACATAAATAACCAATAATCAGGAATAAAAGAGGGGAAAATAACTACGGATTCTGCAGGCAATAAATAGGTAATAAGCAAGTATTATGAGCAACTTTATATCCATAAAGGTCCTACCTAAAAAAAAAAACAAATTTCTTGAAACACAAATTATCAAGGATCTCTAAAAAAGAAATGGGCCAAATATTCATGTATCTATTAAAGCAATTCAATGAATACTTAAAACCTTCCAATCAAGAAAATTCCAGGAGAGGAAGGCTTCAATGACAAATTCAATCAAACATTTAAGGAAAAAATAACACCAACCCTACACAAGCTCTTCCAGAAAACAGGAAAGGAAGGGACATTTTCCAATTCTTTCTATAAGAGCAATATTACCCTAACACTATAACCACACAAAGATAGTATAAGAAAAAAAGGTACAATCTGACCAAATTCAACGGCTTATGCCTGTAGTCCCAGCTACTCATGAGGCTGAGGCAGGAAGATAACTTGAGTCTAGGAGGTTGAGCCTGCAGTGAGTCACGATTATGCCACTGCACTCCAGCCTCGGCAACTGTCTCAAAAACAGAAAACAAACAAGCAAACAAAAACAAAATAAAAACCCTATAATCTAAAATTCTTCATGAACTTAGGTATAAATATCCTCAAAAATATTTGCAAATTGAATCAAGCAATATATTTAAGAGATAATACATTATGACCAAATGAGAGTTATCCTAGGAGTGCAAAATAGGTTTAATATTAGAAAGTCAATTAATGTAATTTACTATATTAACTAAATAAGGAAAAAAAACTGATGGATGCAGATAAAGCATTTCACAGAATTGAGTATCCATACATGATAACTCTCAGGAAACTAGGAATTAAATAAAATTCTTTCAACCTTCAATAAAGGGCATTGACAAACACATAACATCATACTGAATGGTGAAAAACTGATTTCTTTCCCCCTAAAAGTGGGAACAAGGGAAGGATATCCAGTTTCATCACTCCTATTCAACACTGTGCTGGAGGTCCTAGACAGTACAATAAGGCAAGGAAAACAAAGGGCATGTGGATGTGGATTAGGGAAAAAAAAGAAATAAACCAGTCTCTATTCATAGAGACATACATATTTTCAAAGAAAATTCTAAAAATTCTTCCAAAAAAGGTAAAACTAACAGGTGAATTTACAGGCCAATCTATAAAAATCTATGATGTTTTTATATACTAGCAATAAATAATTTGAAATTGAAAGATTTTTGAATTGTCATTTACAATAGTACCAACAATCAGGAAATACTTAAGTATAAATCAAGCAAAACATGTATGAGATCTGTGTGCTATCAGCACCATAGGAAATGTAAGAAAACCATACACATACATAAAAATCTGTGTGCTAAAGCCGGGCACAATGGCTCATGCCTGTAATCCCAGCACTTTGGGAGGCCAAGGCGGGTGGATCACGAGGTCAGGAGTTCAAGACCATCCTGGCCAATCTGATGAAGCCCTGTCTCTACTAAAAATACAAAAATTAGCAGGGAGTGGTGGCGCATGCCTGAGGTCCCAGCTATTCAGGAGGCTGAGGCAGAAGAATCGCTTGAACCTGTGAGGTGGATGTTGCAGTGAGCCGAGATCAGGCCACTGCACTCCAGCCTGGTGACAGAGTGAGACACCGTCTCAAAAAAATAAAAAAAAATAAAATAAAATCTGTGTGCTAAATACTATAAAACACTGATGAGATAAATCAAAGATAAATAAATGAAGACATATACCTTGTCACAGATTAGAAGATTCAATATTGTTAAACTGTCAATTTTCCCAAATTGATTGATTACACGCAATGCTAATAAAAATCTTAGCAGAAATTTCTGGTAGAAATTGACAAGCTGATTCTAAAATTTATATGGAAAAGCAAAAAAATAAAAAATACAATAGTCAAAACAATTTTGCAAAAAAAAGAACAAAGTTGGTAGACTGGCAGTACATAACTTCAAGACTCATGATAAAAATACATTAAAGGAACACACAAAAATCAATGGAACTGAATAGATCATCCAGAAATAAAGCCACATACATATAAGTCAACTGGTTTTCTACAGAAGGGCAAAGGCAATTCAATGGTAAAGAATAATCCATTCGACAAATGGTGCTGGTTCAATTGAATATCCATTATGTTTTATAAAAAGAACTTCAACCCATGTATTATAACATATGTAAAAACTAGGTCAAAATGATCACAGATCTAAATGTAAAATTTTAAACTATAAAACTTCTAGAACTGTGCTGCCCTATAGGGTAACTGCTAGCTACATGCAGCTGTTGAACATTTGAAATGTGTATTGTCTGAAGTGAGGTGTGTCATAACAGTAAAATATCCAACAGACTTCAAAAACTTAGTATGAAAAAAGGAAAGTAAGATATTTCATTAATAAGTTTTTATACTGATTGCAAGTTTAAATGATAATCTTTAGGATATTTTTATTTAAAATCTATTTTTAAATAACTTTTTACCTCTTTCAAGTTTTATTAATGTAGCTATTAGAAAACCTAAAATTACATATGAGGATTGCATTATATATCTATTGGACAGCACTGGTCTAGAAGAAAACATAGTAGAAAATTTTTGCAACTTTGGGTTAGGTAAAGATTTCTTAGATACAGCACAAAAGCACTATCTACAAAAAAAAGTTTCCAAAAACACTGGTAAGAAAACGAAAAGATAAGTAACAGACTGAGAAGAAATGTTTACAAAGTGCCTATCAAATAAAAAACTTGTATTTACAATACATAAAGTGTTCTCAAGAGTCAATAATCAGAAAACAATAAAAAAGTAGGCAAAATATTTGAGTTGACGCTTCAGAAAACACAATATGCTTATGGCAATTAAGAACCTGTTGTTCAACATTACTTTCCCATAGGGAAATACAAGTTAAAGCCACAATGAAATACCAATACATACATACAATGATAGTTAAAAAAAAAAAAAAATAGCTGACACTACCTAGTGCTAGAAAGTCTGCACAGCAACTGAAACGCTTATATTGGAGATGGTACAGCCACTTTGAAATAAAACAATGGCAGTTTTTTCTAGTCACTACAAACATTCAAACTATAAGTTATAGTTTGAATGTATGAATGTTTGTAGGGACTATAATCACCAAAAACTCGAGCAATCTAAATGTTTAATATCAGGAGAAAGGATAAACAAATGTTGATAAACTCATACAATGGAATACTATTTAGCAAAAAGGGCAGGGAACTGATACATTCAACGCCACTGATGAATCTCAAACCTTATTGAGTAAAGGAGCCATACACAAAAGATTACATATGTAAGATTATACTGTATAATTCCATTTACAGAAAGTTCTATAACAGGCAAAACTAATCAATGGTGATAAGAATGTGGTAGAAATGTGTGGTTTGTCTCAGGGGAGGAATAAGTAACTAATTGGCAAGGAGCATAAGGGAATTCTCTGGGAAGGGGTGTGTGTGTGTGTGTGTGTATATATATGTATCCCAATTGCAGTGTGGGTTTTTGATGATTGTCAAAACTCATCACTCGTATCTATGAATATTGTTTTCCTTTGTTCTGTAGCTGTGATTTACTTTCAAATGATAGAAAAGCAAAGAAACTTGGAGACTCCATTCCTGACTAGATATATTATTCAATTCTGTTATTTACTCTTATTCACAACACTTCTCCACAATCCCCTTGGAAAATAAAGACTGGTTAATTTCAAAGTGTCTCAGGGGTGTGTTATGCTGTATTTAGAATTATCTTTCTCCCAGTTGTTGCAAATAATATTCCTTAAATATTTATTGAATGAAAAAAAAGCTCATCATATTATAACCATAATCTGTGGTTTTATTGCATGTACCTCAATTTTAAAAATTGAAAACAGTTGGGGCAAAAATATAGGTGTCTATAGTCATTAAAGGTTTTTGAACAGCAGGGTAGCACATTAAAAGCTGTGCTTTAGGGAGAATAATCTGGCAGCAGGGTGAATCAGGTACTAATGCCTAAGAAGTTTACTATTGCTTAGCCTGTCAAATAATAAGTAGCAGGACTTTTGTAATGGTATAAAAATAATTTTTAAAAATATTTAGCCTAGACAATTCAAATAAGTATAGAATCAGAAACTTCCACAGAAAAGTCTCCAAAATCATAAGCTTAATAGTATCTGACACCCATAATGAGCTATTTTAAAGACTCACCAGTAGCTGACAGGTGGTCTAGTAGATATTGTTGTTCTTCTTCTGTAAGTTTTATATCCATGTTTTTCAAAATAGCATCCACATTACTGACATCAATCTTCCCTCCTTTAGGAAACAAGTGTATTGATGGGAATAAGGAAAATATCAAATCTACAATAGCATGAAGTTTACATGTTATAAGTCCTACTTACTGTTTGAAATAATGAAAGAAAATTATCCCTTGGTCTTCATTGTACTTTAGAACACAAATCCTTAACTTTATAAAAATGAATAAAACATCACCATCAAGTAATTAATTAATATGGCAATGCAGAAACCAAACTGAGTAATTATAATCAATAAAGGCCTTGAAAAGTTGAGTTGGAAGGCTTGATTTTACTTGAATTACCAACTTTAAAATCTCTATTTATTAAATTAAAACAATTATTCAAGGTATGACTTTTCATGAATACCTAAAATTTTGTGATTTTTATACTTGTCAAGATTATTACAAAATCTAAAAATAATAAAATGGCATGTTGTCTCAAAAGCATAGTATTACTAAATATTTTTTCAGATGTAGATGTAGCCAGAAGAAATCTCAGGTAATAAGAAATAGGCATATAATAACAACATAACATGGAAGGGAAACTATTAAACTAGTTGTCTAAGAAATAAAATGGATATTTTAAAATAAATGTATTGTCTCTATGTTTACCGAATGAACTATATTTTAAAAAATATACAAAAAGAATGTTGCCACAGATAGTACTATAAGTATTAGAAGTTCATTTTACTTATTCATATGTTTAGCTCATAGTGTCTAGCACTGCCTAGTTATTCAGTAAATATTTGTTTAATTAATTAACAAACTTTTAACTCACCTATGGGTATGCTATCTTTTATTCCTTTCTTCTTCTTCTTCACTTTATTATCAGCTGCAAAATAAAGAACTAATTATATCAAAATTATAGTAAGTTTTATCAAACCATTAATGTTAAACATAGCAATTCTGGGATGTTGTATATAACAACCTATAACCTCATTTAATTAAAAATAAGTATAAGGCATAGGAAAAAAGAAGGCTTTCAAGAATCATTAATGAAGATTCTTGTTTCTGAGATTTAATGAATCAATCACAAAATAAGGCACCTTTGAAATATGTAACAGACCAAAAAACAGTATTCAAGTTTCGTAATGTCTTTCAGAACTCAACATGAGTTCCTTTTTAGATGATGGAGGGAAAACACTTCATCTCATCTATTCATTCTGCTAATGTAAGGAGATAGGGATATGGTACTTTTTCCTCTTATTATCTAACAAAAATAAACTTTTGAGTAATCCATTTTAGTGAGCTTTCTCTTCTAATTTGTGTGTACCAACCAAGAAAAATGTGCTTTTAGTCCATTAGGAACCCTAGAAGTCAGCAAGACTCATAGACTTTTTTGAGAAACCATAGCAAGGAGAAAGTAGAGGAGAAATGCAAGCACTGATATCTAAGAAGAAAGGTCTCTGACAGCCACCAAATTTTCCACAGCCCCAGCATGGCATGCAAGAATAGCAAAATATTTTCCATGACACAGTGAAGGGAACAGAGGCTGTTGAGAGTCAAAAGCCCCAAAGCAGCCTGGCAGTCAAGCTAAGAGTGCAAAGTAACCAGTGCAAGTGCATGAAAGATATAATGCCAGATTAAAATTCAGGTTATTCAGTTAATGCCAATATGAAAGGATAATGATAAATGAGGATCAGAACAGATGTATTATCATAAAAATATCTGAACAGTGGGCACCTCCTTTTCCCCATGCACCTCCATGTAAGTCTCCCAAAACATAAATGCAAACCTCTGGAGAAGGGAAAAATGAGAACTTCTTAATTTAACTTATAAAAATGCTGATTAGAACATAATTTATACCAGTAGTTAAGATCACTCAAAACACAAACTCACATGTGCAAAAACTTTAATATTCTTAATTCAACCAAGATAAGATAGAAAAATAAAAAGTCAAGATTTTGTACTCATGAGTTTATGAACTAAGAAAATTGCATGCTGTAAAATTTATATAATTGTTATACCCACTATACTGTAGGATCTATTACATCAGGAACTGTCTTATTTATCTTTGTATTCCCAATGCCTAGTACAGTGACCGCCCACAATAAACACACAGTAAATTTTTATTGATTGACTGAAAGAACGAATAAACTGATTAATTTACATAGCACATATTTAATAAATATGTATTCATAAGCATTATCAATTCCCTGATCACTATATAGAGAATACATTTTCATAAACAACATTAAATACAGTGTAAATGCCAACTCAAATGTTTACATCAGTGGTTCTTAACTGGGCAATTTTGCCTCCTAGGAAACATTTGGCAATTTCTGGAGACATTTTTGGTTGTCACAATTATGGAGCGCTACTGGAATCTAATGGATAGAGGACAGAGATGCTGCTAAACATGCTGCAATGCACAGTACAGCTCCCCACAACAAAGAATTATCTAATCCAAAATATCAATGGTGCCAAGGTTGAGAAACCTTGATCTAAATTTCTTTTGTCTTTGTATAATCTAACAAGTCAGGCACATAGTGTTTTTGTTTCATAGCTAGGCACAAAATACAACAGTGCTTCTGATGAACTACCACAACTATAAATTGAGTAAAAAAAATCCTCTTGAATTGCCTGGAGATATCTCATTTAATCCATGGCTTAACTAAATTCCAGCTCTACCACTTAGCAGCTAATAAATCAATACTCATATAGCTACAAATCATCTAACTGTATGATTACTGATTTATTTATTGGTAAATGGACATAACAAAATCTAGTTCAAATGATTATTGTGAGAAATGGATAAGACAGTATATGTAAAATGCTTTGCACAGTGATTGGAAGTAGTAAACATTCTATATGATGGCTACCATCATAATGTTAAATATTTGTAAATCTAAATCTCAGGTCAGACAACTCTTCTAAGCTACAGATCTATCTATCCAATGAACTACTGGACATTGTTTGAAGGGAAACATCATTGCCTTATCTTCAAATCCCCACAGAGGGAAATAATTTTAATTGAATAATAATAGCAAGATTCCGTTCCAAGATGGCTGAATAGGAACAGCTCCGGTCTGCAGCTCCCAGCATGATTGATGCAGAAGACGGGTGATTTCTACATTTCCAACCGAGGTACCTGGTTCATCTCACTGGGACTGGTTGGACAGTGGGTGCAGCCCACAGAGGGTGAGCCAGAGCAGGGCGGGGCATCGCCTCACCCGGGAAGTGCAAGGCGTCGGGGGATTTCCCTTTCCTAGCCAAAGGAAGCCATCACAGATGGTACCTGGAAAAACGGGACACTCCTACCCAAATACTGCGCTTTTCCAACGGTCTTAGATTATATCCTGTGTCTGGCTCAGCAGCTCCCACACCCACCAAGCCTTGCTTACTGCTAGTGCAGCAGCCTGGCAGGGGGAGGGGCATCCACCATTGCTAAGGCTTGAGTAGGTAAACAAAGCAGCTGGGGAAGCTGGAACTGGGCAGAGCCCACTGCAGCTCAGCAAGGCTGGCTGCCTCTGTAGTCTCCACCTCTCGGGGCAGGGCATAGCTGAACAAAACGCAGCAGAAACTTCTGCAGACTTAAAAGTCCCTGTCTGACAGCTCTGAAGACAGTGGTGGTTCTCCCAGCCCAGTGTTTGAGCTCGGAGAATGGACAGACTGCCTCCTCAAGTGGGTCCCTGACCCCTGTGTAGCCTAATTGGGAGACACCTCCCAGTAGGGGCCGACTGACACCCCAAACAGCCTGGTGTCCCTCTGAGACAAAGCTTTCAGAGGAAGGATCAGGCAGCAATATTTGTTGTTCTGCAATATTTGCTGTTCTGCAGCCTCCGCTGGTGATACCGAAGCAAACAGGGTCTGGAGTAGACCTCCGGCAAACTCCAACAAACCCTGCAGCTGAGGGACCTGACTATTAGAAGGAAAACTAACAAACAGAAAGGAATAGAATCAACATCAACAAAAAGATATCCACACCAAAACCCCATCTGTAGGTCATCAACATCAAAGACCAAAGGTAGACAAAACCACAAAGATGGGGAGAAACCAGAGCAGAAAAGCTGAAAATTCTAAAAACCAGAGCACCTCTTCTCCTCCAAAGGATTGCAGCTCCTCACCAGCAATGGAACAAAGCTGGATGGAGAATGACTTTGATGACCTGACACAAGTAGGCTTCAGAAGATCAGTAATAACAACCTTCTCTGAGTTAAAGGAGGATGTTCAAACCCATTGCAAGAAAGCTACAAACCTTGAAAAAGATTAGACGAATGGCTAACCAGAATAAACAGTGTAGAGAAGACCTTAAATGACCTGATGGAGCTGAAAACCATGGCACGAGAACTACGTGACACATGCAAAAGCTTCAATAGCCAATTCGATCAAGTGGAAGAAAAGGCATCAGTGATTGAAGAACAAGTTAATGAAATAAAGCAAGAAGAGAAGTTTAGAGAAAAAAGTAAAAAAAAAAAAAAAAAAAAAAAACCAAAACGAATAGAGCCTCCAAGAAATATGGGACTATGTGAAAAGACCAAATCTACGTTTGATTGGTGTACCTGTAAGTGATGGGGAGAATGGAACCAAGTTGCAAAACACCCTTCAGGATATTATCTAGGAGAACTTCCCCAACCTAGCAAGGCAGGCCAACATTCAAATTCAGGAAACACAGAGAACACCACAAAGATACTCCTTGATAAGAGCAACCCCAAGACACATAATTATCAGATTCACCAAGGTTAAAATGAAGGAAAAAATGTTAAGGGCAGCCAGGGAGAAAGGTCAGGTTACCCACAAAGGGAAGTCCTTCAGAATAACAGCGGATCTCTCGACAGAAATTCTACAAGCCAGAAGAGAGTGGGGGCCAATATTCAACATTCTTAAAGAAAAGAATTTTCAACCCAGAATTTCATATCCAGCCACACAAAGCTTCATAAGTGAAGGAGAAATAAAATACTTTACAGACAAGCAAATGCTGAGAGATTCTGTCACCACCAGGCCTGCCTTACAAGAGCTCCTGAAGGAAACACTAAACATGGAAAGGAACAACCAGTACCAGCCACTGAAAAAACATGCCAAATTGTAAAGACCATTGATGCTAGGAAGAAACTGCATCAACTAATGGGCAAATTAACCAGCTAACATCATAAGGACAGGATCAAATTCACACATAACAATATTAACCTTAAATGTAAATGGGTTAAATGCCCCAATTAAAAGACACAGACTGGCAAATTGGATAAGAGTCAAGACCCATCAGTGTGCTATATTCAGAAGACCCATCTCATGTGCAGAGACACATATAGGCTTAAAATAAAGGGATCGAGGAAGATCTACCAAGCAAATGGAAAGAAAAAAAAAGGAGGGGTTGCAATCCTAATCTCTGATAAAACAGACTTTAAACCAACAAAGATCAAAAGAGACAAAGAAGGTCATTACATAATGGTAAAGGGATCAATTCAGCAAGAAGAGCTAACTATCCTAAATATATATGCAACCAATACAGGAGCACACAGATTCATAGAGCAAGTCCTGAGAGACCTACCAAAAGACTTAGACCCCACACCATAATAATGGGAGACTTTAACACCCCACTGTCAACATTAGGCAGATCAATGAGACACAAAGTTAACAAAGATATCCAGGATTTGAACTCAGCTCTGCACCAAGAGACCTAATAGACATCTACAGAACTCTCCACCCCAAATCAACAGAATATACATTCTTCTAAGCACCAAATCACACTTACTCCAAAATTGACCACATAGTTGGAAGTAAAGCACTCCTCAGCAAATGTAAAAGAACGGAAATCACAAAAAACTGTCTCTCAGACCACAGTGCAATCACATTAGAACTCAGAATTAAGAAACTCACTCAAAACTGCACAACTACATGGAAACTCAACAACCTGCTCCTAAATGACTACTGAGTAAATAACGAAATGAAGGCAGAAATAAAGATGTTCTTTGAAACCAATGAGAACAAAGACACAACGTACCAGAATCTCTGGGACACATTTAAAGCAGTGTGTAGAGGGAAATTTCTAGCACTAAATGCCCACATGAGAAAGCAGGAAAGATCTAAAATCGACACCCTGATATAACAATTAAAAGAACTAGAGAAGCAAGAGCAAACACATTCAAAAGCTAGAAGAAGGCAAGAAACAACTAAGATCAGAGCAGAACTGAAGGAGATAGAGACACAAAAAAAAACCCCTTCAAAAAATCAATGAATCCAGGAGCTGGTTTTTTGAAAAGATCAACAAAATTGATAGACCACTAGGAAGACTAATAAAGAAGAAGAGAGAGAAGAACAAATAGATGCAATAAAAAATGATAAAGGGGATATCACCACTGATCACACAGAAATACAAGCTACAATCAGAGAATACTGTAAACACCGCTACACAAATAAACTAGAAAATCTAGAAGAAATGGATAAATTCCTGGACACATACACCCTCCCAAGACTAAACCAGGAAGAAGTTGAACCCCTGAATAGACCAATAACAGGCTCTGAAATTGAGGCAATAATTGATAGCCTACCAACAAAAAAAGACCAGGACCAGACGGATTCACAGCCGAATTCTACCAGAGGTACAAAGAGAAGCTGTTACCATCCCTTCTGAAACTATTTCAATCAATAGAAAAAGAGGGAATCCTCCCTAACTCATTTTATGAGGCCAACATCATCCTGATACCAAAGCCTGGCGGAGACAGAACAAATAAAGAGAATTTTAGACCAATATCCCTGATGAACATCGATGCAAAAATCCTCAATAAAATATTGGCAAACCGAATCCAGCAGCACATCAAAAAGCTTATCCACCACGATCAAGTTGGCTTCATCCCTGGGATGCAAGGCTGGTTCAACATAGGCAAATCAATAAACGTAATCCATCACATAAACAGAACCAAAGGCAA
The DNA here is from genome assembly GCF_028885625.2 of Pongo pygmaeus. NCBI lineage: Eukaryota > Metazoa > Chordata > Mammalia > Primates > Hominidae > Pongo > Pongo pygmaeus. The sequence goes on along the minus strand of NC_072392.2, from coordinate 80,316,618 downwards.
AAACCACATGATTATCTCAATAGATGCAGAAAAGGCCTTTGACAAAATTCAACAGCTCTTCATGCTAAAAACTCTCAATAAACTAGGTATTGATGGAACATAGCTCAAAATAATAAGTGCTATTTACGACAAACCCACAGCTAATATCATACTCAATGGGTGAAAACTGGAAGTATTCCCTTTGAAAACTGGCACAAGACAGGGATGCCCTCTCTCACCACTCCTATTCAACATAGTGTTGGAAGTTCTGGCCAGGGCAATCAGGCCAGAGAAAGAAATAAAGGGTATTCAATTAGGAAAAGAAGAAGTCAAATTATCCCTGTTTGCAGATGACATGGTTGTATACTTAGAAAACTCCATCGTCTCAGCCCAAAATCTCCTTAAGCTGATAAGCAACTTCAGCAAAGTCTCAGGATGCAAAATCAATGTGCAAAAATCACAAGCACTCCTAAACACTAATAACAGACAGACAGAGAGCCAAATCATGAGTGAACTCCCATTCACAATTACTACAAAGAGAATAAAATACCTAGGAATACAACTTACAAGGGATGAGAAGGACCTCTTCAAGGAGAACTACAAACCACTGCTCAACAAAATAAAAGAGGACACAAACAAATGGAAGAACATTCCATGCTCATGGATAGGAAGGATCAATGTCATGAAAATGGCCATACTGCCCAAGGTAATTTATAGATTCAATGCCATCTCCATCAAGCTACCAATGACTTTCTTCACAGAATTGGAAAAAACTACTTTAAAGTCCATATGGAACCAAAAAAAAGCCCACATTGCCAAGACAATCATAAGCAAAAAGAACAAAGCTGGAGGCATCACACTACCTGACTTCAAACTATACTATAAGGCTGCAGTAACCAAAACAGCATGGCACTCATACTAAAACATATATGTAGAACAATGGAACAGAAGAGAGGGCTCAGAAATAACGCCACACATCTACAACCATCTGATCTTTGACAAACCTGACAAAAACAAGAAATGGGGAAAGGATTCCCTGTTTAACAAATGGTGCTGGGAAAACTGGCTAGCCATATGTAGAAAGCTGAAACTCGATCCCTTCCTTACACCTTATACAAAAATTAATTCAAGATGGACTAAAGACTTAAATGTTAGATGTAAAACCATAAAAACCCTAGAAGAAAACCTAGGCAATACCATTCAGGACATTGGCATGGGCAAGGACTTCATGACTAAAACACCAAAAGCAATGGCAACAAAAGCCAAAATTTGCAAATGGGATCTAATTAAACTAAAGAGCTTCTGCACAGCAAAAGAAACTACCATCAGAGTGAACAGGCAACCTAAAGAATGGGAGAAAATTTTTGCAATCTACCCATCTGACAAAGAGCTAATATCCAGAATCTAGAAAGAACTTGAACAAAATTACAAGAAAAAAATCAAACAACCCCATCAAAAATTGGGCAAAGGATATGAACAGACACTTTTCAAAAGAAGACATTTATGCAGCCAACAGACACATGAAAAAATGCTCATCACTGGTCACCAGAGAAATGCAAATCAAAACCGTAATGAGATACCATCTCACACCAGTTAGAATGGCGATCATTAAAAAGTCAGGAAACAACAGGTGCTGGAGGTTATGTGGAAAAATAGGAATGCTTTTACACTGTTGGTGGGAGTGTAAACTCATTCAACCATGGAAGACAGTGTGGCGATTCCTCAAGGATCTAGAACTAGAAATACTATTTGACCCAGTGATCCCATTACTGGGTATACACCCAAAGGATTATAAATCATGCTACTATAAAGACACATTCACATGTATATTTATTGTGGCACTATTCACAATAGCAAAGACTTGGAACCAACCCAAATGTCCATCAACGATAGACTGGATTAAGAAAATGTGGCACATATACACCATGGAATACTATGAAGCCATAAAAAAGGATGAGTTCACGTCCTTTGCAGGGACATGGATGCAGCTAGAAACCATCATTGTGAGCAAACTATCACAAGGACAGAAAACCAAACACTGCATGTTCTCACTCATAGGTGAGAATTGAACAATGAGAACACTTGGACACAGGGTGGGGAACATCACACCCCAGGGCCTGTCATGCGGTGGGGGGCAGGGGGTGGGATAGCATTAGGAGAAATACCTAATGTAAATGACAAGTTAATGGGTGCAGCAAACCAACATGGCACATGTATACCTATGTAACAAACCTGCACGTTTTGCATATGTACCCTAGAACTTAAAGTATAATAAAAAAATGTTTTAATTATTTTACCCAGTGGTAAAGAAAAGGGGACTACTTCTTCTAATCTCTGTCCTCACCTCCCCAACCCTCACTCAACACTGTCTTTGGTCTAATTTTTTCCAATTCATTTCCCACATGGCTACCAGAGTGAGTGATTACACTAAAGCACAAATTTGATTACCTCGGGATCCTTAAAAATTATTCAGTAATCTTTGTATACTGACATGGAAGCATGTTCATGATATAATGATGAATATAAAAAGCATTTTATATTAAAATTAGAGAACAAAGCACTTAAGCATGAAAATAAACAATGAGAGTAATGAATTATAGCTCACTGAATTCAATCCATGAGTCTATACTGATGTAAACAAATGCATAAATGAGGAACAGAAAGTCTTTCCTTGCATTATACTGATATAGGTGAGAAGGAAAAAGCTTTCTCTTAAAGTAGAATGTCAATTAATAACTATAAAAGAAATAATGGAGTTAGAAAATCAGCCTTTCAATAAAACACCTAGGAATACAGCTAACCAGCGACATGAAAGATCTTTATGAAGAGAACTACAAAACACTGCTCAAAGAAATCAGAGATAACACAAACAAATGAAAAAAACATTCCATGCTCATAAATGGGAAGAATCAATAGTGTTAAAATGGCCAAACTGCCCAAAGCAATTTACAGATTCAATGCTATTCCTATCAAACTACCAATGACATTCTTCACAGAATTAGAAAAAAAATTCTAAAATTCGTATGGAGCCAAAAATGGCCTGAGTAGTCAATGCAATACTAAGCAAAAAAAGAACGAAGCAGGAGGCATCATACTACCTGACTTCAAACTAAACTACAGAGCTAAAGTAACCAAAACAGGATGATATGGGTTCAAAAACAGACACATAGACCAACAGAATGGTATAGAGAGCTCAGAAATAAGGCCCCAAACCTACAACCATCTGATCTTTGACAAAGCTCACAAAAACAAGCAATGGAAAATGACTCCCTATTCAATAAATGGTGCTCGGATAACTGGCTAGCCATATGCAAAAGATTGAAACTGGACCCCTTCCTTATACCATTTACAAAAATCAACTCAAAATGGATTAAAAACTTACATTAAATTTAAAACCCAAAACTATAAGCAACCCTGGAAGACAATCTCGGAAACCATTCTGGACATAGGAATGGGCAAAGATTTAATGATGAAGACTCCAAAAGCAATTGCAACAAAAGTAAACATTGACAAATGGGATCTAATTAAACTAAACAGCTTCTGAACAGCAAAAGAAACTGTAAACAGAGTAAACAGGCAACCTAAAGAATGGAAAAAAAATTTTGCAAACCATGCATCTGAAAAAGTTCCAATATCCAGCATCTATAAGGAACTTAAGCAAATTGACAAGGGAAAAAACCCATTAAAAAGTGGGCAAAGGACATGAACAGCCATATTTAAAAAGAAGATACATATGGTCAGCAATAATATTAATAAAATCTCAATATTACTGATATGGTTTTGCTATGTCCCCACCCATCATCTTGAATTTCCACATGTTGAGGGAGGGACCCAGTGGGAGGTAACTGAACCATGGAGGCAGGTCTTTCCCATGCTGTTCTTATGATAGTAAGTCTCATACGATCTGATAGTTTTATAAGGGAGAGTTTCCCTGCACAAGCTCTTTGCCTGCCGCCATTCACGTAAGATGTGACTTGCTCCTCCTTGCCTTCCGCCATGATTGTGAGGCCTCTCCAGCCATGTGGAACTGTAAGTCCATTAAACCGGTTTCTTTTGTAAATTGCTCAGTCTTGGGTATGTCTTTTATTTATTTTTGTTTTCTATTTTTTTTTTTTTTGAGACAGAGTCTTGCTCTGTCACCCAGGCTGGAGTGCAGTGGCACAATCTCAGCTCACTGCAACCTCTACCTCCTGAGTTCAAGCGATTGTTCTGCCTCAGCTTCCTGAGTAGCTGGGACTATAGATGCACGCCACCACGTCTGGTTAATTTTTGTATTTTCAATAAAGACAGTGTTTCACTATATTGGCCCGGCTGGTCTCAAACTCCTGACCTTGTGATCTTCCCACCTCGCCCTCCCAAAGTGCTAGGATTACAGGTGTGAGCCACCACGCCTGGCCAGTCTTGAGTATGTCTTTGTCAACAGCATGAAATCAAACTAATACAGTAAATTGGTACCAGTAGAGTGGGGCACTGCTGAAAAGATGCCTGAAAATGTGGAAGGCACTTTGGAACTGGGTAACAGGCAGAGGTTGGAACAGTTTGGAGGGCTCAGAAGACTGTAAAATGTGGGAAAGTTTGGAACTTCCTAGAGACTTGTTGAATGGCTTTGACCAAAATGGTGATAATGATATGGACAATGAAATCCAGGCTGAGGTGGTCTCAGATGGAAATGAGGAACTTGTTGAGAACTGGAGTAAAGGTGACTCTTGCTACGTTTTAGCAAAGAGATTGGTGGCATTTTGCCCCTACCTTAGAGATTTGTGGAACTTTGAACTTGAGGGAGATGATTTAGGGTATCCAGCATAAGAAATTTCTAAGCAGCAAAGCATTCAAGAGGTAACTTGGGTGCTGTTAAAAGCATTCAGTTTTAAAAGGAAAGCAGAGCATAAAAGTTTGGAAAATTTGCAGCTTGACAATGTGATAGAAAAGAAAATCCACTTTCTGGGGAGAAATTCAAGCTGGCTGCAGAAATCTGCATATGTAACAAGGAGATGAATGTCAAACCCCAAGACAATGGGGAATATGTCTCCAGGGCATGTCATAGGTCTTCATGGCAAGCCACTCCCATCACGGGGCCAAGAGGCATAGGAGAAAAAAATGATTTCATAGGCCAGGCCCAGAGCCCCCCTGCTGTGTGCAGCCTAGGACTTGGTGCCCTGCATCCCAGCCACTCAGGATAGAAAATCAATGTACAAAAGCCAGTAGCATTCCTACACACCAACAACATCCAAGCTGAGAGCCAAATCAAGAATGCAATCCAATTTACAATAGGCACAAAAAAAATAAAATACCTAGGACTACAGCTAACAAAGGAGGTGAAAGACCTCCACAATGAGAACTACAAAACACTGCTCAAATAACAATTTAGTTAAATTAGAGCAATTTGCAAATAGCCTAATTCTAAGTGCTGGTTCAGTCATTTTTTAACTATTATTATTTTTACCTTCATAAGATCCTTTAGTGAAAGAAAATTGCAATCAAGATTCTAGGGCTCACATACTCTAAAATTAACCACACAATTAGGCATAAAACAACCCTGAGCAAATACAAAAAAAAGAAATCATAACAACCACACTCTCAGACCACAGTGCAATACAAATAGAAATCAACACTAAGAAAATCACTCACAACCATAAAATAAATGGAAATTAAACAACCTTCTTTTGAATGATTTGTGGGTAAATAATGAAATTAAGGCAGAAATCAAGAAATTCTTTGAAATTAATAAAAAACATACAACATACCAGAATCTCTGGGACAAGGGCACAGCAGTGTTAAAAGGGAAGCTGACAGCACTAAACGCCCAAATCAAAAAGTTAGAAAGATCTCAAATTAATAAACTGACATCACATCCAAAGGAACTAGAGAAACAAGAGCAAACAAATCCCAAAACTAGAAGAAAAGAAATAACCAAAATCAGAGCTGAACTGAAGAAAATTGAGATGTGACAAACCATACAAAATATCAATAAATGCAGGAGATGATTCTTTGAAATAATTAATAAGATAGATAGAACACTAGCTGGACTAATAAAGAAAAAGAGAAGATTCAAATAAACACAATCAGAAATGACAAAGGGGATGTTACCATTAATGCCGTGGAAATACAAAGAACCCTCAGAGACTATTATAAACACCTAGAAAACCTAGAATAAATGGATAAATACCTGGAAACATACAACCTCCAAAGATTGAACCAGGAAGAGACTGAGTCCCTGAACACACAAATAATGAGTTCCTAGATTGAATTAGTAATTAAAAAAAACCCTACCAGTTAGAAAAAGTCCAGGACCAGATAGGTTCACAGTAGAATTTTATCAGATACATAAGGAAGAGCTGGTACTAATCCTACTGAAACTACTCCAAAAAATTGAGGAGGACAAACTACTTCCTAACTTATTCTATGGAGCAAGCAACATCCTGATACCAAAACCTGGCAGAGACAACAACAACAACAACAAAAGCTCAAGCCAATATCCTTGCTATTCCTATCAAACTACCAACGACGTTCCTCACAGAAGTAGAAAACACTGTTTTAAAAGTCATATGGAACCAAAATAGAGCTCGAATAGTCAAGACAATCCTAAGTAAAAAGAACAAAGCTGGAAGCATCACATTACCTGGCTTCAAACTATACAGAACAAAGAGAGAGACTCTGTTTGTTTGGGAGAAAGTAAGAGAACAGAATAAGAGTCTATCTGGTAAACCAAAGAATTGTCCCAAATCTTATCTAAGACCATCAGGGCTCTACAAGTCTGCAAGAATCACAACATTACTGGGCTTGTGATGCTCCCTAAAGCAGATACAGCTTAAATCACAACAATCAAGTCCTTTTAAATATCCGGAAGGCCTTCCCAAGAAGGACAGGTACAAACAAGCCCAGACAGTGAATACTACAGTAAATACCTAACTCTTCAATGCCCAGACACTGGACAACATCTACTAGCATCAACAACATTCAGAATAACATGACCTCACCAAATGAATAAGCCACCAAGGACCAATGCTGGAGAAACAGAGATATGTGACATTTCAGACACAGAATTCAAAATAGCTGTGTTGAGGAAACTAAAAGAAATTTAATATAATGCAGAGAAGGAATTCTGAATTCTAATAGATAAATTTAACAAAGACACTGAAATAGTTAAAAACAATTGGGCAGAAATTCTGCAGCTGAAAAATGCAATTGGCATACAGAAGAATACATCAGTCTTTTTCATAGCTGAATCAATCAAGCAGAAAAAGAATTAGTGAGCTTGAAGATGGTCTATTTGAAAGCATACAGTCAGAGGAGACAAAAGAAAAAAGAATAAAAAACAATGAAACATGCCTACAAGATCTAGATAATAGCTTCAAAAGGACAAATCTATGAGTAATTGGCCTTAAAGAGACAATAGAGAAAAAGATAGGGGTAGAAAGTCTATTCAAAGGGATAATAACAGAGAACTTTCCAAACATAAAGAAAGATATCAATATCCAAGTACAAGAATGTTCTAGAACACCAAGCAGATTTAACCCTTGTGGCTATTACTTCACTACTTCAAGTCATTTAATCAAACTTCCAAAGGTCAAGGATAAAGAAAGAATCCTTAAAGCCACAAGAAAAAAAGAAACAACATGCAATGGAGCCCCAATATGTTTGGCAGTAGACTTTTCAGTAGAAACCTTACAGGCCAGGAGAGAGTGGCATGACATATTTACAGTGCTAAAAGAAAAAAAGTTTTACCCTAGAATAGTATATCAAGTAAAAATATTCTTCAAACACAAAGAAAAAATAAAGACCTTCCTAGACAAACAAAGCTGAGAGATTTTGTCAATACCAGACCTGTCCTACATGAAAAGCTAAAGGGAGTACTTCAATCAGAAAGAAAAGGACATTACTGAGCAATAAGTAATCACACGAAGGTACAAAACCTCACTGGTAATAGTAAATACACAGAGAAACACAGAATATTATAACATTGCAACTGTGGTGTGTAAACTACCCTTACCCTAAGGAGAAAGACAAAACAATGATTCAATCAAAAATAATAACAGCAGTAACTTTTCAAGACATAAACAGCACAATAAGATATAAATAGAAAAAAACAACACATTAAAAAGGGGGATGAAGTGAAGGCATACTTTCTAAAATTAGTTTTCTTTTTCTTTATTTGTTTATTTAGGCAAACAGTGTTGTTATCAGTTTAAAACACTGTGCTATAAGATAGTATTTGCAAGCCTCATGGTAACCTCAAACCAAAAAACAAACAATGCATACACAAAAAATTAAAAGCAAGAAACTAAATCATATCACCAGAGAAAACCACCTTCACTAAAAGAAGACAGGAAGAAAAGAAAGAAGATAAAAAACACAAAACAACCAGGAAACAAGTAACAAAATGGCAGGAGTAAGTCCTTACTTATCAATAATAACATTGAATGTAAATAGACTAAACTCTTCAATCAAGACACAGAATGGCTGAATTGATGAAGAAACAAGACCTACTGATCTGCTACCTACAAGAAACACATTTCACCTATAAAGATACACATAGACTAAAAATAAAGGGGTGGAAAAAAGATATTCCATGTCAATGGAAACCCAAAAAGAGCAGGACTTGCCAGACTTACACCAGAATAAGTAGATTTCAAGACAAAAGCTATAAGAACAGGCAAAGTAGGTCACTATATAATTATAAATGGGTCAAGTCAGTAAGAAGATATAACAATTTTAAATACATATGCACCCAGCACTGGAGCACCCAGATGTATAAAGCAAATGTTATTAGAGCTAAACAGAGAAATGGACTCCAATACGATAGTAGTTGGAGACTTCAACACCCTACTTTCAGCACTGGACAAATCTTTCAGACAGAAAATTAACAAAGAAGCATCAGACTTAATCTGCACTATAGACCAAAAGAATCTAATAGATATTTACAGAACATTTCACCCAATGGCTGCAGAATACACATTCTTTTCCTCAGCATATGGATCATTCTCAAGGTTAGACCATACGGTAGGTCACAAAATAAGTCTTAAAACACTAAAAAAAAAATTGAAAGCTGAGTGCAGTGGCTCACACCTGTAATCCCATCACTTTGGGAGGCCGAGGCAGGTGGATCACTTGAGGTCAGGAGCTCAAGACCAGCCTGACCAACATGGCGAAATCCCATCTCTACTAAAAATACAAAAAATTAGCTGGGCACAGTGGCGGGTGCCTGTAATCCCAGCTACTTGGGATGCTGAGGCAGGAGAATCACTGGAACCTGGGAGACGGAGGTTGCAGTGAGCTGAGATCACACCATTGCATTCCAGCCTGGGAGACAGAGTGAAACTCCGGCTCAAAAAAAAAATTTGAAAAATATCCAATGACTTCTCTGATAGCAATGGAATAAAACTAGAAATTAATAACAACAGAAATTCTGGAAAAAATATAAATACATGGAAATTAAACAGTATGCTCCTACATGACTAGTGGGTCAATGAAGGCATTAAGAAGAAAATTTAAAAATTTCTTGAAACCAATGATAAAGGAAACACAACATACCACAACCTATGGGATATAGCAAAAGCAGCCCTAAGATGGAAGTTAATAGCCTTAAGTACCTACATGAGAAAAGACAAAAAGACTTCAAATAAACAATCTAACAAAGTATCTTAAAGAACTAGAGAAGCCAGAGAAAAACAGACCTCAAAATAGTAGAAGAAAAGAAATAATAAAGATCAGAGCAGAAGCAAATGAAATTAAAATAAAGAAAAAATACAAAAGATCAATGAAAAAAAAGTTGGTATTTTGAAAAGTTAAACAAAACTGACAACCTTTATCCAGACTAAGAAAAAAACAGAAGACACAAACAAAATCAGAAAAGAAAGAGGAGACATTACAATTTATGCTGCAGAAATTCAAAGGATCATTAGAGGCTACTATGACCAACTATATGTCAATAAATTGGAAAGCTGAGAAGAAATGAATAAATTTCTAGGCACATAATATCTACCAAAATTGAACCAGGAAGAACTCAAAAATCTGAGGAGATCATTAACATGTAACAAGACTGAAGACCTAACAAAAAGTCTCCCAGCAAAGAAAAGCCCAGAATCTGATGGCTTCACTGCTGAATTCTACCAAACATTTACAGAAGAAATAATGCCAATCCTACTCAAACTATTCTGAAAAATAGAGGATGAGGGAATACTTCCAAACTCATTCTACAAGGCCAGAATTACCCTGATACCAAAACCAGACAAAAACACATAAAAAAAAAAAAGAAAACTATAAGCCAGTATCTCTGATGATTGTTGATGCAAAAATCCTCAACAAAATACTAGCAAACTGAATTCAACAATACATTAGAAAGATCATTCATCATGACCAAGTGGGATTGATTCCTGGGATGCAAGAATGGTCCAACATATGCAACTCAATTAATGTGATTCATCATAACAGAATGAAGGATAAAAACCATCTGATCATTTCAATTGATGCTGAAAAAGCATTTGATAAAATTCAACATTCCTTCACGATAAAAATCCTAAAAAACCTTGATATAGAAGGAACATATTTCAACACAATACCAGCCATATACAAGAGACCCACAGTTAGTATCATACTGAATGGAGAAAAACTGAAAGCTTTTCCTTTAAGATCTAGTACATGACAAAGATGCCTATTGTCATCACTATATTCAGCATAGTACTGGAAGTCTTAGCTACAGCAATCAGATGAAAGAAATAAACGGCATCCAAACTGGGAAGAAGTCAAATTATCCTTGTTTGCAGATAATATGATCTTATATTTGGAAAAACCTAAAGACTCCACCAAAAAACTATTAGAATTGATAAATTCAGTAAAGTCACAGGATACAAAACTAACATACAAAATACGGCAGCATTTCTATATATCAACAGTGAATGACGTGAAAAAGAAATAAAAAATGTAATCCCATTTACAATAGCCACACATAAAATTTAATACCTAGGAATTAGCCAAAGATGTGATAAATCTCTATAATAAAAACTATAAAACATTGATGAAAAAAATTACAGAGGACACCAAAAACTGAAAAGATACTTCATCTTCATGAATTAGAAGAATCAATATTGTTAAAATGTCTATACTACCCAAAGGAATCTACAGATTCAATGCAATCTCTATCAAAATGCCAATGATATTCATCACAGAAATAGAAAAAAAAATTCTAAAATTTATATGGAACCACAAATACCCAGAATAGCCAAAGAGCTAATCTAAGCAAAAAGAACAAACCTGGAAGAAACACAATACCTGATTTCAAATTATACTACAGAGCTATAGTAACCAAAACAGAATGGTATTGGCATGAAAATGAACACATAGACCAATGGAGCAGAAAAGAGAACCCAGAAACAAACCTTCACAGCTACCGTGAACTCACTTTTGACAAAGGTGCCAAGAACATACACTGAGGTAAAGACAGTCTCTTCAATAAATGGTGCTGAGAAAATTGGATATCTATACGCAGAAGAATAAAACTAGGCCCCTATCTCTTGCCATATACAAAAATCAAATCAAAATGGATTGAAGACTTAAATCTAAGACTTCAAACTATCAAGCTACTACAAGAAAACAGTGGGAAAAATCTCCAGGACATTCATATGGGCAAAATGTTCTTGAGCAAATCCCACAAGCACAGGAAATCAAAGTAAAAATGGACAAATGGGATCACATCAAGTTTAAAAGCTTCTGCATAGAAATGAAACAATCAACAAAGTGAAAAGACAATCCATAGAACAGGAGAAAATATTTGCAAACTATCCCTCTGACAAGAGATTAATAACCAGAATATATAAGGAGTTTCCTAACAACTCTATAGGAAAAAATCAAATAATCCAATCAAAAAATGGGCAAAAGATTCAAATAGACATTTCTCAAAGAAGATATACAAACAGCAAACAGGCATATGAAAAAGTGCTCAACATCATTGATCATCACAGAAATGCAAATCAAAACTACAATGAGTTATCATCTTACCCCAACTAAAATGGCTTATATTTAAAAGACAAGAAATAACAAAGGCTGGCAAAAAGGGAACCCTTGTACACTGTTGGTGGGAATGTAAATTAGTACAACCACTAGAAGAACAGTTGGGAGATTCCTTAAAAAACTAAAAATTGAGCTACCATACGATCTAGCAATCCCACTAATGGGTATATACCCAAAAGAAAGGAAATCAGTATATTGAAGAGATATCTGCACTCCCATGTTTGTTGCAGCACTGTCCACAATATCTAACATTTGGAAGCAACCTAAGTGTCCATCAACAGATGAATAGATAAAGAAAATGTGGTACTTACACACATGGAGTATTATTCAGCTGTTAAAAAGAATGAGGTCCTGTCATTTGCAATAACATAGATGGAGCTGGAGGTCATTATGTTAAGTGAAATAAGCCAGGCACATAAAGACAAACATCACATGTTCTTGTTTATTTGTGGGATCTAAAATTATAACAATTGAACTCATGGACATAGAAAGTAGAAAGATGGTTACCAGAGGCTGGGTGGGGTAGTGGGAGGGTTGAAGGTAAGGATGGCTAATGGCTACCAAAAAATTGAATGAATAAGACCTACTACTTGATAGCAAAACAGGGTGACTAAAGTCAATAATAACTTAATTGTATACATTTTAAAATATTGTTTGTAACACAAAGATAAATGCTTGAGGATACCCCATTTTCCATGATGTGATTATTTCACATTGCCTGCCTGTATTGAAACATCTCATGTACCCCATAAACATATACACCTACTATGTACCAACAAAAAATAAATATTAAAAAATTAAAAATAAATAAAAAGTGGGAAAATGACATGAACAGATACTTTTCAAAAGAAGACATTTATGCAGCCAACAAGCATATGAAAAAATGCTCAACATCACTAATCATTAGAGAAATGCAAATCAAAGCCACAGTGAGATACTATCTCATACCAGTCAGAATGACTATTATTAAGAAGTAAAAAAATAACAGATGCTGGCAAGGTTGTGTAGAAAAGGGAACGCTTACACACTGCCAATGGGAATGTAAACTAGTTTAATCACTGTGGGAAGCAGTTTGGTGATTTCTCAAAGAACCTAAAACAGAATTAACATTTGACCCAGCAATCTCATGATTGGGTAGATACCCAAAGAAATATAATTGTTCTACCATAAGGACATATGCATGTGTGTGTTCATCGCAGCACTATTCACAATAGCAAAGACACGGAATCAACCTAAATGCCCCTCAGTGGTAGACTGGGGCATATATTCTTACTTATAAGTGGAAGATAAACATTGAGTACATATGGATGCAAAGAAAGAAATGACAGTTACCAGGGCCTACTTGGGGGTGGAGGATTGGAGGAGGTTGAGGATTGAAAACTATCTATCAGGTACTATGCTTATTACATGGGAGATGAAATAATTTGTACACCAACCCCTATGACACATAATTTACCTACATAGCAAAACTGCACATGTACCCCTGAACCTAAAAGTTAAGAAAAGATGGTGAATACCAAAATACATAAATAAATAAATAAATAAAATTTTAAAAAAAGACTCTGTTACTTAGACTAGGCAGAAGAGATAACTATTTTTCCCTAAAGATTATAGTCTTGTCTTTTCCTTTTCTTCTTCTTCTTTTTTTTTTTTTTGAGACAGGCTCTCACTGTCACCCAGGCTAGAGTGCAGTGGCACGATTTCAGCTCACTGCAACCTCCACCTCCCAGTTTCAAGTGATTCTCGTGCCTCAGCCTCCAGAGTAACTGGGACTACAGGCACACACCACCATGCCTGGCTAATTTTTGTATTTTTTTTTTTAGTACAGACAGGGTTCCACCATGTTGGCCAGGCTGGTCTCAAATGACTCGGCCTCCCAAAGTGCTGGGATTACAGGTGTGAGCCACTGCGCCCAGCCTAGATTATAGTCTTTTCTAGTTGTGCTACCCATTAGACATGTAAAGGCATTAGAAAATGATGCTAGTGTTAAATAAGTTTAAAACCACCTCAAAAGCCTATCTGGGGTTTTTCCAAGAGATCTACAGCACATGTCATTATATATCTCTATTCAACTGAAAATTCTTACTTTCAGGAAGAGATGAAAATCCTGAATTGACCAAATTGTTCATGAACTCTTGTAAATTCACTGTCCCATCCTCTGAAAGAAAAATGCAAGCCAGAGGACATGGAAAAAGTAAATAATCACATATAAGAAACAGGCAACTATAATATAATTGCTATATTGAGAAATAATTTACAAATATGGCTTTGAAACTGAGATATATATTCAGTCAAAAAGACAGGTGCATACGTATCATTCAGACACACATACATATACTCATCCTCTATAGATTTTCCACTGCATGCTGCTACCGAAGATTACTAGACCACAGATGGCAATAACTAGAACCCAGATGAACAGTAGGTACAAGAAAGCCTTGGATAATCTATGAAGCAGAAAAGCCTCTTAAGAATTCTTGAAACATTCAAACAGATTCATGTTAGCTAAGATAAAGGATACCTAGAAATACATTAAATACTCACCCCTGGGAGCCACATTATTCAGTGCTCTTTGAATCACATCTTGGGGTAATGGAACTCCTACATTTTTCAACATGAAGTCTAGGTCATCAGGGTTTGCCACATTTTTCTTAATGGAGGCCAGAACTTTCAAGGAGCCTTCTGTTTCTATTTGGAAAAAAAAAACACAATACAAAAATTTTTTTAAACACTCAAATATTATTAGTAGATCCTGAATAATAGTAATAACCACTGCTACTACTGCCTATTGAGTACTGTCTTGAGCTTGCTAGACACAAGCAAGCTCATCTCAGAGATTATATGTATCATCTCATTTAATCCCACAAAAGCTCTGTGAAGTCAGTACCCATATTTCCCTTAAGAGATAAGAAAAGCTAGCCTTAGACAGGCTATTCTGTCCAAGAACCCATAGATGCTAAATGTGAAATCAAGTCTGAAGTCCAGGGTATCTGATGTTATAGCCAGAATGTTTAACCATGATGTTAACCAAGTCATTGCAGATATTTAAATCTGAGATTTAAGAATGATTACATAAAAAGAAAACTCAGAATATCCGCTTAGTCTCTTCTCTATCATATCAGAGGCTGAGAATTTGATTAAAAATACGACAACTAACCATAAATTAATTTTTTGCCTAAAATTGGATAAATGGTCATCATTTAATATGACTGTCATCAATGAATTTTTTTCATTTAGCAGATCACTTGCATGCATCAACACATACACACAAAAATGTTCCCCAAATAATGGAAAGCTTGGCACTAATATATAACTATCAAAAAAAGTAATATTTAATTTGGAAAGTACCATGGATAAATTATTCTTCCAAGTAAAAAAAATGTTAAGCATTATATTATGATGAACATCATTATATCAAAAACATTTACCCTGTATGAATTTAAACTTATGAACCACATATCTAGGAGAGTCTTATAGGTCTCAATTACAAAACCAAGGATTAAAGAAAAACTATTTCATCTATTGAAAACACTTACCATTTTGCCATCCTAAACAACTTCATTTTGTAGCTCCCTAAATTGGGTCTTTTGAATTCAGTTTGGTTTCAATTTAGAAAACATTTAGAACGAGTTTAGAAAACACTAAGCATTTAAACTCTTCTCAAAAATACTGGCTGCTCCAAGGAGACTCAGGGAATCCAAAATAGTTGTGAATTTACTAATTAAATTAGCCTAAACTTTGAAGAGACCCAGAAGTTCCACAGATTTTTTTTTTATGTTGAGGATGCCAGTTAATTAAATATATTAAAAACAGATTACATACAATCCCTTATGGCTTGGTAGTGGAGTAGTGGAAGAATACCATAAAGAAAGTGTATATGTTTCAACATGTTCCTATATGTTTCTAAATGTTTCAACAGTGAATTGTCTCATGATACAATCTCATTTTAACAAAGAGATAATAGGATAGAGAAAAAGAAGGAACACTGATCTTATTCCCACAGAATTTTGGTAAAATAGCAGATATTTCCAACTGATAGCAGTCATCTTGGATCACAAACTTGGACACTAGGATGAATCATCTAGATAAATTTTGTCTACTCTTTTTGAGTGATGAACAAATATACTATAATTCTAGAAAACATCAGTTGAGAAAACATCAGGACTAGAATCCCCTGTTGATTCTTTAGCCAATGTACATTTATTTATGTCTGTGTGCATATTTACACATTTAGGCATACACACACACATGTCTTTCTTTACAGCATTAGAAAACTGCATAAATGAATATAATTAACACCAAACAATTCCATTCAAACTTTTTATTGTTAAAAATTGTCACTCACTTGAACCTTCAGTAAAATATGGCGTTTGCATCAACTGACTCAGGCAATCTTTTAAGTTCACTTTCCCCTCTTCTGAAAATGGAACATAAAGGGATGAATAACATTTCATCAAAAGATACCAAGCAATGGTGTTAGAAGATATCCATGCCTACTTAATCTTTAAGACTAAAATGTTTTCTAACTCTGATTCTGCTATACAAATCTCAGAATAACTATGAAAAGGAATATGAATTATGATGACTTTTGTGGTCATTTTTGTTGTAGTGTCAATGAGCATTTTTTTGATTTTACACACACCTTAACCAATTGGGACAACTGTTTTGGTATGTTTCCTCTCCCATTTTGTATTATCTTCATTTTTCAGTATCACAAGTACTATAAGTGCCTATATTTTCATGGAAGACAATTTATCCACCAGAAAATAAGTCTTATAAACCAAATTCAACCATAATATCTAAAGAAGACTATGCTTATGAGCAAAGATATATTAGTAAAGGAAGTGTGCAATCTTTGGCTTTCTATCAGGCATATGCTTGGGACTTAAGAAGAAAAAGAACATCCCAAGGCTCTGCATGTAAACTAAACATTCCATTGGCAGGATTCTAAAAACTCCAGCATAGCCCTTTGAGAATTCTAGGGAAACCCAACTGGTTGTGTGCATCAGCACACTAAGGATTAGGTCTTTGTTTCATGGGCTTGAGACAGCTTCACAGCTTCTGACAAATAGTATAGAGAGAAGAAGATTATATTTTCCTAGGATACTCAATATGAAGATAATCCAGAACAAATTGTCATTCAGCCCTAAAAGGGAAAATTTAGTGTTGCTGAACTCATTACATTTGATTCCTAATCACTTAAGCTCTTTGGATTATGAATGAAAATAAACACAAGCTTTTTGTGTTTAATAAACGACTCAGAAGTGTTACAGCTCTTTTAGAATATGTCTAGCAGGCTTTCTGGTTTTTGCCAGAAAGTCCTTTAAAAAAATTTTTTTTAAATAAAGAAATGACTCAGAAGAGAAAATACATACTATCAACAGAAACGGATCCAAGCACCTCCTGTAATTCTTCCTCTGGAAAATAAATCCCCAGGCCTTTCAGTATAGAATTTACATCGTCAGCATCAAGTTTTTCATTGGTGACTTTGTCTAAGGCCTGTGCAAGTTTGTTAACCTCTATCGAGAGAAAATAGAAAATATTTTCAGTTTAGCTACAGTCATGTTGTAAATAATAAACTTAAACTACAGCTCAAAAAATTAGTATAGATACCTGACATCGTGAATTAAAAGATGATATAGCACAGTGCAATTCACCTTAAATACTCAGGAGAGGAATCATTCAAAACTTCATCATCCAAAAAAAAATCCTTGATAACATTTTTGGTATGTGCCCTTACAGCATTTTTATATTTTAGTGGTATTTAATTAAAACTCTTAATGGCAAGTTTTGTTTTACTTAGCAAGGTATCCTGACCATTTTCCCTTTCAACATACTATTCTACCAGCACCATTTTAAATGACTGCATAGTATTCCACTGCATGAATATATCCTTTCTAAATCAAAATTTAATTGTTATCATAAGTGGAATCCTGATGATAAATTTTCTTAAACAGGCATCTCTTCACTAATGGTTTTTTCTTAACATAAATTTCCAAAGTTAAATGGGGTGCACAGTTTCTAGGCCTTTGAGATGCATTGCCAAATAATGAAATAAAGTAGTCATTTTACCACATCCTTTCTAACTTCAACTTTTTCTTTCTTCCTATTTTTCTGAAAGAGCTTCTAAATGATAATGCCAATCCTCTCCTCCAATACCTCCCCCTCAAAAAACACACTCCTTTTGGAATTGAATTACATGTATAAATTAATTTTGAGAAGTGACTTTAGAAAAATATGTGAAATCCATCAATAAAATATTTCTCCATTTATTCATATCATCTTTTTCAGCTATCAGCTCTATGACAATGACTTTCAAATGTTTCTATCACTGAGCTCATCCAAATTTTAGTTCACATTTCTAATTGTTCCCTCTACCTACCTAAATGTTAACTCTTCCTTCAAAGCCTTCCTCCATTTTTTCCTAAAACTCTCACCTTCACCTGAACTCCTAAAATAATAAATGTGTAACCACTCATTTGATCTTTTGGTATATTAGTTATATTTTTATGTGAATGGCTTATTTTTCCAGCTGGACTTTAATATCCTCGTGGTCTACTTCTATACCATGCATATTTGCATTAAATATATGTATACTAATTATAATTATATTAACGTGATTATGGTATAAGACCAATTTTTCAACTAAACTAGTAAGCTAAAATATAGTAAAATAATAATAATAATAATAATCCCTGAACTTGGGGTCTGACATTTTTTGTGGGATCCTGGGTAAGGTACAGTCTCTTTGTTTTTTTTTGTTGTTGTTTTTTAAGACAGTCTTGCTCTGTCACCCAGGCTGGAGTACAGTGGCGCAATCTCTGCTCACTGCAATCTCCGCCTCCCAGGTTCAAGCGATTCTTCTGCCTCAGCCTCCCAAGTAGCAGGGACTACAGGCACATGCCACCACACCTGGATAATATTTTGTATTTTTAGTAGAGAAGGGGTTTCACCATGTTAGCCAGGATGGTCTCAATCTCCTGACCTCGTGATCCACCTGCCTCAGCCTCCCTAAGCTTCACTTTTCTCATTCTTGATTATAAGAAACCTACTTAACACTGTAGTTAAAAGAATAAACTGTGTGAAACAAATTATATGAAAGTGTTTGGTAAAACACCAAACACTATACAAATGTATTATTATTTGCCAACAAAATAATATATTATTTGAAACCAAACAAAATAAAACACATCTTTAGGAGATTATAATGTAATACTATAGACATTTTTGCCCTGAAATGCTTTTTAGACTAAAATAAGAGTTGGAGAAGAGTTTTGGTAATTCTATAAATCATTAGGCTATTAACTTATTGTTAAGTGAATTAGAGATTTTCAAAAGTATACTCAAAAGTTAGGGAGATATTTCACAGAGGGCAGCCATCACATGATGCCATGAAACGTTTCTTGTTGCCACAGTCAAGAAGACAACAGCAACTGGGATGAATCACTGATCCCAGTAAGTTAACGTACATATTTCCATATGAAAAATTCATGGGGCAGCTGCCAAGATGGCTGAATAGAAACAGCTCTGCTCTGTGGCTCCCACCAAGAAAGATGAAAATGGAGAATGAATTCTGCATCTTCAATGGAAGTACCAAGGTTCTGTCATTGGTACTGAATAGGTGGTCGGTGCAACCCATGGGGAGTGAGGAAAAGTAGGTGGAAGGAGGGCCCACGTGGGAGCTTCACAGGGCAAAAGGAGTTCCCTTCCCCAGCCAAGGAAGTGAGGGATTGTGCTATCCCTCCCTGAAAACCATGCTTTTCCCACAGATCCTTGCAACCGCAAATCAGGAGATCCCCTCATGAACTCATGCCACAAGGGACTTCAGTCCCAAGCACAGAGCTGTGCAGACTCACAGTGGCTGCTCAGGCAGCAGGCACTGAGACACAAGAGTTTTTGCATACTCCAGCTCTGGGAACTCTGGTGAGGCAGGAGATCTGTCCACTTCCATGGGAAGGGGGCTGAAGCTGGAGAGCCAAATGGCCTCACTTAGTGGGCTCCACTCCCATGGAACCCCACAAGCTAAACCCCACTGGCTTGGAATCCCCACCAGCCAGTACAGCAGGCTGGAGACCACCTAAGAACATTAAGTTCTGGGGTGGGAGAGGAGCGACCACCATCACTGCAGTGCCAGTTGGCCATTTTTCCCTGCCACTGGTGCCAGCGAGACTGGGCAGTTTGGATGGGAGCAATTCCCCACCACGTAGCACAGGAGCTGGATCAATTCGTGGCCAGACTGCTTCTTTATGTGGGACCCCAATCCACTCCTCCTCACCAGGCGGGGCCTCCCTATAGGAATTTCAGCATCCCCAGCCAGGGGATGAGAGGAGCCCCCAGGAGGAGGGGAAGCTGCAGTATTATGCATCAATGGTCTTAGTATTTTCTGCCTACTGGCTCTAGAGAGTCAGGGCAGCCTGAACAAGGGAGATTCCCCCCAGTGCAGCACACCTACTCCACCAAGGGGTAGCCAGACTGCTTATTTAAGCAGGTGCCTGATCCTGTTCCCCCTGGATGGGTGAGACCTCCCAACAGGAGTCTCCAGACACCTCATACAGGAGAGTTTCAGCTGGAATTGGTTTGGTGCCCCTCTGGGACAGAGCTCCCAAAGGAAGAAGCAGGCTGCCATCATTGCTGTTCTGCAGCCTCCACTGGTGATACCTCCAGGGGCAGGAGGGACCCAGGCAAACAGGGTCTGGAGTGGACTCCCAGCAAACCACAGCAGCCCTATGGAAGAGGGGCCTGACTGCTAAAAGAAAAACAAACAGAAAGTAACAACAACAACAACAACATCAATGAAAAAGACCCCACAAAAACCCCAACCAAAGGTCAGCAACCTCAAAGACCAAAGGTAGATAAACCCATGAAGATGAGAAAGAATCAATGCAAAAAGGCTGAAAACTCAAATAGCCAGAGTGCTTCTTCTCCTCCAAATGACCACAACACATCTCAAATGAGGGCACAGAACTGGGCTGAGGCTGAGATGGATGAATTGACAGAAGTGGGCTTCAGAAGATGGGTAATAACAAACTTTGCTGAGATAAAGGAGTATGTTCTAACTCAATGCAAAGAAGCTAAGAACCATGATAAAACACTACAGGAGCCGTTAACCAGAATAACCAGTTGAGAGAGAAACATAAATGACCTGATCAAGCTGAAAAACACAACGTGAGAACTTCACAATGCAAACACAAATATAGACCAGGTGGAAGAAAGATAGCAGAGCTTGAAGACTATCTTGCTGAAATAGGGTGGGCAGACAAGATTAGAGAAAAAAGAAAGGAGTGAACAAAACCTCCGAGAACTATGGGATTATGTTGAAAGACTGAAGCTATGACTGATTGAAGTACCTGAAAGAGACGGGGAGAACAGAACCAACTTGGAAAACACACTTCAGCATATCATCCAGGAGAATATCCCCAACCTAGCAAGGCAGGCCAATATTCAAGTTTATGAAATCCAGAGAACCCCAGTAAGATACTCCATGAGAAGATCAACCCCAACACACATAATCATCAGATTCTCCGAGGTTAAAATGAAGGAAAAAATGTTAAGGGCAGTCAGAGGGAAAGGCTAGGTCATCTATAAAGGGAAGCCCATCAAACAAACAGAAGACCTTTCACTGGAAACCCTATAAGCCAGAAGAGATTGGGGGACAATATTCAACATTCTTAAAGAAAGGAATTTCCAGCATAGAATTTCACATCTGACTAAACTAAGCTTCATAAGCGAAGGAAAAATAAAATCTCTTTCAGACAAGCAAATGCTGAGGAAGGCCTGCCTTGCAAAAGCTCCTGAAGCACACACTAAATATGGAAAGGAGAAAACTGTTACCAGCCACTACAAAAACACACTGAAGTACACAGACGAGCGACACTACAAAGCAATTACATAAAAAAGTCTGTAAAATAACCAGCTAGTATAATGATGACAGAATCAAATTAACCTTAACAATATTAACCTGAAATGTAAATGGGCTAAATGACCCAATTAAAAGACACAGAATGGGAAGCTGGATAGAGTCAAGATCCATCAGTGTGCTGTATTCAAGAGACCCATCTCACATGCAAAGACACAAATAGACTCAGAATAAAAGGGTAGAGGAAAAATTACCAAGCAAAAGGAAAAAAGAAAAAAGCAAGGGTTGCAATCTAAGTTTCTGACAAAACAGACTTTAAGCCAACAAAGATAAAAAAAGACAAAGAAGGGTAGTACATAATGGTAAAGGGTTCAATTCAACAAGAAGAGCTAACTATCCTAAATATATATGTACCAAATAAAGGAACACCCAGATTCATAAAAGAAGATCTTTTTTCTTTTTCTTTCTTTTTTATTTTATTTTATTTTATTATTATTATACTTTAAATTTTAGGGTACATGTGCACAATGTGCAGGTTAGTTACATATGTATACACGTGCCACGCTGGTGTGCTGCACCCATTAACTCGTCACTTAGCATTAGGTATACCTCCTAATGCTATCCCTTCCCCAACCTCCCACCCCACAACAGTCCTCAGAGTGTGATGTTCCCCTTCCTGTGTCCATGTGTTCTCATTGTTCAATTCCCACCTATGAGTGAGAATATGCGGTATTTGCTTTTTTGTTCTTGCGATAGTTTACTGAGAATGATGAGTTCCAATTTCATCCATGTCCCTACAAAGGACATGAACTCATCATTTTTTATGGCTGCATAGTATTCCATGGTGTATATGTGCCACGTTTTCTTAATCCAGTCTATCATTGTTGGACATTTGGGTTGGTTCCAAGTCTTTGCTATTGTGAATAGTGCCGCAATAAACATACGTGTGCATGTGTCTTTATAGAAGCATGATTTATAGTCTTTTGGGTATATACCCAGTAATGGGATGGCTGGGTCAAATGGTATTTCTAGTTCTAACTCCCCGAGGAATTGCCACACTGACTTCCACAATGGTTGAACTAGCTTACAGTCCCACCAACAGTGTAAAAGTGTTCCTATTTCTCCACATCCTCTCCAGCACCTGTTGTTTCCTGACTTTTTAATGATTGCCATTTTAACTGGTATGAGATGGTATCTCATTGTGGTTTTGATTTGCATTTCTCTGATGGCCAGTGATGGTGAGCATTTTTTCACGTGTCTTTTGGCTGCATAAATGTCTTCTTTTGAGAAGTGTCTGCTCATGTCCTTTGCCCACTTTTTGATGGGGTTGTTTGTTTTTTTCTTGTAAATTTGTTGGAGTTCATTGTAGATTCTGGATATTAGCCCTTTGTCAGATGACTAGGTTGTGAAAATTTTCTCCCAGTTTGTAGGTTGCCTGTTCACTCTGATGGTAGTTTCTTTTGCTGTGCAGAAGCTCTTTAGTTTAATTAGCTCCCATTTGTCAATTTTGGCTTTTGTTGCCATTGCTTTTGGTGTTTTAGGCATGAAGTCCTTGCCCATGCCTATGTCCTGAATGGTAATGCCTAGGTTTTCTTCTAGGGTTTTTATGGTTTTAGGTCTAACATTTAAGTCTTTAATCCATGTTGAATTAATTTTTGTATAAGGTGTAAGGAAGGGATCCAGTTTCAGCTTTCTACGTATGGCTAGACAGTTTTCCCAGCACCATTCATTAAATAGGGAATCCTTTCCCCATTGCTTCTTTTTCTCAGGTTTGTCAAAGATCAGATAGTTGTAGATATGTGGCGTTATTTCTGAGGGCTCTGTTCTGTTCCATTGATCTATATCTCTGTTTTGGTACCAGTACCATGCTGTTTTGGTTACTGTAGCCTTGTAATATAGTTTGAAGTCAGGTAGCATGATGCCTCCAGCTTTGTTCTTTTGGCTTAGGATTGACTTGGCGATGTGGGCTCTTTTTTGGTTCCATATGAACTTTAAAGTAGTTTTTTCTAATTCTGTGAAGAAAGTCATTGGTAGCTTGATGAGGATGGCATTGAATCTGTAAATTACCTTGGGCAGTATGGCCATTTTCACGATATTGATTCTTCCTACCTATGAGCATGGAATGTTCTTCCATTTCTTTGTGTCCTCTTTTATTTCCTTGAGCAGTGGTTTGTAGTTCTCCTTGAAGGGGTCCTTCACATCCCTTGTAAGTTGTATTCCTAGGTATTTTATTCTCTTTGAAGCAATTGGGAATGAGAGTTCACTCATGATTTGGCTGTTTCTCTGTTATTGGTGTATAAGAATGCTTGTGATTTTTGCACTTTGATTTTGTATCCTGAGACTTGGCCAAAGTTGCTTATCAGCTTAAGGAGATTTGGGGCTGAGATGATGGGATTTTCTAAATATACAATCATGTCATCTGCAAAGAGGGACAGTTTGAGTTCGTCATTTCCTAATTGAACACCTTTTATTTCTTTCTCTTGCCTGATTGCCCTGGCCAGAACTTCCAACACTACGTTGAATAGGAGTGGTGAGACAGGGCATCCCTGTCTTGTGCCAGTTTTCAAAGGGAATGCTTCCAGTTTTTTCCCGTTCAGTATGATATCGGCTGTGGGTTTGTCATAAATAGCTATTATTTTGAGATACGTCCCATCAATACCTAATTTATTGAGAGTTTTTAGCACGAAGCGTTGTTGAATTTTGTCAAAGGCCTTTTCTGCATCTATTGAGATAATCATGTGGTTTTTGTCTTCGGTTCTGTTTATATGCTGGATTACATTTATTCATTTGCATATATTGAACCAGCCTTGCATCCCAGGGAGGAAGCCCACTTGATCATGGTGGATATGCTTTTTGATGTGCTGCTGGATTTGGTTTGCCAGTATTTTATTGAGGATTTTTGCATCAATGTTCATCAAGGATATTGGTCTAAAA
This sequence comes from Pongo pygmaeus, assembly GCF_028885625.2. NCBI lineage: Eukaryota > Metazoa > Chordata > Mammalia > Primates > Hominidae > Pongo > Pongo pygmaeus. Next base: position 80,291,843 of record NC_072392.2, on the reverse strand, counting down.
TTCTCTTTTTTGGTTGTGTCTCTGCCCGGCTTTGGTATCAGGATGATGCTGGCCTCATAAAATGAGTTAGGGAGGATTCCCTCTTTTTCTATTGATTGGAATAGTTTCAGAAGGAATGATACCAGTTCCTCCTTGTACCTCTGGTAGAATTCGGCTGTGAATCCATCTGGTACTGGACTCTTTTAGGTTGGTAAGCTATTGATTAGTGCCACAATTTCAGAGCCTGTTATTGGTCTATTCAGAGATTCAACTTCATCCTGGTTTAGTCTTGGGAGGGTGTATGTGTCAAGCAATTTATCCATTTCTTCTACATTTTCTAGTTTATTTGCGGAGAGGTGTTTGTTGTATTCTCTGATGGTAGTTTGTATTTCTGTGGGATCGGTGGTGACATCCCCTCTATCATTTTTTATTGCGTCTATTTGATTCTTCTCTCTTTTCTTCTTTATTAGTCTTGCTAGCAGTCTATCAATTTTGTTGATCCTTTCAAAAAACCAGCTCCTGGATTCATTAATTTTTTGAAGAGTTTTTTTGTATCTCTATTTCCTTCAGTTCTGCTCTGATTTTAGTTATTTCTTGCCTTCTGCTAGCTTTTGAATATGTTTGCTCTCGCTTTTCTAGTTCTTTTAATTGTGATGTTAGGGTGTCAATTTTGGATCTTTCCTGCTTTCTCTTTTTTTTTTTTCTTTTATTATTATTATTATTATTATTATTATACTTTAGGTTTTATGGTACATGTGCCCAATGTACAGGTAAGTTACATATGTATACATGTGCCATGCTGGTGCGCTGCACCCACCAACTCGTCATCTAGCATTAGGTATATCTCCCAATGCTATCCCTCCCCCCTCCCCCCAACCCACAACAGTCCCCGAAGTGTGATGTTCCCCTTCCTGTGTCCATGTGTTCTCATTGTTCAATTCCCACCTATGAGTGAGAATATGCAGTGTTTGGTTTTTTGTTCTTGCGATAGTTTACTGAGAATGATGATTTCCAATTTCATCCATGTCCCTACAAAGGACATGAACTCATCATTTTTTATGGCTTCATAGTATTCCATGGTGTATATGTGCCACATTTTCTTAATCCAGTCTATCATTGTTGGACATTTGGGTTGGTTCCAAGTCTTTGCTATTGTGAATAATGCGGCAATAAACATACGCGTGCATGTGTCTTTATAGCAGCATGATTTATAGTCCTTTGGGTATATACCCAGTAATGGGATGGCTGGGTCGAATGGAATTTCTAGTTCTAGATCCCTGAGGAATCGCCACACTGACTTCCACAAGGGTTGAACTAGTTTACAGTCACACCAACAGTGTAAAAGTGTTCCTATTTCTCCACATCCTCTCCAGCACCTGTTGTTTCCTGACTTTTGAATGATTGCCATTCTAACTGGTGTGAGATGGTATCTCATTGTGGTTTTGATTTGCATTTCTCTGATGGCCAGTGATGGTGAGCATTTTTTCATGTGTCTTTTGGCTGCATAAATGTCTTCTTTTGAGAAGTGTCTGCTCATGTCCTTCGCCCACTTTTTGATGGGGTTGTTTGTTTTTTTCTTGTAAATTTGTTGGAGTTCATTGTAGATTCTGGATATTAGCCCTTTGTCAGATGAGTAGGTTGCGAAAATTTTCTCCCATTTTGTAGGTTGCCTGTTCACTCTGATGGTAGTTTCTTTTGCTGTGCAGAAGCTCTTGAGTTTAATTAGATCCCATTTGTCAATTTTGGTGTTTTAGACATGAAGTCCTTGCCCATGCCTATGTCCTGAATGGTATTGCCTAGGTTTTCTTCTAGGGTTTTTATGGTTTTAGGTCTAACATTTAAGTCTTTAATCCATCTTGAATTGATTTTTGTATAAGGTGTAAGGAAGGGATCCAGTTTCAGCTTTCTACATACGGCTAGCCAGTTTTCCCAGCACCATTTATTAAATAGGGAATCCTTTCCCCATTTCTTGTTTTTCTCAGGTTTGTCAAAGATCAGATGGTTGTAGATATGTGGCATTATTTCTGACGGCTCTGTTCTGTTCCATTGATCTATATCTCTGTTTTGGTACCAGTACCATGCTGTTTTGGTTACTGTAGCCTTGTAGTATAGCTTGAAGTCAGGTAGCGTGATGCCTCCAGCTTTGTTCTTTTGGCTTAGGATTGACTTGGCGATGCGGGCTCTTTTTTGGTTCCATATGAACTTTAAAGTAGTTTTTTCCAATTCTGTGAAGAAAGTTATTGGTAGCTTGATGGGGATGGCATTGAATCTGTAAATTACCTTGGGAAGGATGGCCATTTTCATGATATTGATTCTTCCTACCCATGAGCATGGAATGTTCTTCCATTTGTTTGTATCCTCTTTTATTTCCTTGAGCAGTGGTTTGTAGTTCTCCTTGAAGAGGTCCTTCACATCCCTTGTAAGTTGGATTCCTAGGTATTTTATTCTCTTTGAAGCAATTGTGAATGGGAGTTCACTCATGATTTGGCTCTCTGTTTGTCTGTTATTGACGTAGAAGAATGCTTGTGATTTTTGCACATTGATTTTGTATCCTGAGACTTTGCTGAAGTTGCTTATCAGCTTAAGGAGATTTTGGGCTGAGACAATGGGGTTTTCTAGATATACTATCATGTCATCTGCAAACAGGGACAATTTGACTTCCTCTTTTCCTAATTGAATACCCTTGATTTCCTTCTCCTGCCTAATTGCCCTGGCCAGAACTTCCAACACTATGTTGAATAGAAGTGGCGAGAGAGGGCATCCCTGTCTTGTGCCAGTTTTCAAAGGGAATGCTTCCAGTTTTTGCCCATTCAGTATGATATTGGCTGTGGGTTTGTCATAAATAGCTCTTATTATTTTGAGATACGTCCCATCAATACCTAATTTATTGAGAGTTTTTAGCATGAAGGTTGCTGAATTTTGTCAAAGGCCTTTTCAAAAGATAATCATGTGGTTTTTGTCTTTGGTTCTGTTTATATGCTGGATTACATTTATTGATTTGCGTATACTGAACCAGCCTTGCATCCCAGGGATGAAGCCGACTTGATCATGGTGGATAAGCTTTTTGATGTGCTGCTGGATTCAGTTTGCCAGTATTTTATTGAGGATTTTTGCATCAATGTTCATCAAGGATATTGGTCTAAAATTCTCTTTTTTGGTTGTGTCTCTGCCCGGCTTTGGTATCAGGATGATGCTGGCCTCATAAAATGAGTTAGGGAGGATTCCCTCTTTTTCTATTGATTGGAATAGTTTCAGAAGGAATGGTATCAGCTCCTCCTTGTACCTCTGGTAGAATTCGGCTGTGAACTCATCTGGTCCTGGACTTTTTTTGGTTGGTAAGCTATTGATTATTGCCACAATTTCAGCTCCTGTTATTGGTCTATTCAGAGATTCAACTTCTTCTTGGTTTAGTCTTGGGAGGGTGTATGTGTTGAGGAATTTATCCATTTCTTCTAGATTTTCTAGTTTATTTGCATAGAGGTGTTTGTAATAGTCTCTGATGGTAGTTTGTATTTCTGTGGGATCGGTGGTGATATCCCCTTTATCATTTTTTATTGCATCTATTTGATTCTTCTCTCTTTTTTTCTTTATTAATCTTGCTAGCGGTCTATCAATTTTGTTGATCCTTTCAAAAAACCAGCTCCTGGATTCATTTATTTTTTGAAGGGTTTTTTGTGTCTCTATTTCCTTCAGTTCTGCTCTGATTTTAGTTATTTCTTGCCTTCTGGTAGCTTTTGAATGTGTTTGCTCTTGCTTTTCTAGTTCTTTTAATTGTGATGTTAGGGTGTCAATTTTGAATCTTTCCTGCTTTCTCTTGTGGGCATTTAGTGCTATAAATTTCCCTCTACACACTGCTTTGAATGCATCCCAGAGATTCTGGTATGTAGTGTCTTGGTTCTCGTTGGTTTCAAAGAACATCTTTATTTCTGCCTTCATTTCGTTATGTACCCAGTAGTCATTCAGGAGCAGGTTGTTCAGTTTCCATGTAGTTGAGCGGTTTTGAGTGAGATTCTTAATCCTGAGTTCTAGCTTGATTGCACTGTGATCTGAGAGACAGTTTGTTACAATTTCTGTTCTTTTACATTTATTGAGGAGAGCTTTACTTCCACGTATATGGTCAATTTTGGAATAGGTGTGGTGTGGTGCTGAAAAAAATGTATATTCTGTTGATTTGGGGTGGAGAGTTCTGTAGATGTCTATTAGGTCCACTTGGTGCAGAGCTGAGTTCACTTCTTGGGTATCCTTGTTGACTTTCTGTCTCTTTGATATGTCTAATGTTGACAGTGGGGTGTTAAAGTCTCCCATTATTAATGTGTGGGAGTCTAAGTCTCTTTGTAGGTCACTCAGGACTTGCTTTATAAATCTGGGTGCTCCTGTATTGGGTGCATATATATTTAGGATAGTTAGCTCTTCTTGTTGAATTAATCCCTTTACCATTATGTAATGGCCTTCTTTGTCTCTTTTGATCTTTGTTGGTTTAAAGTCTGTTTTATCAGAGACTAGGATTGCAACCCCTGCCTTTTTTTGTTTTCCATTTGCTTGGTAGATCTTCCTCCATCCTTTTATTTTGAGCCTATGTGTGTCTCTGCACATGAGATGGGTTTCCTGAATACAGCACACTGATGGGTCTTGAGTCTTTATCCAATTTGCCAGTCTGTGTCTTTTAATTGGAGCATTTAGTCCATTTACATTTAAAGTTAATATTGTTATGTGTGAATCTGATCCTGTCATTATGATGTTAGCTAGATATTTTGCTCGTTAGTTGATGCAGTCTCTTCCTAGTCTCAATGGTCTTTACATTTCGGTATGATTTTGCAGTGGCTGGTACCGGTTGTGCCTTTCCATGTTTAGCGCTTCCTTCAAGAGCTCTTTTAGGGCAGGCCTGGTGGTGACAAAATCTCTCAGCATTTGTTTGTCTGTAAAGTATTTTATTTCTCCTTCACTTATGAAGCTTAGTTTGGCAGGATATGAAATTCTGGGTTGAAAATTCTTTTCTTTAAGAATGTTGAATATTGGCCCCCACTCTCTTCTGGCTTGTAGGGTTTCTGCCGAGAGATCCGCTGTTAGTCTGATGGGCTTCCCTTTGATGGTAACCCATCCTTTCTCTCTGGCTGCCCTTAACATTTTTTCCTTCATTTCAACTTTGGTGAATCTGACAATTATGTGTCTTGGAGTTGGTCTTCTCGAGGAGTATCTTTGTGGCGTTCTCTGTATTTCCTGAATCTGAATGTTGGCCTGCCTTGCTAGATTGGGGAAGTTCTCCTGGATAATATCCTGCAGAGTATTTTCCAACTTGTTTCCATTCTCCCCATCACTTTCAGGTACACCAATCAGACGTAGATTTGGTCTTTTCACATAGTCCCACATTTCTTGGAGGCTTTGCTCGTTTCTTTTTATTCTTTTTTCTCTAAACTTCCCTTCTCGCTTCATTTCATTCATTTCATCTTCCAGGGCTGATACCCTTTCTTCCATTTGATCGCATCGGCTCCTGAGGCTTCTGCATTCTTCACGTAGTTCTCGAGCCTTCGTTTTCAGCTCCATCAGCTCCTTTAAGCACTTCTCTGTATTGGTTATTCTAGTTATACATTCTTCTAAATTGTTTTCAAAGTTTTCAACTTCTTTGCCTTTGGTTTGAATATCCTCCCGTAGCTTGGAGTAATTTGATCGTCTGAAGCCTTCTTCTCTCAGCTTGTCAAAGTCATTCTCCGTCCAGCTTTGTTCCGTTGCTGGTGAGGAACTGCGTTCCTTTGGAGGAGGAGAGGTACTCTGCTTTTTAGAGTTTCCAGTTTTTCTGCTCTGTTTTTTCCCCATCTTTGTGGTTTTATCTACTTTGGTCTTTGATGATGGTGATGTACAGATGGGTTTTTGGTGTGGATGTCCTTTCTGTTAGTTTTCCTTCTAATAGACAGAACCCTCAGCTGCAGGTCTGTTGGAGTACCTGGCCGGCCGTGTGAGGTGTCAGTCTGCCCCTGCTGGGGGGTGCCTCCCAGTTAGGCTGCTCGGGGGTCAGGGGTCAGGGACCCACTTGAGGAGGCAGTCAGCCCGTTCTCAGATCTCCAGCTGCGTGCTGGGAGAACCACTGCTCTCCTCACAGCTGTCAGACAGGGACATTTAAGTCTGCAGAGGTTACTGCTGTCTTTTTGTTTGTCTGTGCCCTGCCCCCAGAGGTGGAGCCTACAGAGGCAGGCAGGCCTCCTTGAGCTGTGGTGGGCTCCACCCAGTTCAAGCTTCCAGGCTGCTTTGTTTACCTAAGCGAGCCTGGGCAATGGCGGGCGCCCCTCCCCCAGCCTCGCTGCCGACTTGCTGTTTGATCTCAGACTGCTGTGCTAGCAATCAGCGAGACTCCGTGGGCGTAGGACCCTCTGAGCCAGGTGCGGGCTATACTCTCCTGGGGCACCGTTTCCTAAGCCCGTCGGAAAAGCACAGTATTCGGGTGGGAGTGGCCCGATTTTCCAGGTGCCGTCTGTCACCCCTGGAAGGGGAACTCCCTGACCCCTTGCGCTTCCCGAGTGAGGCAATGCCTCGCCCCTGCTTCGGCTGGCGCACGGTGAGCTCACCCACTGACCTGCGCCCACTGTCTGGCACTCCCTAGTGAGATGAACACGGTACCTCAGATGGAAATGCAGAAATCACCCGTCTTCTGCGTGGCTCGCGCTGGGAGCTGTAGACCGGTGCTGTTCCTATTCGGCCATCTTGGCTCCTCCCCCTCCTGCTTTCTCTTGTGGGCATTTAGTGCTATAAATTTCCCTCTACACACTGCTTTGAATGTGTCCCAGAGATTCTGGTATGTTGTGTCTTGGTTCTCGTTGGTTTCAAAGAACATCTTTATTTCTGCCTTCATTTCGTTATGTACCCAGTAGTCATTCAGGAGCAGGTTGTTCAGTTTCCATGTAGTTGAGTGGTTTTGAGTGAGTTTCTTAATCCTGAGTTCTAGTTTGATTGCACTGTGGTCTGAGAGACAGTTTGTTATCATTTCTGTTCTTTTACATTTGCTGAGGAGAGCTTTACTTCCAACTATGTGGTCAATTTTGGAATAGGTGTGGTGAGGTGGTGAAAAAAATGTATATTCTGTTGATTTGGGGTGGAGAGTTCTGTAGATGTCTATTAGGTCTATTTGGTGCAGAGCTGAGTTCAATTCCTGGGTATCCTTATTAACTGTCTGTCTTGTTGATCTGTCTAATGTTGACAGTGGGGTGTTAAAGTCTCCCATTATTATTGTGTGGGAGTCTAAGTCTCTTTGTAGGTCACTCAGGACTTGCTTAATGAAACCGGGTGCTCCTGTATTGGGTGCATATATATTTAGGATAGTTAGCTCTTCTTGTTGAATTGATCCCTTTACCATTATGTAATGGCCTTGTTTGTCTCCTTTGATCTTTGTTGGTTTAAAGTCTGTTTTATCAGAGACTAGGATTGCAACCCCTGCCTTTTTTTTGTTTTCCATTTGCTTGGTAGATCTTCCTCCATCCTTTCATTTTGAGCCTATGTGTGTCTCTGCACATGAGATGGGTTTCCTGAATACAGCACACTGGTGGGTCTTGACTCTTTTTCCCATTTGCCAGTCTGTGTCTTTTAATTGGAGCATTTAGTCCATTTACATTCAAAGTTAATATTGTTATGTGTGAATTTGGTCCTGTCATTTTGATGTTAGCTAGTTATTTTGCTCGTTAGTTGATGCAGTTTCTTCCTAGCCTCGATGGTCTTTACAATTTGGCATGATTTTGCAGTGGCTGGTACTGGTTGTTCCTTTCCATGTTTAGTGCTTCGTTGAGGAGCTCTTTTAGGGCAGGCCTGGTGGTGACAAAATCTCTCAGCATTTGCTTGTCTGTAAAGTATTTTATTTCTCCTTCACTTATGAAGCTTAGTTTGGCTGGATATGAAATTCTGGGTTGAAAATTCTTTTCTTTAAGAATGTTGAATATTGGCCCCCACTCTCTTCTGGCTTGTAGAGTTTCTGCCGAGAGATCCGCTGTTAGTCTGATGGGCTTCCCTTTGTGGGTAACCTGACCTTTCTCTCTGGCTGCCCTTAACATTTTTTTTTCTTCTTTGAGGATATTTTATTTTATTTTATTTTATTTTTATTTCATTTATTATTATGATTATTATTATTATACTTTAGGTTTTATGGTACATGTGCGCAATGTGCAAGTAAGTTACATATGTATACATGTGCCATGCTGGTGCGCTGCACCCACTAACTCGTCATCTAGCATTAGGTATATCTCCCAATGCTATCCCTCCCCCCTCCCCACACCCAACAACAGTCCCCGAAGTGTGATGTTCCCCTTCCTGTGTCCATGTGTTCTCATTGTTCAATTGCCACCTATGAGTGAGAATATGCGGTGTTTGGTTTTTTGTTCTTGCGATAGTTTACTGAGAATGATGATTTCCAATTTCATCCATGTCCCTATAAAGGACATGAACTCATCATTTTTTATGGCTGCATAGTATTCCATGGTGTATATGTGCCACATTTTCTTAATCCAGTCTATCATTGTTGGACATTTGGGTTGGTTCCAAGTCTTTGCTATTGTGAATAATGCCGCAATAAACATACGTGTGCATGTGTCTTTATAGCAGCATGATTTATAGTCCTTTGGGTATATACCCAGTAATGGGATGGCTGGGTTGAATGGAATTTCTAGTTCTAGATCCCTGAGGAATCGCCACACTGACTTCCACAAGGGTTGAACTAGTTTACAGCTGGGAAAACTGGCTAGCCATATGCAGAAAGCTGAAACTGGATCCCTTCCTTACACCTTATACAAAAATCAATTCAAGATGGATTAAAGACTTAAATGTTAGACCTAAAACCATAAAAACCCTAGAAGAAAACCTAGGTATTACCATTCAGGACATAGGCATGGGCAAGGACTTCATGTCTAAAACACCAAAAGCAATGGCCACAAAAGCCAAAATTGACAAATGGGATCTAATTAAACTCAAGAGCTTCTGCACAGCAAAAGAAACTACCATCAGAGTGAACAGGCAACCTACAAAATGGGAGAAAATTTTCACAACCTACTCATCTGACAGAGGGCTAATATCCAGAATCTACAATGAACTCCAACAAATTTACAAGAAAAAAACAAAAAACCCCATCAAAAAGTGGGCGAAGGACATGAACAGACACTTCTCAAAAGAAGACATTTATGCAGCCAAAAAACACAGGAAAAAATGTTCACCATCACTGGCCATCAGAGAAATGCAAATCAAAACCACAATGAGATACCATCTCACACCAGTTAGAATGGCAATCATTAAAAAGTCAGGAAACAACAGGTGCTGGAGAGGATGTGGAGAAATAGGAACACTTTTACACTGTTGGTGGGACTGCCCTTAACATTTTTTCCTTCATTTCAACTTTGGTGAATCTGACAATTATGTGTCTTGGAGTTGCTCTTCTCGAGGAGTATCTCTGTGGCGTTCTCTGTATTTCCTGACTCTGAATGCTGGCCTGCCTTGCTAGATTGGGGAAGTTCTACTGGATAATATCCTGCAGAGTGTTTTCCAACTTGGTTCCATTCTCCCCGTCACTTTCAGGTACACCAATCAGACGTAGATTTGGTCTTTTCACGTAGTCCCATATGTCTTGGAGGCTTTGTTCATTTCTTTTTATTCTTTTTTCTCTAAGCTTCCCTTCTCGCTTCATTTCATTCATTTCATCTTCCATTAGAGACTTACAAAGAGACTTAGACTCCCACACAATAACAATGGGAGACTTTAACACCCTACTGTCAATATTAGATCATTGAGATAGAAAATTAACAAAGATATTCAGGATGTGAATTCAGCTTTGGATCAAGTGGACCTGATAGATAGCTACAGAACTCTCCACACAAAAACGACAGAATATACATTCTTCTCAGCACCACATGCTACTTACTCTAAAATTGATCACATAATTGGAAGTAAATCATTCCTCAGCAAATGTAAAAGAACTGAAATCATAATATACAGTCTCTCAGACCACAGCACAATCAAATTAGAACTCAAGATTAAGAAACTCACTCAAAACCACACCACTACATGGAAATTGAACAACCTGCTCCTGAATGACTCCTGGGTAAATAATGAAATTAAGGCAGAAATCAAGAAGTTCTTTGAAACCAATGAGAACAAAGAGACAATGTGCCAGAATCTGTGGGATGCAGCTAATGCACTGTTAGGAGGGAAATTTATAGCACTAAATGCCCACATCAAAAAGCTAGAAAGATCTCAAATCAACACCCTAACATCACAATCAAAAGTACTAGAGAACCAAGAGCAAACAAACTCCAAAGTTAGCAGAAGACAAGAAAAAAACCAAGCTCAGAGTGGAACTGAAGGAGATAGAGACATGAAAAACCCTTTAAAAAAATCAATGAATCCAGGTGCTGGTGTTTTGAAAAATAAAATAAAATAAATAGACCTCTAGCTAGACTAATAAAGAAGAAAAGAGAGCAGAATCAAATAGATACAATAAAAAATGATAAAGGGAATATCACCAATGACCCCACAGAAATACAAACAACCATCAGGGAATACTATAAACACTCCTATGCAAATAAACTAGAAAGTCTATAAGAAATTGATAAATTCCCAGGAATTTATCCACATACACCCTTCCAAGACTGAACCAAGAAGAAGTTGAATCCCTGAATAGATCAATAACAAATTCAAATCAAAACCACATTGAGATATCATCTCACACCAGTCAGAATGATAATTATTAAAATGTAAAGAGAAAACAGATGCTGGCAAGGTTGTGGAGAAATACGAATGCTTTTACACTGATGGTAGGAATGTAAATTAGTTCGACCATTGTGGAAGATGGTGTGGTGATTCCTCAAAGATCTAGAACCAGAAATACCATTTGACCCAGCAATCCTGTTACTGGGTGTATACCCAAAGGAATATAAATAATTCTATTACAAAGATACATGCATACATATGTTCACTGCAGCACTATTCACAAAAGCAAAGACACGGAATCAACCCAAATGCCCATCAATGGCACACTGGATAAAGAAAATGTGGTACATATACACCATGGAATACTATGCAGCCATAAAAAGGAACAAGATCATGTCCTTTGCAAGGACATGGATGCAGCTGGAGGCCATTATCATCATCAAACCAACACAAGAACAGAAATCCACCGCACATTCCCACTTTTAAGTGGTAGCTGAATGATGAGAACATGTGGACACAGGGAGAACACCACCACAAACTGGGGCCTGTCTATGGGTGAAGTGCGGGGGAGGAAGAGCATTAGGAAAAATAGCTAATGCATGCTGGGCTTAACACCTAGGTGACAGGTTGATAGGTGCAGCAAACTACCATGGCACAGGTTTACCTATGTAACAAACCTGCACATCCTGCATGTGTACCGTGGAAATTAAAATACAAATTTTTTTTTTTTTTGAAAGACAGAATCTTGCTCTGTCGCCCAGGCTGGAGTGCAGTGGTGCAATCTCAGCTCACTGAAACCTCCACCTCCCGGGTTCAAGCAATTCTCCTGCCTCAGCCTCCTGAGTAGCTGCGATTACAGGTGCCCACCACCACACCCAGCTAATTTTTGTATTTTTAGTAGAGGCGGGGTTTCACCATGTTGGCCAGGCTGGTCTCAAACTCCTGACCTAAAACGACTCACTCATCTTAGCCTCCCAAAGTGCTGGGATTACAGGCGTGAGCCACCATGCCCAGCTCACAAATAAATATTTTTTGGAAAAAGAACATATGATTATCCAGACCTAAAAACTAAAAAAAAAAAAAATTTGCATATTCTCTATGCAACTATTAAAAAACTAAGAAACCCCTTTGTGCCCTGATATAAACAAATATCCAAAATATATTGTTAAATGAAAAATATCAAGGACACAGACATATGTATATACATTATACTTGTATTTGTGTAAAATTAATATGGAGGAAAAAATGCATATTCATATTTACTTCAATGTTAATAAAAATCTCCAAATGCAGCTGGGTGCAGTGGCTCACACCTGTAATCCCAGCAATTTGGGAGGCTAAGGCTGGCAGATTGTTTGAGCCCAGGAGTTTGAGACCAGCCTGGGCAACATGGCAAAACCCCATCTCTACAAAAAATAAAAACATTAGCTGGGCATGGTGCTGCATACTTGTAGTTACAATTACTCAGGAGGCTGAGGCAGGAGGATCACTTGAGGGCAGGAGATTGACACTGCAGTGAGCTATGATCACACCACTGCACTCCAGCCTGGAAGACAGAGAAAGACCATTCCCCCCACCCACCCCCCAAAAAAATCTCCAAATGCTCCCTACATAACAAATGGTTATGAACTAACTACATTGGTTAGTTATTGGGAGAACTAACTACAACAGTTAGTTATTGGGAGAAAGAGGTAGGAATTGGATAGTTAGACACCAGATCAGAGGGAGATTTTAACTGTAGATCTTTACATACTTCCTAATTTATGATCTGTGTAAATGTATTATCAAATCAGATATTTTTAACTTATTAAAACATTTTAAAGGCAGATATTTTGGCATCCTTTTTAGAAAACATATTGTTTTCAATTATGAACTAATAACTAATGTTAAAAACTAGACTTAAATGAACATAGGACTCTCACCTTCATGTGAACTCTTAAAATACCAAATGTGTACCACTCATCTGATCTTATAGCATATTAGTTACATTTTTATGGAAGTGGCCCATCACTTTCAACAATTATGGTAAACATTTTCTATATTCTCAAGGTGTATAAAACTTCCTAATTATTCTCACCTCTAAAATCTTGTAAACGCCTATTGCTTTTCAATGCTAAAAGGGCACTCTTTAGGGAAGTGTCTCCCTTTTCTGTAAAGAGAAAAAACAGAACAAAGATATATTAATAGATTCAAGAAACATAAAAGACTTACATAGTGAGCTAACTTGGTTCACTTTTTATCCCCTTAAAGAATCTTAATGATTTTCTACCCTGTACACTTTTGCCCAAAGTGCTGTCTACTCTCCACCTATCCAAATCCTATTCATAACAAAACTAGCTCATAAGTAAAAGACTTCCCTTGATCCTGTATTTCTTTCTAACTATTGCTCTACCCCTTTCCTTTCCTTCACAACCTAATTTCTGGGAAAAAAAATGTTTCTATTCATCATATCCTCACTCACTATCTCAAACTACTGCTATTCTGGCTTTCACCTCCACTGAGATCATTCTCACAAGTTCACCAGTTAACTATTTATTGCCTAATAATAAGCCCTTTTAACTTTTTCTCTTATTTAACTCTTCAAATTCTTTTCCTTTGTTTTGTTGCTACAGCTTTCTCTTGGTTTCCTTCCTACCATTCTGGTTATTTCTTCTTCTTCTTCTTCTTCTTTTTTTTTTTTTTTTGAGATGGAGTCTCGCTCTGTTGCCCAGGCTGGAGTGCAGTCATGTGTTCTCGGCTCACTGCAACCTCCACCTCCGGGGTTCAAGCCATTCTCCTGCCTCAGCGTCCTGAGTAGCTGGGATTACAGGCGTGCGCCACCACGCCCAGCTAATTTTTGTATTTTTGGTAGAGATGGGGTTTCACCATGTTGGCCAGGCTGGTCTCAAACTCCTGACCTCAAATGATCCACCCACCTTGGCCTCCCAAAGTGCTGGGATTACAGACGTGAGCCACCATGCCTGGCCTCTTTCTTCTTAATGTCCTTTATAAACTACTGTTTCTCTATCATTGCTTAAATATCAGCATGCCTCATTTCTCTCTCCTTGGCCCTCTTCTCAATATACTCTATAAATTTTTCCTAAACTCTCCTGTAACTATGAACTGTATGTTAATGATTCCCAAGATTATGTAATCTTCTAAATCCTTTGTTGTCATTTCAACAATGTTCCCAGTATCTTCACCAGGTGTAGATTCCATCTCAGGAAACCACTTTCTTTGCACATCAGTAAGAAGCAACTCCTTATCCTTTAAAGTTTTATCATGAGATTGCAGCAATTCAGTCGCGTCTTCGGGATCCACTTCTAGTTTTAGTTCTCTTGCTATTTCCACCACATATGCAGGCACTTCCTCCAATGAATTCTTAAAGTTATCATGAAGGTTAGAGACAACATCTTCCAAATTCCTGTTAATGTTGACATTTTGACTTCCTCCCATGAATCACAAATGTTCTTAATGGCTCTAGAATGAAGGGTCCCTTCTAGAAAGTTTTTATTTTACTTTGCCCAGATCCATCAGAGGAATCATTATCTATGGCAGTTACAGCCTTATAAAATGAATTTCTTAAATAATAAGACTTGAAAGTCAAAATTGCTTCTTGGTCCATGGGCTGCAGAATAGATGTTGTGTTAGCAGGCATGAAAACAACATTCATCTCCTTGTACATCTCCATCAGAGCTCTTGGGTGACTAGCTGCACTGTTAATAAGCAGCAATATTTTGAAAGCAGTATTTTTCCTGGCAGTAAGTCACAACAGTGGACTTAAATTTTTCAGTAAATCATGCTGCAAATAATGTGCTGTCATCCAGGCTTTGTAATTCCATTTATAGAGCAGAAGCAGAGTAGATTTCGCCTGTGCTAGTAGTATCTTAAGAGCCCTAGGATTTTCATAATGGTTAATGAAGTTAATGAATAACTTCAACTTAAAGTCACTAGATATTAGCCCCTAACAAGACAGTCAGCCTGCCTTTGAAGCTCTGACCCCTTCTCAGCTCTATTTATGAAAGTCCTAGATGGCACCTTCTTTCAATAGAAAGCTGTTTCATCTCCATTGAAAATCCGTTGTTTAGTGGAGCCACCTTCGTCAATTATCTCAGCTAGATCTTCTAGATAACTTGCTGCAGCTTCTTTAGCAGCACTTGCTGCTTCATCTTGCAGTTTTATGTTATACAGATGGCTTTTTTCCCTAAACCTCATGAACAAATCTCTGCTAGTTTCAAACTTTTAGCCTGCAGCTTCCTCACCTCTCTCAACCTTCATGAAATTCAAGAGGGTTAGGGCCTTGTTCTTGGTAAGGTTTTGGTTTCAAGAAATGTTGTGGCTGGTTTGATCTTCTATCCAAACCACTAAAACTTTTTCAATATCAGCAATAAGGCTGTTTCTCTTTCTTGTCATTTTTAGCTCTTTTGATTTACTTCATAAACTTTTTCTTTGCCTTCAAAAGTTGGCTAACTATTCAGTACAGGAGGCCTAATTTTCAGCCTAGCTCAGCTTTCGACATGCCTTCCTCACTAAGCTTAATCATTTCTAACTTAATCATTGCTCGCTTTTATACGTGAGTAATGTGCAACTCTTCCTTTCATGTGAATATTTAGAGGCCATTGTAGAGTTATTAATTGGCTGGATTTCAATATTGTTGTGTCTCAAGGAATGGGGGGCCCAAGGAGAGGGATAGAGAATAGGGGAATGGCTGTCCAGTGTAACAGTCAGAATACACAGTTTATCAACTAAGTTTGCCATCTTATATGGGTGCAGCTCATGGTACCCCCCAAAATTACAACAGTAATATCAAAGATCATTGATCACAAGTCATCATAATATATAAATAATTAAAAATTGTCAGAATTACCAAAATGTGACAGAAACATGAAGTGATCACATAGTGTTAGAAAAATGGTGCCAACAGACTTGGTTTTTTTTTTAAAAATAATTTGTTTTATTAATAACAGAATTATTTACAAAGACAAAAATTAAAGATTTTAAGATCTCTAGTTCTCACCCTAAACCAGTGAGGCAGATTCTCACACATTAACATGGTGGGATTTTCTTTTTTTTTTTTTTTAATTATTATTATTATACTTTAGGTTTTATGGTACATGTGTGCAATGCGCAGGTTAGTTACATATGTATACATGTGCCATGCTGGTGCGCTGCACCCACTAACTCGTCATCTAGCATTAGGTATATCTCCCAATGCTATCCCTCCCCCCTCCCCCCACCCCACAACAGATACAGGGTTGCTATAAACCTTCAATTTGTAAAAAACATAATATCTGCAAAGTACAATAAAGCAAAGTGCAATAAAATGAGGTATGCTTGTATTTCAAAACTCAATTCCAACATAATTTTCTCCAGGAAGCCTCTTCTTATTACCTTATCCAGTTAGGTTCATGCATATTGTATATGTTTCCATAACACTCTATGTTTATCTCTATCATAGTATTTAACTATTGGTATCCTCATTGTTTGTATCTCAGTAGTCCGTAAACTCTTGAGAAATTCTTTACATATTTAATTTCTAGCAAGCAATAGGTGCTAAGTAAACTCTGAATGAATGAAACAGCTCTTCTCTGAACTCTTATTCAACTCAGTATCATCACTGTTTCTCTAGCAAGTATTCAAGAACTTCCACATAACACCGTACAATTCGCTAAACTTTTATCTCATATATATTATATACCTTTTTGTTGTATTTTTATTCATATTTTATATTTATACTTTGTCTCACTAACTAGACTAAAAGTTTTCTAAATGTGAATATTTATATTTCTTTGAATACATTATGTATTACATAACTCCTGACAAATAACAGGCACTCACGATCAGGTCTGTCACATATAACCATGTAGGCTGGGTTGTGCAACACTAAGGGGTATTGTTCATGCAGACATAATGTGCTCCTGAAGTTATGGCCTGCAGTGACCCCAGTCAATATAACTGATTAAGCAATTCCAAATCCATTTAATAACATAAAAAAGAAAATACTTTTCAGAAGTGACTTTAAATTAATTTTTAAAAGTGCACACAATAACTGCCAAATTTGAAAACTATATATTCTTTTCTCTGAAATCTCTGAGGATTTATACTCAACTTCATGTCATAACTGCCTCAGGTAGAGGGGGGAAAGTCCTTCTTTAGTCTCTTCCTGTCTAATAGCAGTTTCACATTAGCACAACCTCAGAGAATTACAATAGTCCCCACTTATCTGCAGTTTTACTTTCCTCTGTTTCAGTTACCCACAGTCAAGCACAGTCTGAAATATTAAATGGAAAATTTCAGAAATAAACAATTTATAATTTTTAAATTGCACACTCTTCTGAGTAGTGTGATAAAATCCCACACCATTCCACCATACCAATCTGTCCAGCCCTGGAACTGAATCATTTGTCTAATGTATCCACGTTGTATACACTACCTGCCTGTTAGTCACTTAGTAGTCATCCTGGTTATCAGATCAACTGTTGCAGTGCTGAAGTGCTTACATTCAAGTAACCCTTATTTTACTTAATAATGGTTCCAAAGTACAAGAGTAGTGATGCTAGCATATTGTTATATTGTTCTCCTTTATTGTTAATCTCTTACTGTGCTTAATCTATAAATTAAACTTTATCATAGGTATGTGCATATAGGAAAAAATATGGTATATAGAGGATTTGGTGCTATCCATGGTCTCAGGCATCCAGTGGAGGTCTTAAAGCATATCCCATGTAGATAAGGGAGGGCTACTGTACGTACTGCACTGCACCTTTTCTGATTTCTATAGTAAGTGCTAAAAACAAACATACTCTGATGGAATCAACACAGGATACTTGATGGGGCTATAAAGTAACGGCTTTAAAAACATCTTATTAACCTTATTCAAATATTTTCTATCAAGATAAATTACAGAATGTCTTTTCCATTAAAAGAATAAAGAAAAAAATTTTTAAGGAGTAATGAATGGAAAATAAGAAAGGGGAATTTTAAAATTACTGTCACTTTCTTAGAAAAATCAACTTATAGTGATTATATATACCATCAGTGTCAAGTGTTTTCACTAACATCTGATGTTCTTCAGGCTTTAAAGAAATATTGAGGTCCTCAAATGCATTTTTCAAGTCACTAACTTGAACTCTGTCACAGTTCATCAAGTTGACAGTACTGAGGGCAGTGTCTATATCTGAAAGCAAATGGAGATTCTGTAAGTTATTTAATACTGTTTGGAAATAATGTTTCTACTTTCTAAAGTTCTGAACAATGTACTTACAATTTTAGACTACTTTCCAAACATATATCTCAATTAATATTATCTCTATGATTCCAAAATTAATAAATACTAGCCCCAAATTCCTTTATTCCAAATATTTCCCGGAAATGATCAGTTTTTTTGTCTCAATATCAAAAACTTCAGTTCACTGAGTTTTTAAAAATTTAACTGAATAAAATTATCAATTTTTTTAAAAAATAAAAATACCACCATTATTGTATCTCTGAGGGATATGTTTAATTTTATATCAATGAGAGAGACTTTAGGGCTCATCTCTGCCTGTATGGAACTGCCCAAATTTCAGGGGGTAAAAATCTTAGTCCTAAATTTTCTTCTACTTACATACTTTGATGTCCCATTCATTTTTTTGCTTCTTCCTCACAACTTTTACTCTCCTATTAAAAGTCCTCCCAAAAGTGTGGGTGTATTAAGGTTTTAGGAATATATTGTGCCTAAATCTTTACCCTAAATGTTAAAACCAGTCTTTAGTTTTTAACCTAAAAGATAGCTATTTACAAGACTCAAATGCCATAAAATCTATAGAAAAAGTGTGATCTAAAGAGTTTCAAGGTTACAGGAAATAGATGTAAGGGTTCTTCTGCGAAGACAATAAAAATGCTAGAAGTGTTTTCAAGCTCAAGCACTCTGGATTCCTCCTTGGTCTTATCTAAGACACTATGAGTTTTCTTCTCTTTTTTAGGAGTATAGCCATGCCTCAAGTACTTTAAAAAGGAGTTATACACAAACTTACTCCCAAATAACTCCTGGATGAACAGCGAAATTAAGGCAGAAATCAAAAACTTCTTGGAAAATAATGAAAATGGGGACACAACTTAACAAAATCTCTGGGATGGAGCCAAAGCAGTGTTAAAAGCAAGTTTATAGCTCTAAATACCTTCATCAAGAAGTTAGAAAGATCTCAAATTAATAACCCAACTTTGCACCTAAAGGAACTAGAAAAATAATCCTAAAGCTAGCAGAAAGAAACAAAAGAACTTAATGAAATAGAGATGTAAAAATCCATACAAAATATCAATGAAACCAAGAGTTGGTTCTTCAAAAAAAAATAAGATTGATAGACTGCTAGCTAGATTAACAAAGAAAAAGAGAAGATCCAAATGAGCACAATCAGAAACGATAAAGGTGATATTACAACTGATCCCACAGAAATACAAAAGATCCTCAGAGACTACTGTGAACAATTCTATGTCCACAAATGGAAAACTTAGAAGAAATGGATAGATTCCTGGAAGCACACAATCTCCCAAGATTGAATTAGAAAGGGATTAGAAACTTGAATAGATTAATATCAACTTTTGAAATTGAGTCAGTAATAAAGAACCTACCAACAACGACAACAAAAAAGCTCTGGACCAGATGGATTCACAGCCAAATACTACCAGACATATAAAGAAAACTTCAGGCCAATATCCCTGATGAACACAGAAACAAAATTCCTTAATAAAATATCAGTAAACCAAATCTAGCAGTATATCAAAAAGTTAATACACCATGATCAAGTAGGTTTTATTCTTGGGATGCAAGGCTGGTTCACAATAAAAAATTGTGATTCACCACATAAACAGAACTAAAAGCCAAAAGCCATATGATCAACTCAATATATACAGAAAAAGCTTTTGATAAAATCGTACATCCCTTCATGATAAAAAAAAAAAAAAAAAAAAAAGGAAAACCCTCAGTGGACTAGGCATCCAAGGAATATACCTTTAAGTAATAAGAGCTGTCTATGACAACCCTCAGCCAAGATCATATTGAATGTACAAAAGCTCAGACCATTCCCCCTGTGAACTGGAACAAGGTAGAGATGCCCATTCTCATTGCTCCTATTCAACAAAGTACTGGAAGTCCTAGACAGAGCAATTAGGCAAGAGAAAGAAACAAATGTCATCCAAATAAGAAACGAAGAAGTCAAACTATCTCTCTGTTGACAATATGCTTCTATCTCTAGAATATCCAAAGACTCCCAAAAAGATCCTAGAACTGATAAATGACTTTACTAAAGTTTCAGAATACAAAATCAATGTACAAACATCAGTAGCATTTCTATGCACCAACAACATCCATACTGAGATTAAAATCAATAACACAATTCCATTTAAAACAGCCAGAAAGAAAGTAAAATACTAGGAAATACAGCTAACCAAGGAAGTGAAAGATCTCCACAAGAGAACTATAAAACACTGCTGATAAGAGAGTACACAAACATATGGAAAAACATTCCATGCTTGTGGATTGGAAGAATCAATGTTGTAAAAATGGCCATACTGCTCAAAGAAATTTACAGATTCAGCATTATTCCTGTCAAACTACCAATATTGTTCTTCAGAGAATTAGAAATAAACTATGCTAAAATTCATATGGAACCAAAAAAGAGCCCAAATAGCCAAAGCAATACTAAGCAAGAAGGACAAAGCTGGTGGCATCACATTGCTTGACTTCAAACTATACTATAAAGCCACAGTAACCAAGACATCTTGGTACCGGTAATAGACAGATACATAGACCATTGGAACAGAATAGAAAACTCAGAAATAAAGTTGAACACCTGTAACCATCTGGTCTTCGACAAGGCTAACAAAAACAAACAATGGGAAAAGGACTCCCTATTCAATAAATGGTGCTGGGATAATAGCAAGCCATATGCAGAAGATTGAATCTGGACTCCTACCTTTAACAATATACAAAAATTAAAACAGATCAAATATTTAAATGTAAGACCTCACACTATAAAAATCCTGGAAGATAATCTGGGTAACACCATTCTCAACATAGGCCTTGGCAAAGAATTTTTGGTTGAGACTTCAAAAACAATTGCAACAAAGACAAAAATAGACAAGTGGGACCTAATTAAACTAAACAGCTGCTGCACAGCAAAGGAAACTATTGAGAGCAAACAGATAACCCACAGAATGGAAGAAGATAGTCACAAATTATGCATCCAACAAAGGCCTAATATCCCAAATCTATAACGAACTTAAACCAACAAGAAAAAAAAAAGCTCATTAAAAAATAGGCAGAGAATATGAACAGACACTTCTCAAAAGGAGACATACAAGTGTTCAACAAACATATGAAAAACTGCTCAACATCACTTATCATCAGATAAATGCAAATCAAAACCACAATGAGATACCATCTCACACCGGTCAGAATGGCTATTATTAAAAAGTCAAAAAAACAACAGATGCTAGCGAGTCTGCAGAGAAAAGGAAATGTTTATACAGTGTTGGTGGGAATGTAAATTAGTCCAGCCACTGTGGAATGCAGTCTGAAGATTGTTTCTCAAAGAACTTAAAACAGAGCTACTGGCCAGGCATGGTGGCTCAAGCCTGTTATGCCACCACTTTGGGAGGCCGAGGCAGGTGGATCACCTGAGGTCAGGAGTTTGAAACCAGCCTGGCCAACATGGTGAAACCCTGTCTCTACTAAAAATACAAAAATTAGCCAGGCGTGGTGGTGCATGCCTGTAATCCCAGCTACTCAGGAGGCTGAGGCAGGAGAATCGCTTGAACCCAGGAGGCGGAGGTTGCAGTGAGCTGAGATCGCGCCATTGCACTACAGCCTGGGTGACAAGAGGGAAACTCCACCTCAAAAATAAACAAACAAACAAAATCCCCCCAAAAACAGAGCTACCATTCCACCCAGCAATCCCATTACTGGGTATATACCCAAAGAAAAATAAAGTATACCAAAAGACACATGCACTCCTATGGTCATCACTGACCTATTCACAATAGCAAAGACATGGAATCAACCTAGGTGCCCATCCATGCTGAAGTGATTAAGAAAACATGGTACATATACACCATAGAACACTATGCAGCCATAAAAAGCAATGAAATCACATCCTTTGCAGCAACATGGATGGAACTGGAGGCCATAATCCTAAGCAAATTGACACAGGAATAGAAAACCAAATACCACACATTCTCACATATAAGTGGGACCTAAACATTCAGCACACATGGATATAAATATGGGAACAATAGACACTGCAGACTACTAGAATGTGGGGGTGGATGGGTTAAAAACTACCTATCTGGTACTCTGTTCACTATATGGGTGACAGGATCCATACCCCAAACCTCAGCATCATACAATATTCCCATGTAACAAACCTGCACATGTACTGCCTATATCTAAAATAAATGTTGAAATTTAAAAAATTTAAAAATATATTAGTTATACAAATCATTATACACTCAAGATCACTGCTCATAACATAAATCTCTAATTTATAAAACTTTGTTAAATTTAAAAGAGGCAGAGTATAAGTGCACAAAAAGTTACAGAATTAACTTATTAGATAAGTATTATTTTCCAGCAAGCCAGATAGTTCTCTCCATCTCCACATGTAGTTCTGCAGTAAACCTAGCCCTTTTAGAATGTTTTAGACTCATGCCACAAATTCAGGTTAAGACTACTCTAGTCCTCCCAATTATCCCAAAGAGTTCTGACATACAAGATCACTTTCTCGTTCCTAACTGAAATAAAGAGAGAAAAGGAAAGGAAAAATCCTTCAGCAACAGCTAAAATGTATATGGAGATAATATTCTTTGTTAACAAGAATAACAATTCTTTGTTAGCAACACTCGTTAATCCTTTAGAATAGCAAAGGTTAAAAATGGTTTGAAATGAATTTAAACTGCTTTCATTTATAGTTATACTGTTTTCTTGAAACTATCTGTGAATTTAACTTAAGGATTATAAATTAATCCTTAATTTAAGGATTATAAATTAATCCTTAATTTAAGGATTATAACTACTTAATAAAACTAGAATATTTTCCCTAAAAGCATATACACAGTTAAACTATGATATTAATTCAAAAGGCAGTGTACAATTCAGAAAGAAAAAGGTAAAATTAAAAAGCACAGTATTTAGCAACCATGGCCTTTACTAAATTGTTGCAGTGAAGTATTACTAAAAATTTCTGAAGACTACACACTTTCTAAAGTGGAACACTGGATTACTTGTGAAACTCAAACAACAATATTCCAAAATGTCTATTAAAAATACATTTGTGCTTTATAAAAATAAACATAGTTGACTATTTTATTAACCTCAGAATATAACAATGAACTGAAAAATACTTGCCAGCTCAAACCAAAATTAATTTGATGACTCATATCTCTAGGATAAGGCTGGTTTAATGTAATGAATTTTTATGACCTACACAAACCTTTTAAATAATTTGCACCAATCTCCACAACCAAAGTCTTTAAAAGAAAACATATATGGTAGAATTTTTTAACTTTTTATTTATGAATAATAAATTATACCCTGCCTACTTCTAAGTAATGAATAAATTTAACAGGATCAATGCAAAGGACTAAGCTGTCAAGTTTTTAAAAAAATCCTAATTCATGAGCCTACTGATTTTTCCAATAAACCCCAGCAGGCTTGTAGAAATTTACAAATTGAATATAAAATTTATATGACACTGTAAAAGACCTAAAATAGCCAAAAACAACTTTTTTTTTGAGGCGGAGTCTCGCTCTGTCACCAGGCTGGAATGCAGTGGCACCATCTCGGCTCACTGCAACCTCTGACACCCTGGTCCAAGCTATTCTCCTGCTTCAGCCTCCCAAGTAGCTGGAATTACAGGCACGCACCACCATGTCCAGCTAATTTTTGTACTTGTAGTAGAGACGGGGTTTCAACATGTTGGCCAGGATGATCTCCATCTCCTGACCTCATGATCTGCCGGCCTCAGCCTCCCAAAGTGCTGGGATTACAGGCATGAGCCACCATGCCCAGGCCCAAAGCAACTTTTAAAAGGTAGAACAAAGTTGAAGGGCTAACATTATCTGATTGATTTTAATATTTGTTATGAAACTACAATCATCAAGACAATGTAATATTAGTGTAAAGATAGACAAAAAAACAATGGAACAGAATAGAGAATCCATAAATATACATTTATGAAACATTCTATATATATAAACATTCCACTTATATATAATATTCTATACACATAGTATTCTGTAAAAGTACAAAGGCAATTCAGTGGAGAAAGTATAGTCTTCTCAACAACAGAACAATTACATAACCATATGTTAAAAAAACTCCATACTTTACCCCACATACAAAAATTAACTTGAATTATACATCAAAAATGTAAACCAAAAACTATAACTTTAGAATAAAACATATGATTTAAAAAAACTTGCAAACTTGGGTAAGAACAAGCTTTCTTACACAGGACACCAAAAGCATGGTCCATAAAAGAAAAAAATTGGCTAATTAGATTTCATCAAAATTAAAATTAACCCTCTTTTAAAGACACTTAAGAAAATGAAGAGACAAAAGATTGGAAGAAAATATTTGCTAAGCATGTATCTGGTAAAAGACTTGTATCCAGAATACATAAAGGAATATGAAAACAGGCAACAGAGACTGACCCCATCTCTAAAAAATATATGTGTGTATATATATTTACATGTATATATATATATATATGAAAACAAACAAGCCAACTTAAAAAGATGAACGAAGTTATAACAGACACCTCACCAAAGAATATACACATGACAAATAAGTATATGAGAAAATGCTCAACATAATTAGTCATTAAGAAAATGCAAAGTAGAACCACAATGAGATACTACTATATACTTCTTAGAATGGTTAAAATTTGAAAGACTGAATATACCAAGTATTGGCAAGATCTTGGAGGAACTGAAACTCTCATACACTGCTCTTGGGAATGTAAAATGGTAAAACCAGTTTAGAAAATAGCTCGGCATACTCTTAAAAAGTAAAACATGCATCTACTACATGATTCTGTGAGCATACCCCTTGGTAATCGCCCAAAGAAATGAAAGCATATGTTCATACAACAACTGGTATGTGAGTGTTTACAGAAGCTGTGTTTGTAATAGGTAAAATCTGGAAAAAACCTAATTTACCTGTATCACCAGGAAAATAAACTGTGGCATATCTATAAAGTGGAATACTATTTTGCAAAAAAATAATGAACTACTGATGCACACTATAACATGGATGCATTTCAAAATAATTATGCTGAGTGAAAGAAGCCAGCAAAAAAGAGCACATCCATTTACATAAAATTACCGGAAATGCAAAAACAAATTTCTAGTGAAAGAAAGCATATCAGTGGTTACCTC
Organism: Pongo pygmaeus; assembly: GCF_028885625.2. NCBI lineage: Eukaryota > Metazoa > Chordata > Mammalia > Primates > Hominidae > Pongo > Pongo pygmaeus. The sequence goes on along the minus strand of NC_072392.2, from coordinate 80,266,799 downwards.
AGAATGTGGGAAATGTGGAGAACAGCAAGATAGATTATAAAGGGTATAAGAGGGTTTTAGGTGTAAGGGATATATTTATTATCTTGATTGTGATGATGGTTGCATAGGTGCATGCATATGTCTACACTTAATCAAAATATGTCCTTTAAAATATAAAATTATACAGTTTTACATCAATTATACCTCATAATGCTGTTTTAAAAACAATAACAAGAGGCAATGAAAACTATCTAAATATCTAAAATAAAATATTGATTGACCCACCTTCAAATACAGAAGTTGGCTTACTTGTGTTCAAATTCTCCAAAATTTTCTTGAGACTTACATTACTATTTTCTAAAAAGTAAGGTACAAGGATTATGAAATGGCAAAGTGTCAATGCTAATAATCATTAAATAACCATGACAAAGGATAGGGATGGGAAATTTCTGTAATTTCTAGAAATTAGCAGGATAAAAATCAATTAATTTAAAATAGTTTTACCCACAATCGATTTTCTCAAAATAAGAAATTCTAACTAAAGGAATTTACTTGGCTTAAATAATTAAATTTTGATGCATATATTTTATAGTTTTGATGCTAAATAGAGGATGGCTCTTAAAAATATTTCCAGTAGAAAAATCTATGAATTTTAATTAGCTCTCAATGTGCCTATGTTCTCATTATATTTCTAAGACCCAGTTTACCTCTCACATGTAAGAATGGCTTTTACCAAAAAGACAAAAGATAACAAGTGTAGGCAAGGAAGTGGTGAAAAGGGAACTCTTGTACAGTTATGGTGGGAATGTAAATTAGTACCACCATTATGAAAAACAGTATGGAAGTTCCTTAAAAAACTAAAAACAGAACCCCCATGTGATCCAGAAATTTCACTTCCAAGTATATATCCAAAGGAAATGAAATCAGCATGTCAAAGAGATATCTGCACTCCCATGTTCACTGCAGCACTACTCACAATAGCCAAGACAAAGAGTCAACCTAAGTGCCCATTCAACTACAAATGAATAGATTTTTAAAAATGTGATGTCTATCTATATGTTATAAATATATATGCACAATAGAATACTATTCAGCCTTTTAAAAACGAAGGAAATCCTGTCATTTGCAACAACATGGATGAACCTGGAGGACACTATGCTTGGTGAAACAAACCAGGCACAGAAAGACAAATACTGCATGATTTCACCTATATGTGGAATCTAAAAAAGTTGAAGTAATGGAAGTAGAGAAGACGATGGTGATTACTGGCGATTGCAAATCTGAGAGGAGAAATTTGTTAAGAGAAACAAAATTTCAGTTAGACAAGAGGAATAAGTTCTGGAGATCTATTTTAGTGCAAGGTGACTATGGTTCATAATGTATTGTATACTTAAAAACAGATAAAAGCCTACATTTTAAATGCTATCACAAAATATTATAAGGATTTAAGGTGATGGATATGTTAATTCGCTTGATTTAATCATCCACAGTGTATATAGATTTTGAAACATCACATTGTACTCCATAAATATATATTTTTCACTTGCCAATTAAAAACTAAACATTTTTGGACTGAGCGTGGTGGCTCACACCTGCAATCCCATCACTTTGGGAGGCTAAGGTGGGTGGATAGCTTGAGTTCAGGAGTTTGAGACCAGCCTGGGCAACATGGCGAAACTCTGTCTCTGCAAAAAATACACATTAGCCAGGTGTGGCGGCTACTTGGTGGGCTGAGGCAGGAGGATGGCTTGAGCCCAGGAAACCAAGGCTGCAGTGAGCCGTTATCACGCCACTGCACTCTAGCCTGGGAGACAGAGAGACACTATCTCAAAATAAATAAAAGTAAAAAATAAACACTTTTGCTGATCAAAAAATAAAATATACATATACACAACAGCTATCCCAAGTACATAGGAAAACTAGGACTTCATTAAGCTCAAAATAGATTGCTCTTTCAAAAAGGATTCACCATCAACAGATGCTTGTCTCAAGATCTTTTGGAACGTCTTGTTGCTTACTGGAATTCCGGCACTCAAGAGTTTGGAGCTCAGTTCATTTACAGGCATTGTATCATTTCTGATACTATCAAGAGTTCTAATCTCTTCAAATAAATCTGTAAATACAGGAAGAATAGAAAACAGATAATGACGTTGGGGCAAAACCCCTTTTAAGATATAACATCCACAGCCTGCTGTAGAAGACATTCTCAGTTAAAGAGCTTTTAAAACATACCTATGGGCTTTGTTGTTAGAAGTCAGTTAAATAATAAAAAATGTTCAACATACCCCTAGCCAGGTAAAAGTTGAGTTTCTGCAAATTTTTTTGTAAAGTCCACTTTTTTCAGTAACTATTATCCCTGAAAGTGTTTCTGCTACATGCTCTGGTCTTTCACAGACTGCAAAGCTTTTCAAGAACAGGTAGGTAGGTGGTAGCTCTTAGAATGAGGCCGAGAAGCACAAATAGAAGCCAAATAGTTGGGGAAAGGAAAACACTAAAAAATATAGGTTTGCTACAGACTGAAAAACAGTCATACACTACCTTAACATTAGAGAGTGTTTATCTCTTACCAGTCTACCAACTAATTTTAAGAACACTAGATCTTTCTTGTACTTTCCTTAATTAACTTGCTTCACTATAGGTGAGGAAAATAAGCATGTGGCTATTAATAAAGGTGAGAGAAAATTGTACTAGATTAATGAGAAGGATGCATACTTTTACAATAAAGCATAATACTGAGACAAATTATTTGCTTTAAGGTAGCATATTCTAGGTATGTAATTCTAAATAATTCATTATACTCAAAGCATAAATTGAATATGATAAGGAATAAGAAAGCAGATTACAACATTTCAAATAAAGCAAAGAAAACTTAGGAAAGTGTTGAAAATACAGAGTGAAACAAACTATATTTTAGAAAAGATAGGATACCATAAAATGACCTAAGAAACTGCTTTCTAATTTTTATTCTTTTACTATACTTACTGTTGAATGGTGTGGATGGTTTAGGTGAATTAGTGAAAACATCAATTACATCTTTTAAGATCACTTTTCCTTCTGAAAGGTTAAGAAATAAAGTAGGATTTAAATAAAGCAGATTTTAAATTCATTAAGGTGGGGATCTGGTATTATTTTAATATTTCATCCAGCTTTCAAACCCTAGTGATCATAATGCATAGTAAGAAATACTTCTATATTGTGAGCACAGACACAAACAAAAATACAAGTTTTATAAAGCAATACTCACCCTTATTGTAGGTGATACACTCTAATATCTTCTAACAAATTTCAAGTTATTCCATTTCATTTTTTAAATACTATTCAAGACCTATTATATTTATTTCACAACTGACCCACAGTTTTAAAAATGATAAACAGGTTATATAGCACAAATATATATACACAGTAATTTTCATTAAAGCATATAAATACTTATAAAGAGTGTAAGAGAATGTGTAAGACTACCCCCTGAAGAGATGTTTTACCCAGCAAAAACAGCAAAGGAAGAGACCAGAAAAAGAAAGAGAAGACATACTTTTCCTTTGCCAAAAAAAAAAAAAAAAAAAAAAAAAAATCTGGTGACAAAGAGGAAAAATCCAATTTTTTCTTACTATCATTACTCCTAATTGACATTGAAACAACCAACAAACAAAAAACTATATGCAAAAGTAAATATATAAAATGAAGACTCCCTTTTCCAAGCAAGTAAAAATCCTTAGGAAACCTAATAGTCAAGTGTCAATTTCTTCTGAATTATCCATAACATTACACATAAATATTTCTTGTTCTTTCGAATAACAGGGTTCAGGACACGCTATCCCAAAATATAACACTGTGACAGAATTGGATATTTAAGCTGAAGGAATCTGAGAAATATCGGGTGCAAGAAGAACCCTGTGATCTCCCTTGTCTCCCCTGAAGCAGGTCATGATATCCTCATATGAGAGGTGCTCTTCCTATAAAAAAAAAATGAGTATCCTTATCTCCGAAGATGGAGGGATGCTGAGAGGAATCAAAACAAACAGGCCATGCTACCCTTAGCTACACTTAGCTCATAGCCACTCTTGTCTTCTATTACATTTTCTATGACTTTCCACTCTTCATCAAACCTAGCGTAAAAACATCCAGATTTAATCACTTCTTCAGGTTTTCATTTTCTAATGAGGGTTCCATGTCACATAAAACTTACACCAAATAAACTTGTATGCTTTTATCTTATTAATCTGTCTTTTGTTACAGAGCCTAAGCCAAAAACCTGAAGGACAGAAGGAAAATATTTCTTCTCTATGCTTAACTGGAGACTGCTTCAAAGATTATAAACTATTAGCCCACAGATTGAATACAGTATGAGACTTAGTGATTTTCATTGGCCTAGAGAGTGTCATAGTAGTTATTTTTAAATTTGAATTTCATTATCTTTACATGGGATATATACTCTCGAGTTACTCCACAATTCTCATCACTTCATCTTATGCTAACCTATTTTATTAATTTGTATTTCATGCCTGACTGCTAGACATTTGAGTTAAATGCCCTTGGCCTGGTTCAAATATTATCCTTCTCTGGAAGCCTACTGTAATTTATTTAAAATGTCACTATTAGAACTATAACACTGTACCTCTTGGATTGGCAGGCTAATTTGACCCATCTTTCCCCTCTCTCCTATTCTAAGCAATTAGCTTGACCTTAAGTAGTATTTTCTCACTCCTCTGATTTTTGTAAACTTAATGTTTTTGTAGAGACTGCTTTTGCAAAAGCCTAAACCCCTTGAAGAAAATATAGCAAATGCCTAAAGAGAGAGATTTTGAAAACTGAAAGGAAGGATTTCTTCTGAAAAGAGAGAGACAGAGAGAGATCTGATGAGAAATAATGAGAATTTCTCTATGAGAGCATCCATTCCCCAACTCTACCCACCCTCAAGGTGCAGGACTGCCATTGCCTTTATCAACTGAATGTCAGTAGAAACACAATGAAAGGGAGTTTAAAAGCTCTTCCTCCTTGCCCCATTGCCCTTTCCCAAATTATAGTGCAACACTGGATTGGGAGGGAGTCCCAGTAAATAACCTGCCAGCCCTCAGGGTCAGAGTTAATTCAACTAAAAGAAAATAAAGTGACTGCAATTTCTGGTACCATAGCAGCTAGACATCTGGATTAACCCTCCTACTGAAGATGACAAAAATTCTAAATAAAATATTATTTATAAAAAATCTTAACTGCTTCAATTTGCTGCCAAGAAAGTAAGAAATTCCCAGGCCAAAAAAATTGATGAAGAGCTCTAACCCAAAGCACTGTATCTACTTTTTCAGGCAAAGAGTGTTTGCCAAAGACAAAGCAAAAACAAATGGAATGAATTTTAGTTTGTATTTTCAAAGGCTCTGACAAAACCTAGGTTCCTCCCAAACTGCATATTTATACTCCTTTAACTTATAAAACTGCTTACCTAGAATTCAATACCCATAAAAAATAATAATAAAGAAAGGTTCCTCCTTTAGAGGTAATTTGACTCTTCTCTCTGGCTACCTTTAAGGTTCTGTTTCTTTTGGGGTATGGGGCAGGTTCATCCTGATATATCTTTGCATGGATTTCCTTTTATTCTATGTGGAATTCACTGGACTTCTTGAATTGGTAGGTTAGGGTCTCTCTCAATTCTGGAAAATTCTAAGCTACTGCCCCTCAAATATTTTCTCTGCTACCACTCTATCCTCTCTTCTCCCCTGTATTGATGTATATTTTTTATACCTCTTCATTCTATCTTCTATGCCTCTTAACCTATTTCCTATATAATTTGTCTGGCTGCATTGTGTATAACTTCTTCAAACTATCTTGCAGTTCATATTTCTCTCTATGCCTATGTTTAATCTGTTAATATTCTTGTCCACTAATTAATTTTGATTATATTTTAAATTTCTAGAAGTTGTCCCTTTTTTCATATCTGTGCATTCTTTATAGGCTTTAGGTTCCCTTAGATATTTTCAAGCTTCTCTTTTATTTCTTTGGAAGAATACAGAAGAATATGACTATAGAAAGAATGAAATTTTAAAAATGGAAGATACGTACACCAGAAAAATATTACCTTAGGCTAGATTGGCATCAGACAAAATATACTTTAAGGCAAAAGCCTTACTGACGATGAAAATTCAACTTACAACAGGGGAAAAAACAGTTTTAATCTCTTTAGGAATCTATAACAAGTTTAAATTTAAATACATCTAGTAACAAAGACAAAATATATAGAGCAAAAAATTGACAGAACTACAAGGAGAAATAAACAAATAAACTATCATTACTGAAGATTTTTAATAAACCTTTCAATAAATGACAGGACAAATAGACAAAAAATCAGTAAGGACATAGAAGATTTGAAAACATGATTAATAAATGACCAAATATAAAGGACTGACTCAACAACTGTAGAATTTCTTTTGAAACTCATAACATTTTCCAAAAAATGATCATGTTGTGATCCATAAAGCAAGTCTAAATATATTTTAAATAACTAAAATCATATAAAATATGCATTTTAAATAACTGAAATTACAGAAAATATGTTCACTTACTGCAATATAATTAATCAAGAAATTTAAAACAAAAAACACTCCCAAATTTGGAAATGAAGAAACCTTCTAGAAGAAATAATTATAAAAGTAAGAAAAATAATTTTAACTAATCAATAATTTAAAAACTACATATCAATACCTGGGGCCACGTAGCTAAAAAAGCATATATAGAAGAAAATATATATGCTTAAAATCTTACATTAGGGAAGAAAAAGGGACTAAAATTTCATGAGCTAAGCATCCATCTCAAGAAGTTAGAAAAAGAGTAACAAAATAAACATAAAAATTATAGAGAAGAAAATGATAAAGATAAAAACATAAGTGAAATGAATAATAAACATATAGTAAAGAGGATCCAAAAGTTGACTTAATTATTGAAATGTACAAACCATGAGCATAAATTATCTTAAAAACAGAAAAAAGATAAAAATGAGCAAGACAAGGAATGAGATGGGAATATTACTGCAAATGCCACAAATATTACAAAAATGTCAAGATCTTATTATTAAAAACCATAGAGTGACTAGCCTAGCCAACATGGCAAAACCCTGTCTCTACTAAAAATTAAAAAATTAGCCGAGCATGGTGGCACATGCCTGTAATCCCAGCTACTCGGGAGGCTAAGGCACGAGAATCACTTGAGCCTGGGAGGCAGAGGTTGCAATGGGTCAAGATCATGCCACTGCACTCCAGCCTAGGCAACAGAGCAAAACTCTGTCTCAAAAACAAACAAAAAGTATCGTATTAGAGGGATAAATTTTTCAGATGAAGAAGTCAAAGTCTTAGGAAAAAACCAACTTACCCAAATTGACTCACGAATAAACAGAAAACCTAAATAATCCTACAATATGAAAGATGATGAATCAGTAATCAAAAACCTACCCAAAAGAAAATGTCAAGGCTCAAATGGCTTGTTCTGTGAATTCCACTAGACCCAAAGGTAATATGCAATCTCAATGCTATAGAAACTATTCAGAGATTGGGGGTGGCTGGCAAGATGGCCACTGAAATTATTTCAAACAATAGAAAAAGAAGGACTCCTCCCTAACTCATTTTATGAGGCCAGCATCATCCTGATACCAAAACCTGGCAGAGACATAACAAAAAAAGAAAATTTCAGGCCAATATCCCTGATGAACATCAACGCAAAACTCCTCAATAAAATACTGGCAAACTGAATCCAGTAGTATATCAAAAAGCTTATCCACCATGATCAAGTCAGCTTCATCCCTGGGATGCCAGGTTGGTTCAACATACACAAATCAATAAATGTAATCCATCACATAAACAGAAACAATAACAAAAACCACGATTGTCTCAATAAATGCAGAAAAGGCCTTTGACAAAATTCAACACCCCTTCATGCTAAAAACACTCATTAAACTAGGTATTGAGGGAACATATCTCAAAATAATAACAGCTATTTATGACAAACCCACAGCCAGTATCATACTGAATGGGAAAAAATTGGAAGCATTCCCTTTGAATACTGGCACAAGAAAAGGACGCCCTCTCTCACCACTCTTATTCAACATAGTATTGGAAGTTCTGGCCACAGCAATCAGGCAAGAGAAAGAAATAAATGGTATGCAAATAGGAAGAGAGGAAGTCCAAATGTCTCTGTTTGCAGATGACATGATTGTATATTTAGAAAACCCCATTGTCTCAGCCCCAAATCATCTTAAGCTGATAAACAACTTCAGCAAAGTCTCAGGATACAAAATCAATGTGCAAAAATCACAAGCATTCCTCTATACACCAATAATACACAAACAGAGAGCCAAATCATGAGTGAACTCCCATTCACAATTGCTACAAAGAGAATAAAATACCTAGGAATCCAACTTACAAGGGATGTGAAGGACCTCTTCAAGGAGAACTACAAACCACTGCTCAAGGAAATAGGAGAGGACACAAACAAATGGAAAGACATTCCATGCTCATGAAGAATCAATATCGTGAAAATGGCCATACTGCCCAAAGTAATTTATAGATTCAATGCTATCTCCATCAAGCTGCCAATGACTTTCTTCAAAGAATTAGAAAAAACTACTTTACATTTCATATGGAACCGAAAAAGAGCCCATATAGCCAAGAAAATCCTAAGCAAAATGAACAAAGCTAGAGGCATCACACTACCTGACTTCAAACTATACTACAAGGCTATGGTAACCAAAACAGCATGGTACTGGTACCAAAACAGATATATAGACCAATGGAACAGAACAGAGGTCTCAGAAAAAACACCACACATCTACAACCATCTAATCTTTGACAAACCTGACAAAAACAAGAAATGGGGAAAGGATTCCCTATTTAATAAATGGTGTTGGGAAAACTGGCTAGCCGTATGTAGAAAGCTGAAACTGGATCCCTTCCTTAACACCTTATACAAAAACTAACTCAAGATGGATTAAAGACTTAAATGTAAGACCTAAAACCATAAAAACCCTAGAAGAAATCTTAGGCACTACCATTCAGGACATAGACATGGGCAAAGACTTCATGACTAAAATACCAAGAGCAATGGCAACAAAGTCCAAAATAGACAAATGGGACCTAATTAAACTAAAGAGCTTCTGCACAGCAAAAGAAACTATCATCAGAGTGAACAGGCAACCTACAGAATGTGAGAAAAATTTTGCAATCTATCTGTCTGACAAACAGCTAATATCCAGAGTCTGCAAGGAACTTAAACAAATTTACAAGGAAAAAACAAACAACCCCATCAAAAAGTGGGTGAAGGATATGAACAGACACTTCTCAAAAGACCACATTTATGCAGCCAACAAACATGAAAAAAAGCTCATCATCACTGGTCATTAGAGAAATGCAAATCAAAACCACAATGAGATACCATCTCATGCCAGTTAGAATGGCGATCATTAAAAAGTCAGGAAAGAACAGATGTTGGAGAGGATGTGGAGAAATAGGAATACTTTTACACTGTTGGTGGGAATATAAATTAGTTCCACCATTGTGGAAGACAGTGTGGTGATTCCTCAAGGATCTAAAACCAGAAATACCATTTGACCCAGCAATCCCATTACTGGGTATATACCCAGAGGATTATAAATCATTTACTACAAAAACACATGCACACGTATGTTTATTGCAGCACTATTCACAATAGCAAAGACTTGGAACTAACCCAAATGCCCATCAATGATAGACTGGATAAAGAAAATGTGGCACATATACACCATGGAATACTACGCAGCCATAACAAAGAAAGAGTTCCTGTCCTTTGCAGGGACATGGATGAAGCTGGAAACTATCATCCTCAGCACAGGAACAGAAAACCAACACCACATGTTCTCACTCATAAGTGGGAGTTGAACAATGAGAGCACATGGACACAGAGAGGGGAACATCACACACTGGGGCCTGTTGGGGGAAGGGGGGCTAGGGGAAGGATAGCACTAGGAGAAATACCTAATGTAGATGACAGGTTGATGGGTGCAGCAAACCACCATGGCACGTGTATACCTATGTAACAAAGCTGCACGTTCCGCATGTGTATCCCAAAACTTAAAGTATAATTTAAAAATAAACTATTCAAAGATTTAGGCAAAGAAAAAATACTTTACAAATTGTGAAGATAATGTGACATCAAAGCCTGACAATGCTAATGAAAACAAAGAACATTATAAGTTAACCTCACAGATAAATAAAGATGTATAAATCCTTAACAAAATATTAGAAAAATGAACCCACCAATATGTAAAAAGGATAATACATCATGACTAAAATGAGTTTATTCCAAAAATTCAGGTTGCATTTAATATAAAAAATCACTAATGCACCACATTAACCAATTAAAAGAGAAAACTCATATGACCTATCTTAATAGATGCATAAAAATTGTTGAAAAATTTTGTAATAAAACAAACAAATATAAATGTAATCATTTTTAAAACAGGATTAAAAGGCAATTTCCTTAGCCTGGTGAATGGTATTTATGGAAAACCCACAGGAAACACTTGGTTTCGTACTTACTGAAATGCTTAAAGTATTCCTTTGAGATCAGAAATAAAAGAAAGATGCCCATTGTTGCTATTTTTAGCTAAGATTATTTTGGAGGTCCTAGTCCCAGTACAGAAAGATAAAGAAAAACAAAAACATAAAAGAAGTGCACATTTTGAAAATTAACTTTAAGAAATATCATATGGCCATGAAATAGAAAACACAGTACTATAAACATATATGTTCTCAGCAGAAACCTTATACGCCAGAAGAGATTGGAGTCCTATCTTTAGCCTCCTTAAATAGAATAACAGTCATCCATGAATTTTGTATCCAGCAAAACTGTTTCATAACTGAAGCAGAAATAAAGTATTTTTCAGACAAACAAATGCTGAGGGAATTTGTCACTATCAGACCAGGCTTACAGGAAATGCTAAAAGGAGTTCTAAATCTTGAAATAAAAGGTTGATATGCACCAGAATAGAACTTCTTTAAAGCACAGAACTTACCAGGCCTGTAAAACAATAATCCAATGAAATAAACAAATTATCTAGGTAACAATCAACAGGATGACTGGAACAGTACCTCACATCTCAATATTAACATTGAACATAAATGCCCTAAATGCTCCACTTAAAAGACAGATTGGTAGAATGGATAAAAAAATCACAAACCAAATATCTGCTGTCTTCAAGAGACTCAGCCAACATGTAAGGATTCATATAAACTCAAGGTAAAGATGTGGAAAAGATATTCCACAAAAAGGGAAACTAAACATGAGCAAAAGTAGCTCTTCTTATATCAGATAAAACAGATTTTAAAGCAACAACAGTAAAAAAAAAAAAAAAAAAAAAAGACAATGTCATTATATAATGATAAAAGGATCAATCCAACAAGAAGATATTACAACCCTAAATATACATCCACCTAACTCTGGAGCTCCCAGATTCATAAAATGATTAATACTAGACCTAAGAAATGAGATAAACAGCAACAGAATATGGGACTTCAACACTCCACTGACAGCACTAGACAGATCATCAAGGTAGAAAGTCAACAAGAAACACCGGACCTAAACTGCACTTTAGAGCAGATGGACTTCACAGATATTTACAGAACATTCTACCCAAGAACTACAGAATATACATTCTTCTCATCAGCACATGGAACATTCTCCAAGACACACCATATGATAGGCTACAAAACAAATCTCAATAAATTTTTTTAAATAAAAATAATATCAGTATCTTCTCAGGCCACAGTGGAATAAAACTAGAAATCAATTCCAAAAGGAACCCTCAAAACTATGCAAACACATGGAAATTAAACAATGTCCTCTTGAATGATTTGGCGGTTAGCAATGAAATCAAGATGGAAATTAAATAATTCTTTGAAATTAATGATATTAGTAACACAAGTTATCAAAGCCTCTGGGATATAGCAAAAGCAGTGCTAACAGGAAAGTTTATAGCACCAAATGACTACATCAAAAAGTCTGAAAAAAATCACAAATTCAACCACCTAACATCACACCTCACAGCATTAGAGAAACAAGAACAAACCAAACCCAAAGCTAGCAGCCAAAAAGAAATAATAAAGATCAGAGTAGAACTAAATGACATTGAAACGAAAAAAATACAAAAAAGATCAATGAAACAAAAGTTGGTTCTTTGGAAAGATAAACAAAATTGATAGACTATTAGCTAGATTAACCAAGAAGACAGATTCAACCAAGCTCAATTAGAAATGAAAATGGAGACATTACAACCAACACCACAGACATACAAAAGATCATTCGAGACTACTATGAACACTTCCATGCACACAAACTAGAAAATCCAAAGGAAATGCATAAATTTCTGGAAACATACAACACTCCTACATTAAATCAGAAAGAAATAGAAATCCTGGACAGACCAATAACATGCAGTGAGATTGAACTGGTAATTAAAAAATTGCCAACAAAAAAAGTCCAGGGATTCACAGCTGAATGCTACCAGACATTCAAAGAATTGGTACCAATCTTACTGAAACTATTCCATAAAATTAAGAGAGAGAATCCTTCCAAACTCATTCTGTGAATACAGTATCACCCTAATATCAAAACCAGGAAAGGACATAACAAAAAAAAAAACTACAGACCAATATCCCTGATAAGCATAGATGCAAAAATCCTCAACAAAATACTAGCAAACCAAGTCCAACAGCACATCAAAAAGATAATATACACAATCAAGTTGATTTAAGCCCAGGGATGCAGGGATGGTTTAACATACAGAAGTCAATAAATATGATACATCACATAAACAGCATTAAAAACAAAAATCATATGGTTATCTCAATAGGTGCAGAAAAAGCATTTGATAAAATCCAGCATCCTGGCTGGGCATGGTGGCTCATGCCTGTAATCCCAGCACTTTGGGAGGCCTAGGTGGGTGGATCAGGAGGTCAGGAGATAGAGACCATCTTGGTTAACAAGGTGAAACCCCATCTCTACTAAAAATAAGCCGGGCGTGGTGGCACGTGCCTGTAGTCCCAGCTACTCAGGAGGCTGAGGCAGGAGAATCGCTTGAACCTGGGAGGTGGAAGTTTCAGTAAGCCGAGATTGCGCCACTGAACTCCAGCCTGGGTGACAGAGCGAGACTCTGCCAAAAAAAAAAAAAAAAAAAAATCTAGCATCCTTTCCTGATAGAAATGCTATCATAAACTAGCATACATTCAATCCAAAAAAACTAGGCATCAAAGGGACATACCTCAAAATAATAAAAGCCATGTATGGCAAACCCACAGCCAACATCATATTGAATGAGGAAAAGTTGAAAGCATTCCTCCTGAGAACTGGAGCAAGATAAGGATGCCTACTTTCACCACTTCTATTTAACATAGTATTGGAAGTCCTAGCCAGAGCAATCAGGCAAGAGAAAGGAATAAAGGGCATCCATATTAGAAAAGAGGAAGTCAAACTATCACTGTCCACCAATGATATGATCATATACCTCAAAAACCATAAAGACTCCTCAAAAAGACTCCTAGTTTGATAAATAAATTTAGTAAAGTCACAGGTGACATAATCAGTGTACATAAATCAGTAGCACTGCTGTAAACTAACAGCAATCAACTGAAAATCAAATCAAGAACACGATCCCATTTCTAATAGCTGCAAAATAAAATAAAATACTAGGAATATACCTACACAACAAAGTGAAAGTTGTCTATAAGGAGAACTCCAAAACCTTGCTGAAAGAAATACAGACAACACAAACAAATGGAAAAACATCCCATGCTTATGGATTTGGAGAATCAATATTGTGAAATGACCATACTGCCCAAAACAATCTACAGATTCCATGCAATTGCTATCAAAATACCAACATTATTTTTCACCTAATTAGAAAAATAAATTCTAAAATTCATATGGAACCTAAAAAGAGCCTGAATAGCCAAAGCAATCCTAAACAAAAAGAATAAATCTGGAGGCATCACATTACCTGACTTCAAATTATACTCCAAGGTTATAGTTACTAAAACAGAATGGTACTGATTTTTTTTTAAAAAAAAGTAGATATATACACAAATGGAACAGAATAAAGAACTCAGAAATAAAGCCAAATACTTACAATCATCTGATCTTTGACAAAGCATACAAAAACATAAATTAGGGAAAGGGCAGCCTATTTATTTATTTATTTATTTACTTATTTTTATTTTTTTATTATTATTATTGTACTTTAGGTTTTATGGTACGTGTGCGCAAAGTGCAGGTAAGTTACATATGTATACATGTGCCATGCTGGTGCACTGCACCCACTAACTCGTCATCTAGCATTAGGTATATCTCCCAATGCTATCCCTCCCCCCTCCCTCCACCCCACAACAGTCCCCGAAGTATGATGTTCCCCTTCCTGTGTCCATGTGTTCTCATTGTTCAATTCCCACCTATGAGTGAGAATATGCAGTGTTTGGTTTTTTGTTCTTGCAATAGTTTACTAAGAATGATGATTTCCAATTTCATCCATGTCCCTACAAAGGACATGAACTCATCACTTTTTATGGCTGCATAGTATTCCATGGTGTATATGTGCCACATTTTCTTAATCCAGTCTATCATTGCTGGACATTTGGGTTGGTTCCAAGTCTTTGCTATTGTGAATAATGCTGCAATAAACATACGTGTGCATGTGTCTTTATAGCAGCATGATTTATAGTCTTTTGGGTATATACCCAGTAATGGGATGGCTGGGTCGAATGGAATTTCTAGTTCTAGATCCCTGAGGAATCGCCACACTGACTTCCACAAGGGTTGAACTAGTTTACAGTCCCACCAACAGTGTAAAAGTGTTCCTATTTCTCCACATCCTCTCCAGCACCTGTTGTTTCCTGACTTTTGAATGATTGCCATTCTAACTGGTGTGAGATGGTATCTCATTGTGGTTTTGATTTTCATTTCTCTGATGGCCAGTGATGGTGAGCATTTTTTCATGTGTTTTTTGGCTGCATAAATGTCTTCTTTTGAGAAGTGTCTGTTCATGTCCTTCGCCCACTTTTTGACGGGGTTGTTTGTTTTTTTCTTGTAAATTTGTTGGAGTTCATTGTAGATTCTGGATATTAGCCCTTTGTCAGATGAGTAGGTTGCGAAAATTTTCTCCCATTTTGTAGGTTGCCTGTTCACTCTGATGGTAGTTTCTTTTGCTGTGCAGAAGCTCTTGAGTTTAATTAGATCCCATTTGTCAATTTTGGCTTTTGTTGCCATTGCTTTTGGTGTTTTAGACATGAAGTCCTTGCCCATGCCTATGTCCTGAATGGTAATGCCTAGGTTTTCTTCTAGGGTTTTTATGGTTTTAGGTCTAACATTTAAGTCTTTAATCCATCTTGAATTGATTTTTGTATAAGGTGTAAGGAAGGGATCCAGTTTCAGCTTTCTACATACGGCTAGCCAGTTTTCCAAGCACCATTTATTAAATAGGGAATCCTTTCCCCATTTCTTGTTTTTCTCAGGTTTGTCAAAGATCAGATAGTTGTAGATATGTGGCATTATTTCTGACAGCTCTGTTCTGTTCCATTGATCTATATCTCTGTTTTGGTACCAGTACCATGCTGTTTTGGTTACTGTAGCCTTGTAGTATAGTTTGAAGTCAGGTAGTGTGATGCCTCCAGCTTTGTTCTTTTGGCTTAGGATTGACTTGGCGATGCAGACTCTTTTTTGGTTCCATATGAACTTTAAAGTAGTTTTTTCCAATTCTGTGAAGAAAGTCATTGGTAGCTTGATGGGGATGGCATTGAATCTGTAAATTACCTTGGGCAGTATGGCCATTTTCACGATATTGATTCTTCCTACCCATGAGCATGGAATGTTCTTCCATTTGTTTGTATCCTCTTTTATTTCCTTGAGCAGTGGTTTGTAGTTCTCCTTGAAGAGGTCCTTCACATCCCTTGTAAGTTGGATTCCTAGGTATTTTATTCTCTTTGAAGCAATTGTGAATGGGAGTTCACCATGATTTGGCTCTCTCTTTGTCTGTTATTGGTGTATAAGAATGCTTGTGATTTTTGTACATTGATTTTGCATCCTGAGACTTTGCTGAAGTTGCTTATCAGCTTAAGGAGATTTTGGGCTGAGACAATGGGGTTTTCTAGATATACAATCATGTCATCTGCAAACAGGGACAATTTGACTTCCTCTTTTCCTAATTGAATACTCTTGATTCCCTTCTCCTGCCTAATTGCCCTGGCCAGAACTTCCAACACTATGTTGAATAGAAGTGGTGAGAGAGGGCATCCCTGTCTTGTGCCAGTTTTCAAAGGGAATGCTTCCAGTTTTTGCCCATTCAGTATGATATTGGCTGTGGGTTTGTCATAGATAGCTCTTATTATTTTGAGATACGTCCCATCAATACCTAATTTATTGAGAGTTTTTAGCAGGAAGGGTTGTTGAATTTTGTCAAAGGCCTTTTCTGCATCTATTGAGATAATCATGTGGTTTTTGTCTTTGGTTCTGTTTATATGCTGGATTACATTTATTCATTTGCATATATTGAACCAGCCTTGCATCCCAGGGATGAAGCCCACTTGATCATGGTGGATAAGCTTTTTGATGTGCTGCTGGATTCTGTTTGCCAGTATTTTATTGAGGATTTTTGCATCAATGTTCATCAAGGATATTGGTCTAAAATTCTCTTTTTTGGTTGTGTCTCTGCCCGGCTTTGGTATCAGGATGATGCTGGCTGCATAAAATGAGTTAGGGAGGATTCCCTCTTTTTCTATTGATTGGAATAGTTTCAGAAGGAATGGTACCAGCTCCTCCTTGTACCTCTGGTAGAATTCGGCTGTGAACCCATCTGGTCCTGGACTTTTTTTGGTTGGTAAGCTATTGATTACTGCCACAATTTCAGCTCCTGTTATTGGTCTATTCAGAGATTCAACTTCTTCCTGGTATAGTCTTGGGAAGGTGTATGTGTTGAGGAATTTATCCATTTCTTCTAGATTTTCTAGTTTATTTGCGTAGAGGTGTTTGTAATATTCTCTGATGGTAGTTTGTATTTCTGTGGGATCGGTGGTGATATCCCCTTTGTCATTTTTTATTGCATCTATTTGATTCTTCTCTCTTTTTTTCTTCATTAATCTTGCTAGCGGTCTATCAATTTTGTTGATCCTTTCAAAAAACCAGCTCCTGGATTCATTTATTTTTTGAAGGGTTTTTTGTGTCTCTATTTCCTTCAGTTCTGCTCTGATTTTAGTTATTTCTTGCCTTCTGCTAGCTTTTGAATGTGTTTGCTCTTGCTTTTCTAGTTCTTTTAATTGTGATGTTAGGGTGTCAATTTTGAATCTTTCCTGCCTTCTCTTGTGGGCATTTAGTGCTATAAATTTCCCTCTACACACTGCTTTGAATGTGTCCCAGAGATTCTGGTATGTTGTGTCTTGGTTCTCGTTGGTTTCAAAGAACATCTTTATTTCTGCCTTCATTTCGTTATGTACCCAGTAGTCATTCAGGAGCAGGTTGTTCAGTTTCCATGTAGTTGAGCGGTTTTGAGTGAGATTCTTAATCCTGAATTCTAGTGTGATTGCACTGTGATCTGAGAGATAGTTTGTTATAATTTCTGTTCTTTTACATTTATTGAGGAGAGCTTTACTTCCAAGTATATGGTCAATTTTGGAATAGGTGTGGTGTGGTGCTGAAAAAAATGTATATTCTGTTGATTTGGGGTGGAGAGTTCTGTAGATGTCTATTAGGTCTGCTTGGTGCAGAGCTGAGTTCAATTCCTGGGTATCCTTGTTGACTTTCTGTCTCGTTGATCTGTCTAATGTTGACAGTGGGGTGTTAAAGTCTCCCATTATTAATGTGTGGGAGTCTAAGTCGCTTGTAGGTCACTCAGGACTTGCTTTATGAATCTGGGTGCTCCTGTATTGGGTGCATATATATTTAGGATAGTTAGCTCTTCTTGTTGAATTAATCCCTTTACCATTATGTAATGGCCTTCTTTGTCTCTTTTGATCTTTGTTGGTTTAAAGTCTGTTTTATCAGAGACTAGGATTGCAACCCCTGCCTTTTTTTGTTTTCCATTTGCTTGGTAGATCTTCCTCCATCCTTTTATTTTGAGCCTATGTGTGTCTCTGCACATGAGATGGGTTTCCTGAATACAGCACACTGATGGGTCTTGAGTCTTTATCCAATTTGCCAGTCTGTGTCTTTTAATTGGAGCATTTAGTCCATTTACATTCAAAGTTAATATTGTTATGTGTGAATTTGATCCTGTCATTATGATGTTAGCTGGTTATTTTGCTCGTTAGTTGATGCAGTCTCTTCCTAGTCTCGATGGTCTTTACATTTTGGCCTGATTTTGCAGTGGCTGGTACCGGTTGTGCCTTTCCATGTTTAGCGCTTCGTTCAGGAGCTCTTTTAGGGCAGGCCTGGTGGTGACAAAATCTCTCAGCATTTGCTTGTCTGTAAAGTATTTTATTTCTCCTTCACTTATGAAGCTTAGTTTGGCTGGATATGAAATTCTGGGTTGAAAATTCTTTTCTTTAAGAATGTTGAATATTGGCCCCCACTCTCTTCTGGCTTGTAGGGTTTCTGCCGAGAGATCCGCTGTTAGTCTGATGGGCTTCCCTTTGATGGTAACCCGACCTTTCTCTCTGGCTGCCCTTAACATTTTTTCCTTCATTTCAACTTTGGTGAATCTGACAATTATGTGTCTTGGAGTTGGTCTTCTCGAGGAGTATCTTTGTGGCGTTCTCTGTATTTCCTGAATCTGAATGTTGGCCTGCCTTGCTAGATTGGGGAATTTCTCCTGGATAATATCCTGCAGAGTGTTTTCCAACTTGTTTCCATTCTCCCCGTCACTTTCAGGTACACCAATCAGACGTAGATTTGGTCTTTTCACATAGTTCCACACTTCTTGGAGGCTTTGCTCGTTTCTTTTTATTCTTTTTTCTCTAAACTTCCCTTCTCGCTTCATTTCATCATTTCATCTTCCAGGGTTGATACCCTTTCTTCCATTTGATCGCATCGGCTCCTGAGGCTTCTGCATTCTTCACGTAGTTCTCGAGCCTTGGTTTTCGGCTCCATCAGCTCCTTTAAGCACTTCTCTGTATTGGTTATTCTAGTTATACATTCTTCTAAATTGTTTTCAAAGTTTTCAACTTCTTTGCCTTTGGTTTGAATATCCTCCCGTAGCTCGGAGTAATTTGATCATCTGAAGCCTTCTTCTCTCAGCTCGTCAAAGTCATTCTCCGTCCAGCTTTGTTCCGTTGCTGGTGAGGAACTGCGTTCCTTTGGAGGAGGAGAGGTACTCTGCTTTTTAGAGTTTCCAGTTTTTCTGCTCTGTTTTTTCCCCATCTTTGTGGTTTTATCTACTTTTGGTCTTTGATGATGGTGATGTACAGATGGGTTTTTGGTGTGGATGTCCTTTCTGTTAGTTTTCCTTCTAACAGACAGGACCCTCAGCTGCAGGTCTGTTGGAGTACCTGGCCGGCCGTGTGAGGTGTCAGTCTGCCCCTGCTGGGGGGTGCCTCCCAGTTAGGCTGCTCGGGGGTCAGGGGTCAGGGACCCACTTGAGGAGGCAGTCTGCCCGTTCTCAGATCTCCAGCTGCGTGCTGGGAGAACCACTGCTCTCCTCAAAGCTGTCAGACAGGGACATTTAGGGCAGCCTATTTAATAAATGGTAGTAGGAAAACTGGATAGCCACATCTCTCTCCTTATTTCTCACCTTATACAAAAATCACCTTATATAAAAATATCTCACCTTATAGAAAAATCAATTCAAGATGGATCAAAGACTTAAATCTAAGATCTGAAACCATCACGATTCTAGAAGAAAACCTAGGAAAAACCCTTCTGGACATTGGCCTTGGCAAAGAATTTATGACTATGACCCCAATAACAAATGCAACAAAAACAAGAATAAATGAGTGGGACCTAATTAAACTAAAAACCTTCTGCACAGCAAAAGAAATAATCAATACAGTAAATAGACAACCAATAATACAGAAGGAACTATTTGCAAACTATACATCTGACAAAGGACTAATATCCAGAATCTACAAGGAACTCAAACAAGTCAGCAAGAAAAAAACTACATAATACAATTAGAAAGTGGGCAAATGACATGAGCAGATATTTCTTAAAAGAATATATATGAATAACCAACAAACATATGAAAAAATGCTCAACATTACTAATGACCAAGGAAATGCAAATTAAAACCATGATGAGATACCATGTTACCTCTGCCAGAATAGTCATTATTAAAAAGTCCAAAAACAATAGATGTTGGCATGGATATGGTGAAAAGGGAAGGTTTATACACCGTTGGTGGGAATATACATTAGTACAACCTTTATGGAAAACAATATAAAGATTTCTTAAAGAACTAAAAGTAGATTTACCATTTGATCCAGCAATCTCACTACTGAGTACCCAAAGGAAAAAAAGTAATTATATCTAAAAGACACCTTCACATGTATGTTTACTGCAGCACAATGCATAATGGCAAAGATATGGAACCAACCTAAGTGCCCATCAACCAATGAGTGAATAAAGAAAATGTACTACATATATACAATGGAATACTACTCAGCCATAAAAAGGAATAAAATAATGTCTTTTACAACACCTACGACAGAGTTGGAGGCCATTATTCTAAGTGAAGTAACTCAGGAATGGAAAACCAAATACAGCATGTTTGCACTTACAAGTGGCAGCTAAGCTATGGGTATGCAAAGACATACAGAGTGGTATAATGGACTTTGGAGACTCAAAAAGGGGAGGTGTGAGAAGGGTGAGGAATAGAAAATTACATATTGGGTACAATGTACACTACTCAGGTGACAGTTACACTAAAATCTCAGACTTCACCACTACACAATTCATCCATATAACCAAAAATCACTTGTACCCTGAAAACTATTAAAATAAAAAAGTTTTTAATTAACTAGAAATATACAAGTTCTCCCAAATTGAACTATATATTCAAAACTCCCAAAGGATTTTGACAATCTGTTCCCAAAATTTATATAGACAAGGAAAGGTTAAAGAACAGCCAACACATACTTGAAGAACAACAAAACGGGAGCATTGGGGGCCTCACCTACCATATAAAAGGTTGATTTTAAAACTATAGTAAATATGTGGTACTGATAGAAGGACAGAAAAATAGGCCAATGTAAGGAACTATCCATATATAGATACTTGATAAAGACAGAAGTGATATTATTGGTCAATAAGGAGAGTTTTCTCAATAAATGATATAGAAATAATAAAATTGGGCCCCTATTTATCATCATAATAAAAATTACATCTGGATAGATCAAAGACACAAAAATGAAATGCAAAACTATAACACTTTTAGAAGATAACAGAAGAATCTCTTCATGGTCTCAGGATAGGGACAGGATTTCTCAAATATGACAAAGTTTACTACCCGTAAGGTAAATACTGATACATTTGAGTACATGCATATTAAGAAATAATGTACACCAAAAGATACCATAAAAAGTTAAAAAACAAACCACAGAGTGAGAGACAATATTGGCAAAGCACAGTGCTAAAGACCAGTATCCAGAATATATAAAGAACCTCTATAAATCAAAATTTTAAAAATGAAATCCCTCTCACCAAAAAAATGAGCAGAAGTAATGGGGCATTTATTAGATAGTAAATTGAAATAGATGAAAACATCTGAAAGGTGCTCGATCTTATTAGTAATCAAAGAATTTTAAGTAAAAACCAAAATTATGTATTTTTACTTTCCCACCAGAAAAAGAGTTAAAAAAAAATCTAACAATACCAAGTGTTGGTTAATATATGGAACCACAGGAATTCTTTCCCATTATTGGTAGGGGTATAAACCTTATACCTACTTTGTAAATGTTTGGCATTACTTTGTAAAGTAAAACATGAAAATACTCTAAGACCCAGTAGTTCTCCTAGAAATATACTCAAAGAAGCTCTTGGACATGCATATCAAGAGATAAATATGATATTCTTCTTCGTAACAGCATAGCAAAAACTGAAATCTAGCCTAAGTTCATCAACAATAGGGCAGATTTGTCTTAAAATTGTGGTTTGCTCATGAAATGGAAAACTATACAACAGTAAAAAGGAATGAACCACAGCTACAATGCACCCGTCTGGATAAATTTCACAATACTGAGCTAAAAGCAAACCATAAAAAATATATACAGTATTATTCCATTTATGTAAAGTACAAAAAGCAAAACTCCACTATGTATTTTTTAGGGATATGAACATAGTAAACTATTAAAAAAAAGCAAGGAAATGGTTAGAACCATGCAATGGATGCCTTCTAGACATTCCAGAAGTCATTTGCTGAATCTCACTGCTGTGTTTACACTCCATCTAGTCTAAAAATTATGCTAATCCAACAATAGTAGGGTGACTAAGGTTATGTTCTTAACCTAACCACAGAACCCAAAAGTCTGTGGAACTCTGTATATAAGAAGTATCTTCTCTCTAGAGTACCGGGTTGGGGAAAAGGAAGAGTAGGGCTCTACCATATGTATTATTTGGCCTTTATACTCCAATATATGAACATCTGGTTTTAAAACATGAATAACAAGATTATGTCTGTCTTATCCAAATAAAGAACATCCATACACTTTCCAAAAGGGTTGTAACAATTCACAATGAGCAATATGTGAACATACTAGTTCCATAATAACCTTTTTAAGTATACAGTATTACTATCACTTTTTAAAAATTTAGCCTGTGCGAACATGTGTACTCTAAACAGGAGAGCTGAGAAGTAATGGAAGTACTCACCATCTGTTGCACAGTTTGATAAGACCTTAAATTCTTCTTCATTTAAAGGTTTCTCCAGGCTCTTCAAAGTGGATAAAAGGTCTTCAATTTCAACTTTCCCATCACAGACACTATTAATAATGTTCCATGCATCTTCTATTTCTATGTGTGTATATATACGTATTAATGAGAAAGTGTCACAGTACTTACTCTAACCATATAAGCACATAACAACCCGATTTGTGTGAAATATATTCACTTTGTAGGATATCCAATCCTTTTTGCCTCTGAAATATCTTCTAAATGGAAAGCTCTACAAAATGTATAGGTTAAATGTTTATATGAGAAAACAAGAAACAAATATTTTTAAAGTGTTCAACTCAAAAAACTAAACAACAACAAAACAGAAAAATGATCGCAATTAAAACGGTGCCATAAATTATTTTTTAATTTAAAAAGTAGCCCTTGCTCTTCTTATCTACATGTTTGGAAAGAATGACAGTGCTATTGATGAGATGTCCATAAACTGATGTTTTATTAACTTAATTTTAAGTGTTATTCAAATACTTTTAAATCTCTGTATCCATACTTTTCACTATCTTCTTATTTATGCCATTATCTATTTATTTTCCTTCATCATAATTCCTAAAGAGTTCTTTATTTTATTAGTCTTTTTCAAGACCCAACTTTTGGTTAAATGAATAATTTGTTTTTGTGTGTATGTTCTATTTCAGTTACTCCTACTTTCAACTTGATTAGTTTCTAACCACTGCTTTTTGTGGGGACTGTTTTGCTGTTTTAGTTTATGCTGCTGTTTAGCTTCATGAGTTTAAAAATTAAGATAATTTTCAGCATTTCTCATTTTCTAATAAAAGCATTTAAAGGTATAACATTTCCTGTAAGACTGTTTTGGTCATACTTTACATGTTTTGACATGTAGTGCTCTCATTCTCATCCATTTCTAAACAGTGTTTAATTTCAGACTTTATTCTTTAACCAAATAATTATTTAGTGGAGCATCTGCTTTTTTTGCTTTTTTAAAATCTGCTTTTAATCTTCAGATCAAAATGTTTTCCACATTCCTTCATAAATAATTTTAATATATTACTACATGGTGGTCAGAATACGTGATCTGAACAACTTCTGATTTTCAGAATTCATTGACATTTTTCTTGTGACTTAAATATATCATATATTTGTGTGAATATTTCATAGGAATTTGAAAATGTGTATTCAATGTTTTTGGAATATGAAATGCTATATGTTTCTTAAATCAGGCTTATTGTCATTTAAATCTCAAATTCTTTCTATCTTTATCTCTGTGTATAAATATATACACTCTGTTTAATCTTATCTAACTTATCAATTTAATTTTTTCATATTAGTGAAGAGTTCTAGTATACATAATTGAGTTGATCATACTCTTGGATTCATGGTGTTTTGTCATCACTTATCTTCAAAGGGCCTCTGCTTGTTTTATTATTTTTCTCCTTTAACTACTATCTCCAGTTTTATTCCTTCATAAGTAGCAACTCCAGTGTATTTAATATATTTCTATTCAATCTATCTCATCTAGTTACTTAAATTTATGTGTTTACCTGGAAAAATATACTGTTGTCTAATGTGTACTCGTATAAATCAGTTCACATAAAGCATTTTGAACTATAAGTTTATTCTATTCCTTCCCTTTCTTCACTGAACCACATATTACTGAAATATATCTATGGTACAACTAGTTTATTGTTTCTGATTTACTGTATGTAGAGGCCACATTTTATTGAACCATTCCCTTAGTAATGGACAACTAAGTTACATTCATCTCTTTTCTCTCTCAAATAATGTTGCAATGAGCATCCTTACACATGTCTGTAACAAGAAACTTTCTCTGGGCTAATTACTTAAGAACTGAATTGTCAGTCTGCCCTTGCGGGGGGGTGCCTCCCAGTTAGGCTGCTCGGGGGTCAGGGGTCAGGGACCCACTTGAGGAGGCAGTCTGCCCGTTCTCAGATCTCCAGCTGCGTGCTGGGTGATGGGAACGCATATATTTAATTTCGCTAAGTGCTGCTAGACTACTGTTCTGAGTGGCAATACTGTTTTACCTACCCGCCAGCTATTCATCAGTATTCCTAATGGTGTCTTCATATACATATGAGCCAGTTGTGTTTCTCCTTTTGTATACTGCCTTCTTATATCCTTAACTCATTTTTCCAATGGGTTTTTATTTATCTATTGCTTATTTGTAGAATTTCTTTATATATATTTGAAGTATTAATCTTTTGTTAGCTCTAAAAGTTGCAATTGTCTTCTTTCACTCTGTTACATATCTGGTCATTTCTTTAGAGTCCTTCATTGAAAAGAAATCTTTAATTTTAATATAATCAAATCTTTTTCTACCCTATGATTGTGATTTTAGAAGTCTCATTTAAGAAATCCTTTGCAACCACAAAGCACAATATTTTCTCCAATAATTTCCTCCACCAGCTTTGTAGTTTTACTTTCAGATTCACATTAACATCTATTTAATTTATTTGAAGATTATTTTTGTGTATGGCATAAAGTATGAATTCAATTTTATTTTCCTCCACAAAGTGTGGCAATTTCCCAAACAAGGTATTAAATAACACATCTTTTCCCCCATTGATTGACGATATCTCTATCATATGCCAAGTTCTCATATACATGAGTCTCTGCAGGTACTATATTGTGATGCATTCGTCTATTTGTAACACTGTTACTATAGCATTTTAATATGTCCTTCTATTTGGTATGGTAAGGCAACTTCCCCATCATTATTGCTTTTCAAAGAGTCTGTCTTTCAAATAAATACCATAATTATTTTCTCAAAGTTCCCACCAAAATTTTCCTGGAATATTGATTGAAATTGCATTCAAATTAAAGACTAATTTAGAGATAATACACTTAAGACCCATTCAAAACCCCAGTCTTAAGATTCCAATTTGCAATTTCAGTATTTGTGTTCCAAGGTTGTTTTAATGTCTCATTGTGCTGAAACTTCAAAATAGACTTTAAAAAGCTGAGTTAAGCACTTAGCTAAAGTTTTTGACAAAGAGCAAGGGAGTAAGCCCAAATATATAAGAAGAAATAAAGAAGAAAGATAAGAAAAGAGCAAATGACACTAGAGGTGTTTAAAGAAACCAAAACCAGATTACTTTAATAATAAGATAGGCAAACCTTGGACAAAACTGATAAAGAAAAAATGCACCCATTAACTCGTCATTTAGCATTAGGTGTATCTCCTAATGCTATCCCTCCCCCCTCCCCCCATCCCACAACAGTCTCCAGAGTGTGATGTTCTCCTTCCTGTGTCCATGTGTTCTCATTGTTCAATTCCCATCTATGAGTGAGAACATGCGGTGTTTGGTTTTTTGTCCTTGCGATAGTTTCCTGAGAATGATGATTTCCAATTTCATCCATGTCCCTACAAAGGACATGAACTCATCATTTTTTATGGCTGCCTAGTATTCCATGGTATATATATGCCACATTTTCTTAATCTAGTCTATCATTGCAGCACACCAGCATGGCACATGTATACATATGTAACTAACCTGCACATTGTGCACATGTACCCTAAAACTTAAAGTATAATAATAATAATAATAACAATAAAGAACACAAGCGAGTGACAGCGCACAAGCTATTAAGTGGCCACAAAAATGGAGAAAATATTAAAAATATGTGAATCTAAAAAAAATGTAAAAATGTTTATGATCTATGGTGAATGGGAGAAAGCAGAGTATAAAATTGTATGTAAAGTATAATACAAATTATATAATAAGAGAAACACAATATATGTATTTAAAAGCCAGGAAGTTATACATCAAAATGTTGACATTGTTGTCTCTGGATTACTATTTTCTCCTTTGTAAGTTTCTCAGTTTTCTACATTTCTCTGCAATAAACAGCTATTTTGTAATACAAAACAATTAGCATATAAAAAAGTAAAAGAAAAAATGCAACTTAACAGAATCTATGAAAAGTGAGAAACACAGATAACAATTTTTTAAGTAATTAATGATATTATGAAAAATATGTATCCACAAATTTGAAAACCTAGGGTTTTAAATATATATACTTCTATATTGTTTAAATGACAAAATGAAAAAGGGGCCTTGGCAGAGTTTTTTTAAAAGTTAAATACATGGCCAAGCATGGTGGCTCATGCCTGTAATCCCAGCACTTTGGGAGGCAGAGGCAGGCAGACCATTTGAGGCCAGGAGTTTGAGACCAGCCTGGCCAACGTGGTGAAATCCCATCTCTACTAAAAAATATGAAAAGCTAGCCAGGTACACACCTGTAATCCTGGCTACTCGGGAGGCTGAGGCAGGAGAACTGCCTGAACCCAGGAGGTGTAGGTTGCAGTGAGCCAAGATCATGCCACTGCACTCCAGCCTGGGTGAGACTCTGTCTCAAAAAAAAAAAAAAGTTAAACACGCACACACACACACACATACACACACACATGAATACACACACAACTACACATACCAATCTAGAGACATGAAGTTTCTGTTCACATTCCATCAAACTTCATACTTACTTTGGCATTCAGTAAATTCATCAGTGTTGGCCAATTCTCTGATAAAATCCTTAAAATGCACCACTTCATCTTAAAAAAAAAGGAAGTAACAATTTAGATATTGTTGTTAAAATGATCATTTTCATGTTTTATAAAACATGAAAATAAAGTGGAGGAATAAATTATCTTGTGTTGTATCCAATATGCACATCAGATCCAAAATAAAAGCGGCCAGACATATAACTTTGAAAATAAGTTCCTTCAATACAAATTCATCAATTAAAAGATAGATAATTTCCTTGGGCATTTAAAGTTTCTTCTGACATACTGTAACTTTGTTAAAGTGAAATAATTACTCACCATTAGGATTAGTATTATCCAAAGTTTTCTGTATTTTATCATCTGTCAGATAGATTCCCATGGCATTTAAATTTTTCTGGAGACCAGAAATGGCTGTAACATCATTTTTGTGAATGATGTTGTTGTAAAATTTATCTTCTGGGAAGAGATAATCACTTTCAGTTAGAAAGAAATTTTCATGTTTCTCCTTTATATTTTAAAGATAGGTGGTTAAAATTTCCCAACATATGAAATTACACTTAAGAAAAATGACAGTATTATTTATTTGTATTTATTTATGTCCTTCTCTGTTGCCAAAATAAGTTAACTGACAAGAAACAGACGCCAAAAAAATACAAATGTAAGTGAAAAAATTTGGGGAAAGCAAGAGAGCAATAAAAATAAGATAAAAAAGAGCAATAGACAAAATATATTTCATAAGGTCATAGACACAAATTTTCCAACAATACCACATTTGTATACATTGAACAAAGCCTTCAAAGTAAATAAAGCAAAAACTGACATAATTAAAGGGAGGAATAAATGATTCTACAGTGAGAACTGGGGATTTTAACACCTTGCTATCAGTAACTAATAGAACAAGTAGAATAAAAAACAGTAAGAATTAGAAGACCAGACCAAATTAGCAAACATTGTAACCTAACTGATATTTACAGAATGCTACCCAACAAGTGCAGAATGCACATTGTTTCAGGTACACATGGAACATTCACTTACATAGACCATAACCAGGGCTATAAATAAATCTTAATTAATTTAAGAATTTAAATCATGCAAAATATATTCTCTGGCCAAATGTATTAAATTAGAAATCAGGCTTAGCACAGTGGCTCACAACTACAATCCCAACACTTCGGGAGGCCAAGGCAGGAGAAATGCTTGAGCCCAGGAGCTCAAGACCAGCCTGGAACACAAAATGAGACCCCATCTCTACAGAAAAAATGTTTAAAATTAGCCAGGCATAATGGTGTGTGCCTGTAGTCCCAGTTACTTGCAAGGCTAAGGCAAGAGGTTGCTTGAGCACAAGAGTTGGAGGCTGCAGTGAGCCATGATCATGCCATCTGCACTCCAGCCTGAGCAACAAGCAAGACCCTCTCCCTAAAACAAATAAATTAATTAGAAATCAATAATAATTAAGATATCTAGAAAATGTCCCAATATTTGGAAATTAAAGACTACATTTCTAAATAACCTATACTTCAAAGAAAAAAATCATTAGGTAAATTAGAAAATATTTTAGTAAATGATAAAGCACAACATAACAACGTTTGTGAGATGCAATGAAAGACATATTAGGGGAAAATTTGCAGTTTTAAATGTTAGAAAAGAATAAAAATCAGTTATCTAAGCTTCTATCTTAACAAGCTAGCAAAGAAGGGTAAATGAAGCCCAAAGTAAACAAAGACCAAATGATAGTAAAAATAAAAATATAAACCAATGAAAAAGAAAAACAAAAGAGAAAAGTTAACAAAAATTAACAAAATCACCATTTGTGTAAAATTATTAATAAATTTAATAACCCCCTAGCAAGACTGGTTACAAACAAAAAAGAGAAAACAGAAATTACAAACATCAGGAATGAAAAATAAGACATCACACTATAGACATTAAAAGGATAATAAGGGGATATTATGAACAATTTCATGACAATAAACCTGACAAATTACATAAAATAAACAAATTTTGACAAGACACAGTTCCACTTATAGAAAGTATATTTCTTCTTTATGATACTTACAGAAAGATATAGTGACAACTACAGAAAGATTTAGAAGAAGGAGGCTCTGAACAGCTATATATACATTGAATAAATAGAGCTCATTTTAAACCTTCAGGAATAGATGGTGAATTCTACCAAACATTTAATGAAAACAATAATCCTAATCATAATCATAAACTGATATGGTTTGGCTGTGTCCCCACCCAAATCTCACCTTGAATTGTAATAATCCTCAAGTGTCAAGGGCGGGGCCGGTGGAGGTAATCGAATCATGGGGGCAGTGTCCCCATAAGTGAATAAGTCTCACGAGATCTAATGGTTTTATAAATGGGAGTTCCCCTGCACAAGCCCTCTTGCCTGCCGCCATGTAAGAGGTGACTTTCCTCCTCATTTGCCTTCCACCATGATTGTGAGGCTTCCCCAGCCATATGGAACTGTGAGTCAGTTAAACCTCTTTCTTTTATAAGTTACCCAGTCTCAGGTATTTCTTTATTAGCAGCATTAGAACCGACTAATGCACAAACTCAACCAGAAATAAAAGAGGGAGGGAAGACTTCCCAACTCATTTTATGCAGCATAACCCTAACAAAAAAATCTGGAAAAGACACTAAAAGAAAACTATAGACCAATATCCCTCATAAACATACACTCAAAAATCTTTAATAAAATATTAGAAAATCAATAAGGTTAAGAGCTCTGTTGTATAACATGGTGACTACAGTTAATAACAATGTATAATATTTTTGAAAATTGCTAAGAGAAAAGATTTTGTGTTCTCATCACAAAAATAGGTATGTGAGGTAAAACATGTTAATTAATTCAATTTAGCCATTCCACAATGTATGTACATATTTTGAATCATTCAATACACAGTACATACAATTTGTATTTGTCTATTTAAAAATTAAAGGGTGACTATAGTTAATAATGTATTGAATGTTCTCACTACAAAGAAATGATAAATGTTTGAGCTGATGGTGCGAAAGGAAAATAAATCTCGGTATCCCAAAATCACTAAGCCAAAGGGAAAAGTCAAGCTGGGAACTGTGTCAGGAAAACCTACCTCCCATTCTATTCCTAAAGGAGATAGAAACAGAGATAAAAAATAAAATAAAATAAAATAAAATAAGAAGCTACATACCTCCCTCACAATTTGCCCGTAAGGAAATTCCCCGCTTCAAATTGTCTTCCCCCCGCCCTTCTGGCCAATGTACATCTTACATGTATTGATTGATATTTCATGTCTCCCTAAAATGTGTAAAACCGAGCTGTGCCCCAACCACCTTGGGCACATGTGTCAGGACCTCCTAAGTCTGTGTCATGGGCACACCCTTAACCTTGGCAAAAATAAACTTTCTAAATTAATTGAATCCTGTTTCTGATATTTGGGGTTCACAATGGGTTGCTAATTACACTGATTTGATTATTATACAATGTATAAATGAAAGTACAATTATGTATCAATTTAAAAATTTTTTAAAACACTTCTAATGTGTAGATTAACTTCTTGATTTATATTTAAATATGAATCTTCAGCAAAATAGCAAAAGTAACCATCTTGATTTAATGTCCTAGTATTTTCTTCCCAAAAATGAATTGTATAACCTTAGGTGAGGACAATAAAATCAGTTAAACTGTAAGTTTAGGACAGATCTGAGGGATAATTTTGCACAGCAGCTTTACTAATGGTACATTGTTGATTCAACAAAATGTTGGTTACACATATACACACACACACACACACACACACCACTTAGTGGGAAACAAACAGCCAAAGGGATCAGTACCTCAACTTTGGGGGTCCTCAAATAAAGCTTTATTTGGAATTTGTAATACTGCAACCAGAACCAATCAGAATCCATTTTTTCTAGGGAGGGTTGGTAGTATAAATGAGAGTATAAACAGAGTAAATTCAAGGTATATGCATGCAATGACTGCCAAACTCAAACCACTTCATATTTAATCATTTACATGATATTCCACAAAAGGGAAAACTATAGGGACAAAGAATGAATCAGTAGTTGCCAGGGGTTCAGGGTAGAGGAAGAAATGGATTACCAAAAGGGCATAAGAGATTTCTGCGGGATAATATAGTCTATATGTTGTGTATAGTTAAGGGTTACATTACATTATTTTTAAGAATCCAAAGAACTGTATACCTAAAAAGAGTGAATTTTGCTATATGTACATTATACCTCAAAAAGCATGAATGTTTAAAAAATGTGATCAAGAGAGTCACTGAAGATACATGAGAACATAACAGATAGTGATAAAAATTCTACTGGATTTATCAAAAGTTTTAAAAATTATTTTCTAATAATTTCAGAAGTCAAATATGCATACTGAATAATATATAATCTAGTAATTTTCTAGCACTACCAAGTAAGACTACCTAAAATTTTGAGTTTGGGTTAAGCTTAGCAATATTTGCCTTAGAATTCAAACAGAAGTTATGTAATCTTGTGTTGTTTTATATTCATATTGTATTGCTTCTTACTTACCTGTGCTTTAACTATCGAATACTGTATTGTTTTTAACATGTAAACCACTGCTTGCCTTTCTAGATCTGGGCAATAAGTACATATTAAATAAAACTTACCTGTAGCTTTAGGAATTGTCAATATATCAGATAATTTAGTCATAAATTCTTGAATGGTAACCTTACCACTTTCTGTAAGGCAAAGCATAATTTAATTAAAAGAAAGAATTACTGTTTCGGAATTAAATAATATAGCTGAAGCTAATAGTCAAATTATAACAGAAGTTAAAAGCTTGAGAGTAAGGCTGGGCTATTTCTTCTCCCTTACCTCTTGCATGCATATGATTATCAATTTCTGCTCATTCTATTTCCAAATACTTCTTGAATTTACTGCTGCATTAACTAATACCTTTATTATTACAATAGCATCTTTAAACACCTGTGCCACCAGTCTCATCTTCTATTTATTTTCCACAGTATGTCAAGGGATGTATTCCTCTTTAAAAAAATTGATTATTCCCATGCATAAAACCCTTCAGTAGCTCCTAATTGCCTACAAAACTACAGAATAAATATAATACTGAGGAGGTGAGGGAGGGAAATTATAGACCAATATTACTCATACATGTGTTAAAGTATAAGTAAAATACTACTCATAGGATTCGGCAGTACAACAATGAAAAAAAAAATTCAAGATACTTTCAGAACACACATTCTCGTTGAGAGTGATACTGCTCTCAAGGGGTAAAACTGGTTCTTAGGAGAAAAAAAATCTCAGATATTACAATAGTTTGTGGCCATAGTACTTAAACAGATATATGGTTTATCTGTGGTATTAAATTTTCATGGGGGTGGGGGATAATTAGGAACTAAAATGTCTATAAAGGCTTCTTATGTGAGCGAGAGAAAAAAGGTTAGAAACACTGCTTTAGTATGACAGTAGACATGT
Organism: Pongo pygmaeus; assembly: GCF_028885625.2. Classification (NCBI taxonomy): domain Eukaryota; kingdom Metazoa; phylum Chordata; class Mammalia; order Primates; family Hominidae; genus Pongo; species Pongo pygmaeus. Next base: position 80,233,999 of record NC_072392.2, on the reverse strand, counting down.
AAATTTAATCTCTCCACATGGTCTCCAAAAATCCATAAAAATTAACAAGTAAGGCAAGTAAAATAACCTATAGTCCACGCCTACAGTGTAACTAAGAGGCAGAATATTAAACATTTGTATTTGCATATAAGTCAGGAAATAAAAATCTAGGACCAGCGCAGTCAGCTTCAGAGCCTACACCAAAGAGGAAACTCAGGCCAGACATGGTGGCTCATGTCTGTAATCTCAGCACTTTGGGAGGCTGAGATGCGCAGATCACTTTAAGGTCAGGAGTTCCAAACCAGCCAGGCCAACATGGTGAAACCCCGTCTCTACTGAAAATACAAAAATTAGCCAGGTGTGGTGGCAGGAGCCTGTAATCCCAGCTACTCAGGAGGCTGAGGCAGAAGAATTGCTTGCACCTTCAAGGCAGAGTTTGCAGTGAGCCAAGAATGTGCCACTGCACTCCAGCCTGAGCGACAGAGCAAGAATCTGTCTTAAAAAAAAAACAAAAACAAAAACAAAAAAAACAAAGAGGAAACTCAAGTGGCAATTTCATACAAGAATAAGGAAATATCTTTATAATACAGAACATGGATAATATCAATGAGAGTTCACTCATAAGAAGAGAGTCCCCTTGCTGTGTAGGGAAATCCTAAGAACAAGTCAGAGAGCTGATGGATGAACGCCTTAACCTCTGGGGAGATAAAAGAAAGAAGCTTGGAAATACAGGAGGCCAAAGACAGCAGTCTTGAGATGGTATATGAGGGAAGCAGAAAATTAATATTAGAACCTGGGTACAGGACAGATTCTGAAAGTGAATAGTATTACATAAAGCTTGGTAGGAAAACCGCACTAGTTCACCAGTAATGGATCCAAACCAAGAAGATATCCCTGATTTACCTGAAAAAGAGTTCAGGAAGTTAGTTATTAAGCTAATCAGGGAGGGACCAGAGAAAGGCAAAGCCCAGTGCAAGGAAATCCAAAATATGATACAAGAAGTGAAGGGAGAAATAGTCAAGGGAATAGCTTAAAGAAAAAACCATCAAAAATTCAGGAAATTTTGGACATCCTATTATAAATGCAAAATGCTCCGGAAAGTCTCAGTAACAGAGCTGAACAAGTAGAAGAAAGAAATTCAGAGCTCGAAGATAAGGTCTTCTAATTAACTCAATCCAACAAAGACAAAAAAAAAAGAATAAGAATATATGAAGAAAGCCTCCAAGAATTCTGTGATTATGTTAAACAACCAAATCTAAGAATAGTCGGTGTACCTGAGGAAGAAGAGAATTCTAAAAGCCTGGAAAACACATTTGGGGGAATAATCAAGGAAAATTTCCCTGGCCTTGCTAGAGATCTAGATATCCAAATACAAGAAGCACAAAGAACACCTGGGAAATTCATAGCAAAACAATCTTTGCCTAGGCACATTGTCATCAGGTTATCCAAAGTTAAGATGAAGGAAAGACTCGTAAGAGCTGTGAGACAGAAGCACCAGGTAACCTGTAAAAGAAAACCTATCTGATTAACAGCAGATTTCTCAGCAGAAACCCTACAAGGTAGAAGGGATTAGGGCCCTATCTTCAGCCTCCTCAAACAAAACAATTATCAGCCAAGACTTTTATATCCAGTGAAACTAAGCATCATATATGAAGGAAAGATACAGTCTTTTTCAGACAAATGAATGCTAAGAGAATTCGTCATTACCAAACCACCACTACAAAAACTGCTAAAAGGAGCTGTAAATCTTGAAACAAATCCTGGAAACACATCAAAACAGAACATTTTTAAGCACAAATTACACAGGACCTATAAAACAAAAATACAAGTTAAAAAGCAAAAACAAAAAACAAAAAACCAAAGTACACAGACAACAAAGAACACAATGAATGTAACCATACCTCACATTTCAATACTAACATTGAATGTCAAAGGCCTAAATGCTCCACTTAAAAGATACAGAACTGCAGAATGGGTAAGAACTCACCAACCAACCATCTGCTGCCTTCAGAAGACTCACCTAACACATAAGGACTCAAATAAACTTAAAGTAAAGGGGTGGAAAAAGGCATTTCATGCAAATGGACACCAAAAGTGAGCAGGGGTAGCTATTCTTATATCAGACAAGCAAACTTTAAAGCAACAGCAGTTAAAAGAGACAAAGAAGGACATTATACAATGGTAAAGGCCTTGTCCAACAGGAAAATATCACAATTCTAAACATATATGTGCCTAACACTGGAGCTCCCAAATTTACAAAACAATTACTAACAGACCTAAGAAATGAGGTGGAGAGCAACACAATAATAGTGGGGGACTTCAATACTCCACTGACAGCACTAGACAGTTCATCAAGATAGAAAGTCAACAAAGAAACAATGGACTTAAACTATACCTTGGAACAAATGGACTTAACAGATGTATGCAGAACATTTCATTCAACAACTGCAGAAGACACATTCTATTCACAGCTCATGGAATTTTCTCCAAGATAGACCATATGATAGGCCATAAAGTGAGCCTCAATAAATTTAAGAAAATTGAAATTATATCAAGCACTCTCTCTGGCCACAATGGAATAAAACTGGAAATCAACTCCAAAAGTGAACTTCAAAACCATGCAAATACATGAAAATTTAAATAACCTGCTCCTGAATGAGCATTGGGTCAAAAATGAAATCAAGATGGAAATTTTAAAATTCTTTGAACTGAATGACCATAATGACACAACCTATCAAAACCTGTGGGATACAGCAAAGGCAGTGCTAAGAGGAAAGTTCATAGCCTTAAACGCCTACATCAAAAAGACTGAAAGAGCACAAACTGACACTCTAAGGTCACACCTCAAGGAACTAGAGAAGCAAGAACAAACCAAACCCAAACCCAGCAGAAGAAAGGAAATAACCAAGATCAGACCAGAACTAAATGAAATTGAAACAAACAAAAAAAAATACAAAAGATAAATGAAACAAAAAGCTGGTTCTTTAAAAAGATAAATAAAATTGATAGACCACTGGTGAGATTAACTAAGAAGAGAGAAAATCCAAATAACCCCACCAAGAAACAAAACAGGAGATATTACAACTGACACCACTGAAATACAAAAGATCATTCAGGGCTACTATGAACACTCTTGCGCACATAAATCAGAAAACCTAGAAGGCATGGATAAATTCCTGGAAAAATACAACTCTCTTAGCTTAAATCAGGAAGAATTAGGTATTGTGAACAGACCAATAACAAGCAGCAAGATTGAAATGGTAATTAAAAATTACCAACAAAAAAAGTCCAGGACCAGATGATTCACAGCAGAATTCTACTAGACATTCAAAGAAGAATTGGTACCAATCCTTCTGACACTATTCCACAAGACAGAGAAAGAAGGAACCCTCCCTAATTCATTCTATGAAGCCAGCATCACTCTAATACCAAAACCAAGAAAGGACATAACCGAAAAAGAAAACTATGGACTGATACCCTTGATCAATGTAGACGCTAAAATCCTTAACAAAATACTAGCTAACCGAATCCAACGACATATCAAAAAGATAATCCACCATGATCAAGTGGGTTTCATACCAGGGACGCAGGGATAGTTTAACATATGCAAGTCAATAAATGTGATACACCACATAAAGAGAATTAAAAACAAAAATAACATGACCATGCAGAAAAAGCATTTGACAAATCCAGCATCTTTTTATGATTAAAACCCTCAGCAAAATAGGCATACAAGGGACATACCTTAATGTAATAAACGCCATCTATGACAAACCCACAGCCGACATAATACTGAATGGCAAAAAGTTGAAAGCATTCCCTCTGAGAACTGGAACAAGACAAGGATGCCCACTCTCACCACTCCTCTTCAACATAGTACTGGAAGTCCTAGCCAGGGTAATATGGCAAGAGAAAGAAAGGCATCCAAACTGGTAAAGAGGAAGTCGAACGGTCACTATTTGCAGATGATATGATTGTTTACCTCAAAAACCCTAAGGACTCCTCTTGAAGGTTCCTAGAACTGATAAAAGAATCAGCAAAGCTTCCAGATACAAGATTACTGTACACAAATCAGTAGTTCTTCTATACACCAACAGTGACCAAGTGGAGAACCAAATCAAGAACTCAACCCCTTTTACAATAGCTGCAAAACAAAAACAAAAACAAAAACAAAAAAAACTTAGGAATATACTGAACCAAGAAGTCAAAAGACCTACTTTTAGTTTTTTAAGGAATCTCCATGTTGTTTTCCATAGTGGTTTTATTAGTTTACACTCCCACCAGCAGCGTAAAAGTGTTCCCTTTTCACCACATCCATGCTGACATCTATTTAATTATGGCCATTCTTGTAGGAGTAAGGTGGTATCTCATTGTAGTTTTAATTTGCATTTCCCTGACAAATAGTGATGTTGTGCATTTTTTTCATATGTTTGTTGGCCATTTGTATATCTTCTTTTGAGAACTCTCTATTCATATCCTTTGCCCACTTTTTGATGGTTTTGTTTTTTTCTTCCTGACTTGAGTTCTTTGTAGATTCTTGATATTAGCCCTTTGTCAGATTTAGAGTTTGTAAATATTTTCTCTCATTCTGTGGGTTGTCTGTTTGCTGATTATTTCTTTTGCTTTGCAGAAACTTTTTAGTTTAATTAAGTCCCATCTATTTATTTCTGTTTTGGTTGCATTTGCTTTTGGGTTCTTGGTCATGAACTCTTTGCCTAAGCCAATGTCTAGAAGAGTTTTCCTAATGTTATATTCTATAATTTTTATGGTTTCAAATCTTCGATTTAAGTCTTTGATCCATCTTGAGTTGATTTTGTATAAGGTGAGTGATGAGGATACAGTTTCGTGTTTCTACATGTGATTTGCCAATTATCCCCACATCATTTGTTGAATAAGATGTCCTTTCTCTACTTCATGCTTTTGTTTGTTTTGTCAAAGATCAGTTGGCTGTATCTGGCTTTAATTCTGGGTTCTCTATTCTGTCCCATTGGTCTACATGCCTATTTTTATACCAGTACCATGCTGTTTTGATAACTATTGCCTTGCAGTATAGTTTGAAGTCAGGTAATGTGATGCTCCAGATTTGTTCTTTTTGCTTAGCCTTGCTTTGGCTATGCAGGCTCTTTTTTAGTTTCATATGAATTTTAGGACTTTTTTCTAGTTCTGTGAAGAATGATCATGGTACTTTGATGGGAATTGCAGTGAATCTGTAGATTGCTTTTGGCAGTACGGTAATTTTCACAGCATTGATTCCACACATCCATGACCATTTGTTTGTGTCACTGATGATCTCTTTCAGCAGTGTTTTGTAGTTTTTCCTTGTAGAGATCTTTCACCTCCTTGGTTCAGTATACTCCTAAGTATTTATTTATTTATTTTTTGTAGCTGTTGTGAAGGGGATTGAGTTCTTGTTTTGAGTTTTGTAGCTGTTGTGAAGGGGATTGAGTTCAATTCTCAGCTTGGTCATTGTTGGTGTATAGCAGTGCTACTAATTTGTGTACACTGATTTTGTATCCTGAAACTCTACTGAATTCATTTATCAGATCTAGGATCTTTTTGGATGAATCTTGAGGGTTTTCTGGGTATACAATCATATCATCGATGAAAAGTGACAGTTTTCCTTTCTCTTTACTGATTTGGATGCCCTTTATTTTTTTCTCTTGTCTGATTGCTCTGGATCACAACAGACAGCAATTTTTAAACTGTGATATTTGACAAAGTTTTGACATTTGTAAACACAAATAAACAATAATCACAATAAAATAATGAACATACTTATCACACCCAAAAGGATTTTATATCATTTTGTCATATTTGTTTTGCTATCGTCTAAGAAATTGAGTAATTTTTAAAGTAAAAACTCCAAGAGAAAAGGAAATATGGAACAGGTGGCTGAAATAGAAAGTACTAGTAAAATGGTAGATTTAAACCCAAATACTTTAGTAATCTCATAAGTGTAAGTTAACTACATGGTTTAATTAAAAGACATATTACTAATTAATTAATGGGAGTGAAGGAATAAATCATCCCTGCTGAAGAATTTCAAATAATTTTAAAATGTAGGAGGAATGAGGGAAGTAGAAAATCAACATTAGAACAACACAGTAATAATTGCTACAGGCTAGCAATTCATCTGCCAATGAATGCTAAAATTAGTGGGAGAAACTTAGAGGAGAAACAGAATACTTGCACAGTCTCAAAGTATCTCCTCCAAAATATTTATTAATTACTGTGGTTATTTTAACACACATCCACAAATTCTTTGATACTCCTCCCTCCAGAAGAATAGCTTAATTTTCTTCTTCTTGAGCATGGGGCTAAACTTTAAGACTTGCATCTAACAAAAACTGTGAAAAAAGGAAAAACAGTCACTTTACGATGAAAAAATATGGCAGACACCACTTCAAGTGATCAAGGTTAATATCACCAGTAACAAATCATGTTAATATAATGCATTATATGTTGCAATAAAAAGGGCACTTTACCTTTGGGGTATTCGTCCCAAAAGCCCATAACCCCAGGCTAATCATGAGATAAACCCAAACTAAGGGTTTATACAAAATATCTGACCAATACTCTTCCAAAGTGTCATGCTCACTAAATAGAAGGAAAGACTGAGAAACTGTCATAGACTAGATAGAGAAGGCTAATAAGACATGACAGCTAAATGCAACATGGTATCCCAGACTAGATCCTGGGACATTAAAGCACATTAGTGAAAACGAGTGAAATCCAAATATATTCTGTAGTTTAATGAATGGTACTGTCCCCATATTTATATCTTTGTTTTAATAAATGTTACATGGTTACGTATGATGCTAACATTAGGGGAAGCTGGGTAGGGTACACAGGAACTCTGTACTATCTTTAAAACTCTTCTGTAAATGTAAACATTTCAAATAAAACATTTTTTAAGACACTAACAGGCTGGCAAAGCCATGTACTATTCATGAGATACATCTAAAATATAAGGATACAGAAAGAAGGAAAGTAAAATGACAAAAAAGATATGTTATCCCTAAAAAAAAAAGATAGCCAATGTTGCTATACTAATATCAAGGTAGATGTTAAGAAAAAAGCATTATTAAAAACAAATATGAATACTTTATAATGAAATGTTCTATTAATTTGGATGATATATCTGTTTTTTTGAGACAGGGTCTCACTTTGTCACCCAGGCTGGAATGAAGTGGTACAAACACAGCTCACTGCAGCCTCAACCTCCTAGGCTCAAGCAATTCTTGCCTCAACCCCCCAAGTACTTGAGACTACAGGCTCATGCTATCACACCGAGCTAATTTATTTATTTATTTTTTATTTTTGAGATGGAGTCTCGCTCAGTCGCCCATACTGGAGTGCAGTGGTGCGATCTCAGCTCACTGCAAGCTCCACCTCCTGGGTTCATACCATTCTCCTGCCTCAGCCTCCCAAGTAGCTGGGTCTACAGGTGCCCGCCACCATGCCTGGCTAATTTTTTGTATTTTTAGTAGAGATGGGGTTTAACTGTGTTAGCCAGGATGGTCTTGATCTCCTAACCTCGTGATCCACCTGCCTCGGCCTCCCAGAGTGCTGGGATTACAGGCATGAGCCACCGCACCTGGCCCACACTGAGCTAATTTTTGTAGTTTTTGTAGAGACACGGTTTCACCATCATGCCCAGGCTGGTCTCAAACTCTTGAGCTCAAGTGATCCGCCTGCCTCAGCCTTCCAAAGTGCCGAGATTACCGGCATGAAACACAATGCCCAGCCTTAATTCTAAGTCAGTATGTTAACAACATGGGCTAAAACTATAGACAGCAAACACTGACAGAATTAAAAAGAGAAGTAGACAAACACATAATCATTGTATAAAATTGTAGAAGATTTTAGAACAACTGTTTCAGTAACTATTGAACAAAGAAATAAAACATCAGTAAGAATACAAAAAAATTTGAATTTGACAATAAATCTGATCTAATATGTAGAACACTCTCACCCAACCCAACTGCAGACTATATATTCTTCTCAATCACATAAAATATTTACTAAAATTATCATAGTCAATAAATCAAGCCTCAACAAACTTCAAAAGACTAACATCAGAGTATGTTCATTGACCGCAATGCAATTAAACTAGAAATTAATAATGTAATGACTACAAAACCTCAAATTTTTGGAAATTAAGAAACATACCTCTAAAACCATGAGTTTAAGAAGAAACAACAACAGAAATCAGAAAAATTTTGACCTGAACAATAATTAAAATACTATATATCAAAACTTGTAGGATGTAGTTAAATGAGTATTTTGAGGAAAATTTGCTGTGAGATATGTATTACAAACAAAAAAAATCCTTAAAACTATTGAGCTAAATATTCATCACTAGAAATTGGGATATATTCACCCTAGGGAAGATGACTGAAAAAAGGAAAAAAAAGTTAAAAAAAAAAAACAAAGAAATAATAAATGTTAGGATATAGGCGGAAGGAGATTAAAAAAGGGGTTGGTTAATGGGTACAAAATACAGTTAGAAGGAATAAGATCTGGTGTTCAGTAGCACAATACAGTGACTATAGTTAATAATTTATTTTATATTTCAAAATAACAAAGAGTGAAATTGGAATGTTTCTAACACAAAGAACTCATAATGCTTGAGGTGACAGATAACCCAACTATCCTGATTTGATCATTATATATTGTATACTTGTATCAAAATATCACACATACCCCATAAATGTGTATAACAATTATTTATCCATAAAAGTTAAAAATAAAAGAATTGTAATAAGTTAGCATATAGTAATCACTTATCAGCCTTTTGGCTAAGATCAAGTGTAGACATTACAGTAAAGATAAAAGCAAAAATAATAAAGAGGAAATAAATTTTTAAAAGGGTCAATCAAGATAAAGGTTGAATTTTTTAAAAGATTAATAAAATTGAAAACTGTGGAGTTCAATCGAGGGCAAAAAAAAAGTTACAATCCACTAATTTTGAGAATTAAAATGAGGATAGCATTACAGCTATGTCAGATGTCAAAAAGAGAACAACTTTATTCAATACATTTGAAAAGGCAGATCTAATGAACAAATTCCTCTAAACACATAGCTTGCCAAAACTAACAAGAAAATAGAGGAAGATGGCCGAATAGGAACAGCTCCGGTCTACAGCTCCCAGCGTGAGCAACACAGAAGACGGGTGATTTCTGCATTTCCATCTGAGCTTTGAAGAGAGCAGTGGTTTTCCCAGCACACAGCTGGAGATCTGAGAATGGGCAGACTGCCTCCTCAAGTGGGTCCCTGACCCCTGACCACAGAGCAGCCTAACTGGGAGGCATCCCCCAGTACGGGCAGACTGACACCTCACACGGCCGGGTACTCCTCTGAGAGAAAAATTCCAGAGGAACGATCAGACAGCAGCATTTGTGGTTCTCAAAAATCCGCTGTTCTGCAGCCACCGCTGCTGATACCCAGGCAACAGGATCTGGAGTGGACCTCTAGCAAACTCCAACAGACCTGCAGCTGAGGGTCCTGTCTGTTAGAAGGAAAAGTAACAAACAGAAAGGACATCCACACCAAAAACCCATCTGTACATCACCATCATCAAAGACGAAAAGTAGATAAAACCACAAAGATGGGGAAAAAACAGAGCAGAAAAACTGGAAACTCTAAAAAGCAGAGCGCCTCTCCTCCTCCAAAGGAATGCAGTTCCTCACCAGCAACGGAACAAAGCTGGACGGAGAACGACTTTGACAAGTTGAGAGAAGAAGGCTTCAGACGATCAAACTACTCTGAGCTACAGGACGAAATTCAAACCAAAGGCAAAGAAGTTAAAAACTTTGAAAAAAATTTAGACAAATGTATAACTAGAATAACCAATACAGAGAAGTGCTTAAAGGAGCTGATGGAGCTAAAAGCCAAGGCTTGAGAACTACGTGAAGAATGCAGAAGCCTCAGGAGCTGATGCGATCAACTGGAAGAAACGGTATCAGTGATGGAAGATGAAATGAATGAAATGAAGCGAGAAGGGAAGTTTAGAGAAAAAAGAATAAAAAGAAATGAACAAAGCCTCCAAGAAATATGGGACTATGTGAAACGACCAAATCTACATCTGATTGGTGTACCTGAAAGTGACAGGGAGAATGGAACCAAGTTGGAAAACACTCTGCAGGATATTATCCAGGAGAACTTCCCCAATCTAGCAAGGCAGGCCAACATTCAGATTCAGGAAATACAGAGAACGCCACAGAGAAGACCAACTCCAAGACACATAATTGTCAGATTCACCAAAGTTGAAATGAAGGAAAAAATGTTAAGGGCAGCCAGAGAGAAAGGTCGGGTTACCCACAAAGGGAAGCCCATCAGACTAACAGTGGATCTCTCGGCAGAAACTCTACAAGCCAGAAGACAGTGGGGGCCAATATTCAACATTCTTAAAGAAAAGAATTTTCTTTTCCAGCCAAACTAAGCTTCATAAGTGAAGGAGAAATAAAATACTTTACAAACAAGCAAATGCTGAGAGATTTTGTCACCACCAGGCCTGCCCTAAAAGAGCTCCTGAACGAAGCACTAAACATGGAAAGGAACAACCAGTACCAGCCACTGCAAAATCATGCCAAATTGTAAAGACCATCGAGGCTAGGAAGAAACTGCATCAACTAACGAGCAAAATAACTAGCTAACATCAAAATGACAGGACCAAATTCACACATAACAATATTAACTTTGAATGTAAATGGACTAAATGCTCCAATTAAAAGACACAGACTGGCAAATGGGAAAAAGAGTCAAGACCCACCAGTGCGCTGTATTCAGGAAACCCATCGCACGTGCAGAGACACACATAGGCTCAAAATAAAAGGATGGAGGAAGATCTACCAAGCAAATGGAAAACAAAAAAAGGCAGGGGTTGCAATCCTAGTCTCTGATAAAACAGACTTTAAACCAACAAAGATCAAAAGAGACAAAGGCCATTACATAATGGTAAAGGGATCAATTCAACAAGAAGAGCTAACTTTCCTAAATATATATGCACCCAATACAGGAGCACCCAGATTCATAAAGCAAGACCTGAGTGACCTACGAAGAGACTTAGACTCCCACACAATAATAATGGGAGACTTTAACACCCCACTGTTAACATTAGACAGATCAATGAGACAGAAAGTTAACAAGGATACCCAGGAATTGAACTCAGCTCTGCACCAAGCGGACCTAATAGACATCTACAGAACTCTCCACCCCAAATCAACAGAATATACATTTTTTTCAGCACCACACCACATCTATTCCAAAATTGACCACATACTTGGAAGTAAAGCTCTCCTCAGAAAATGTAAAAGAACAGAAATTATAACAAACTGTCTCTCAGACCACAGTGCAATCACACTAGAACTCAGGATTAAGAAACTCACTCAAAACCGCTCAACTACATGGAAACTGAACAACCTGCTCCTGAATGACTACTGGGTACATAACGAAATGAAGGCAGAAATAAAGATGTTCTTTGAAACCAACGAGAACCAAGACACAACATACCAGAATCTCTGGGACACATTCAAAGCAGTGTGTAGAGGGAAATTTATAGCACTAAATGCCCACAAGAGAAAGCAGGAAAGATCCAAAATTGACACCTTAACATCACAATTAAAAGAACTAGAAAAGGAAGAGCAAACATATTCAAAAGCCAGCAGAACGCAAGAAATAACTAAAATCAGAGCAGAATTGAAGGAAATAGAGACACAAAAAACCCTTCAAAAAATTAATAAACCCTGGAGCTGGTTTTTTGAAAGGATCAACAAAACTGATAGACCGCTAGCGAGACTAATAAAGAAGAAAAGAGAGAAGAATCAAATAGACGCAATAAAAAATGATAAAGGGGATGTCACCACCGATCCCACAGAAATACAAACTACCATCAGAGAATACTACAAACACCTCTACGCAAATAAACTAGAAAATCTAGAAGAAATGGATAAATTCCTCGACACATACACCCTCCCAAGACTAAACCAGGAAGAAGTTGAATCTCTGAAAAGACCAATAACAGGCTCTGAAATTGTGGCACTAATCAATAGTTTACCAACCAAAAAGAGTCCAGGACCAGATGGATTCACAGCCGAATTCTACCAGAGGTACAAGGAGGAACTGGTACCATTCCTTCTGAAACTATTCCAATCAATAGAAAAAGAGGGAATCCTCCCTAACTCATTTTATGCGGCCAGCATCATCCTGATACCAAAGCCGGGCAGAGACACAACTAAAAAAGAGAATTTTAGACCAATATCCCTGATGAACATTGATGCAAAAATCCTCAATAAAATACTGGCAAACCAAATCCAGCAGCACATCAAAAAGCTTATCCACCATGATCAAGTGGGCTTCATCCCTGGGATGCAACGCTGGTTCAATATACGCAAATCAATAAATGTAATCCAGCATATAAACAGAACCAAAGACAAAAACCACATGATTATCTCAATAGATGCAGAAAAGGCCTTTGACAAAATTCAACAATGCTTCCTGCTAAAAACTCTCAATAAATTAGGTATTGATGGGACGTATCTCAAAATAATAAGAGCTATCTATGACAAACCCACAGCCAATATCATACTGAATGGGAAAAACTGGAAGCATTCCCTTTGAAAACTGGCACAAGACAGGGATGCCCTCTCTCAACACTCCTATTCAACATAGTGTTGGAAGTTCTGGCCAGGGCAATTAGGCAGGAGAAGGAAATCAAGGGTATTCAATTAGGAAAAGAGGAAGTCAAATTGTCCCTGTTTGCAGATGACATGATTGTATATCTAGAAAACCCCATTGTCTCAGCCCAAAATCTCCTTAAGCTGATAAGCAACTTCAGCAAAGTCTCAGGATGCAAAATCAATGTGCAAAAATCACAAGCATTCTTATACACCAATAACAGAGAAACAGAGAGCCAAATCATGAGTGAACTCCCATTCCCAATTGTTTCAAAGAGAATAAAATACCTAGGAATCCAACTTACAAGGGATGTGAAGGACCTCTTCAAGGAGAACTACAAACCACTGCTCAAGGAAATAAAAGAGGATACAAACAAATGGAAGAACATTCCATGCTCATGGGTAGGAAGAATCAATATCGTGAAAATGGCCATACTGCCCAAGGTAATTTATAGATTCAATGCCATCCCCATCAAGCTACCAATGACTTTCTTCACAGAATTGGAAAAAACTACTTTAAAGTTCATATGGAACCAAAAAAGAGCCCGCATCGCCAAGTCAATCCTAAGCCAAAAGAACAAAGCTGGAGGCATCACACTACCTGACTTCAAATTATACTACAAGGCTACAGTAACCAAAACAGCATGGTACTGGTACCAAAACAGAGATATAGATCAATGGAACAGAACAGAGCCCCCTGAAATAATGCCACATACCTACAACTACCTGATCTTTGACAAACCTGAGAAAAAGAAGCAATGGGGAAAGGATTCCCTATTTAATAAATGGTGCTGAGAAAACTGGATAGCCATATGTAGAAAGCTGAAATTGGATCCCTTCCTTACACCTTATACAAAAATTAATTCAACATGGATTAAAGACTTAAATGTTAGTCCTAAAACCATAAAAACCCTAGAAGAAAACCTAGGCATTACCATTCAGGACATAGGCATGGGCAAGGACTTCATAACTAAAACACCAAAAGCAATGGCAACAAAAGCCAAAATTGACAAATGGGATCTAATTAAACTCAAGAGCTTCTGCACAGCAAAAGAAACTACCATCAGAGTGAACAGGCAACCTATAAAATGGGAGAAAATTTTCACAACCTACTCATCTGACAAAGGGCTAATATCCAAAATCTACAATGAACTCCAACAAATTTACAAGAAAAAAACAAACAACCCCATCAAAAAGTGGGCGAAGGACATGAGCAGACACTTCTCAAAAGAAGACACTTATGCAGCCAAAAAACAAAGGAAAAAATGCTCACCATCACTGGCCATCAGAGAAATGCAAATCAAAACCACAATGAGATACCATCTCACACCAGTTAGAATGGCAATCATTAAGAAGTCAGGAAACAACAGGTGCTGGAGAGGATGTGGAGAAATAGGAACAGTTTTACACTGTTGGTGGGACTGTAAACTAGTTCAACCATTGTGGAAGTCAGTGTGGCGATTCCTCGGGGAGCTCAAACTAGAAATACCATTTGACCCAGCCATCCCATTACTGGGTATATACCCAAAAGACTATAAATCATGCTCCTATAAAGACACATGCACAGGTATGTTTATTGCGGCACTATTCACAATAGCAAAGACTTGGAACCAACCCAAATGTCCAACAATGATAGACTGGATAAAGAAAATGTGGCACATATACACCATGGAATACTATGCAGCCATAAAAAATGATGAGTTCATGTCCTTTGTAGGGACATGGATGAAATTGGAAATCATCATTCTCAGTAAACTATCACAAGGACAAAAAACCAAATACCACATGTTCTCACTCATAGGTGGGAATTGAACAATGAGAACACATGGACACAGGAAGGGGAACATCACACTCTGGGGACTCTTGTGGGGTGGGGGGAGGGGGGAGGGATAGCATTAGGAGATATACCTAATGCTAGATGACGAGTAAATGGGTGCAGCACACCAGCATGACACATGTATACATATGTAACTAACCTGCACATTGTGCACATGTACCCTAAAACTTAAAGTATAATAATAAAAAAAAGAAGTATTTCCTAATTAGCACATATAAATCTACCTCATTTTAAGAAAAATTGCTTAGCATTTCATCTAAGTAATGCATCTCAGTATGTTTTACCAACTTCTCACTGATGGTCATTAATTTCTTCCTGTACTTATGCCTCTAATACATAGATAGAAAGATAGAAATAAAGCAAGATAGACAGACATAGATAGATATAGATATAGATATATAAATATGTAAATATACATCTAAATATGTATATATATATACACACACACACACACACACACACGGTTGTCTGAAGGAAGGGTGACTTCTAATGAGTAGAATTTTTACTGGGTCAAAGATTTTTATTTTTAATTTTGATGTATATTACCAAATCTTCCAAAGTGATTGTCATAATTTTTGCTTATAATAACAGTGCCTCAAGGTGTCTACTTTTCTTTAATTACATTCACAAAATAAACCTTTGCTAAGATTAAAAAAAAAAAAAGAAAATAGAATACCTTGTTAATCCTATTCATTTACAGACATTAAATAAATAATCCAAAGCCTTTCACAAAAAGAACTCTTGGCCCACATGGCTTCACCTATGAATTCTACTCAACATTCAAGGAAGAAAAAAGCCTCTTTTAAAAAACAAAAAAAAAATTCTCCCCAACTCATTTTAAGAACCATAATGGATAATATTCAGCTATACCTGTCATTAAAATAGTAAAATTATTTTTTATATTTATAAATATCTGCTGCCCTGAGCCACCACTATGTGCAACACCCCCTGGTATCCCTGGATATCACCATAATTTACCTTCCAAAAACCAAAAGGGCCTCCAGGACCCTGTTTTACTCTATGGATGGCATTCTGATTGACCACTGCCCATGTCAGTCAGTTCACAAAATAATCTCACCTCCTAGGTACCATCAGTGGACTCACACAGGGATAAGATGAGCTCTGACTTCCCCATTTGTTTGGCCCCATGAAGCTCAGGGTTGGCACACCTGTAGGGGCAGTACCAGTGTCCAGGAGTCATCCCACCTCAGCTTCCACAGGATACCCTCCATCCCTGCGTGTCCTATCCACAGACCTTCCACCACTCTGGTAGAGGATGGTCCTTATAAGATAGACGCATTGAACTACTAACCATGTTCAGGTACATGTCTTAACATTACAGTAAGCATAGCATTAGCTGTATGAAGGTCCTTGTCCATCAATAATGTCTTGAGGTCAGAGACATCAACTAGATCATTCTGGAGAATTTGGGTAGTAGCTAAGAGTATCTGTGTAGCTGCAAAAGGAGAGCAAAAGCAAATGTTTCAACAGCAGAAATAGAGCATATGTTTTTAGTTATCACTTAATAGCCTCAGGTTGCATAAGATATGAAGATCTGATTCTAGAATTTTACATGGAACTATTTGTATAGTTTTAAAAACCAGAGTGTATTATAATAGCTAACAGTCACAGGGCACTTGCTAAGTGCTAGACACTGTTTTAAGCAATCTCACTTTACCAAATTACAAATGTCCTTATAATAATCCCAAAACAGGCATTTTCATCCCTGATTTTTAGATGAAAACATTGAGGTTAGCAAGATTAAGTGATTTACTAAATAATACATTGGCAGCAAGTGGTAGGGACAGGATTTAAGTACAGACCCTATAGTT
The DNA here is from genome assembly GCF_028885625.2 of Pongo pygmaeus. Taxonomy (NCBI): domain Eukaryota; kingdom Metazoa; phylum Chordata; class Mammalia; order Primates; family Hominidae; genus Pongo; species Pongo pygmaeus. Next base: position 80,217,674 of record NC_072392.2, on the reverse strand, counting down.
CCAAAGCCCATCCTCTTAACCACTGTGCCTTTCAAGTAGAAACATATAGGTAGTCAACCTTTATCCCTTGAGCCACATATTACTTCACATGTGGCCCTGAAATCATTGTGAAGCATTACTAATAAGCTTTAAATCAAAATTATCTTTCATTATTTAACTTAAAGTTATGTTACCTTAAAATGATTAAACTGATGAATAACCTATACATATAATTTTTTTCTAAGAAATTCACTGGATATTAATATTGTGAAAAATAATTACTTCAGCCCTTTGTTGACATGGGTAGCTTCTTCTTCCAGTTCTTAGTCAAACTGGCCCCAGTTGAGAATGTTGTATAAATAAAATAATTTATAGGTGAAACAGAAGGTATAGCTTGCTGGATGTAAGAGGACAAACCACGCTCCAATGTGATCCAACAATAATACTATCTTCCATTTATAAGGCAACTACCTTATATCTATCTATTTTGTTTCTAAACAAAATTTTTTTATCTGAAATATCTGAATGTAAATAGCCAACAAAATGTCCCCTCACCATTAACTATATTATTGTGCTTTTTCTCCAATGAGAACATTCTCTTACATAATAACAATATAATCATAAAAATTAGGAAATTATTACATTGATATAATGTAATAATGTCATCTAATTCTCACACCCACTCACATTCTGCTATTTGTCCTGGTAATACCATTTTTAGCAAAATGATACATATTTTGTGAATGCTATAAAGAAGGCACCAAGATTAACTTTTTAATAAATGAATATTCAATTGAAATAACGTCATTTATTTAAAAGGCCATCCTTTCCTTGCTCCATTGAAGTGGTACCTTTGTTGTAAAGGAGATGGGCATATTATGTGTAGATCTCTTTCTGGACTCTGTATTCTACTCTATTGGTTTTTGTATCAATACCACACTGTCTTAATTACGGTAACTTTGTTATGATAACATGATAAGCACTATGTTAGAGACTTAACATTTAATACCTGGCCAAATAATCAAAGACGATAAAGGTAAAATATGGATATTGGGAAGCATTCAAAGACTCAAAAATTATATCTCCCATGCTGTTTTACTTTGGAACCTAATGCAAAATGTGCTTCAGTAAAATAAACGAGTAAATCATGACAGGGATTCAGGAAACATGTGAGCCATAGAACACTACTAAAGAGAAATCCTGGGATGACAGCTGTTTAGCGGGTGTAGGGGAGAAACAATCCAAATCAGAGCATCTAAAGTACATAAAACTGTGTTTGAGTATTTTGAAAATGTTAATATTCAAACATGTTTTATTATGATTTCAAAAATCATACTCAATGTTTGACTAACATTTCAAACATGGCTGTGTCAGAAATGTTAAAAGTCCGAGAAGTGAAATTACCTATGCAACATCATACAACCGATCGTAGGAAAAAAAAAATCCAGGTACCTAAAATATGACTACAATGTTGTTTTTCATATACACACACCACCAATTTGCAACCCTTTTTTAAAGCTTTTAAACATTTTTTTTATTTCTAAACAATCTCAAATTCTCAGAAAAGTTGCGAGTACCATACAAAAATTTTTTGTCTGAAACACGGGAAAAAGTAATAGGTCTATTGGAAAACATGTAAGTTTTTTTAAAAGATAATTGTTAATTCCAGAAGAAAGGAGAGGGGAGAGATTGCACATGCAAAGAGACATGGAGGTAATGGGATGACTACTGACTCATCAATGAGCTAATTTGGATAGTCATAATACTACTAATTAAACACTGACTACTGATTTAACCAAAACCTGTGATATAATTACATTTTCACACACTTGAGTCTATAACTTTGTAATCTACCTAATATAGAGGCATGGTCTCAATTCTTACAACTTCTATAGAAGCATTATTAGCCTTATATCCTTTGGAGCATTAAGGTTCTCTTCTTTAAAAAAAGGAATTAACACTATGAAGATTGGATCCTAAAGAAGCTAGCACACAAAATGGACCCAACTATGCCATTTGAATGAAAAGGATTCCAATGCCTGGATATAAAAGCAAAATGTGTTTCAAATTCCACTGATATTCTAAAGAAGAAAAGGATAATAAAAAAAACTTACATTATTTTTCCAGTATCACCCAGACAGTAATTACTATGGTAACCTATGCCATATAACAAAGTTATTTGCCAATTGTGTTCTAATTCTGAGCCTACTCAATTTTTCAACATGTAATATATAGGAGGCATAAAATTCAATTTACAGCACTGTATTTTGGAAAAGGAAGTCTATCAATTTAATAAAAACGTGATATATTTACATTTTGCATCTCTTGACTTTGTAACTTTTTAATCAGTAGCTACTACAGGGAAATGCTCTTACTTAATTCTTACAACTATCATATGATATAGGCATTACTATCCTTATTTTGAAGAAAAGAAAACTGAGAATAAGAGAATATATCTAATTTTCCAGGGCCAGTAATTTCTATAGTAATCCACATTATATAATAAGGTTATTTATCCATTAAGTTCTTATGATAGTAAACTATACAACTTTTTAAAATGTGAAATATTTAAGGCAAAAAATTCAATTTGCATCACTGAACTCAGAGACTTTTGAGACCAAACCACTCATGTGGAAAACGAATCTAAAATCCAAAGAAGTGAAATTACCTAACAAAATCCAGGTACCTAAAATTTAACTACAATGTTATTTTCCACATATGCATCGCCAATTGGCAACCCTTTTAAAAAAATTCTTTAACTTTTTTTTATTTTTTTCTGTATAAAAGAGAAAAGTTTATTTTTAATACAAATACAAAATTTATTTCCATAGAAAGCAAAATTTACAAGTTAAATATAAAGATTAAAATAGTGTTTGAAAAGCTCACTATAGTGCTAACAAACTAAATGAAAATAAGGCTATTTTGCATTTGAAACTGAAATACCTCTTAAAATAATTTGATCCCCAGTGTTTGCTCTTTTTGAAGTTAACTGACTTACTCTTAAAAAGGATGGCTGCCAAGATGGAAAGTCTTACTGGGTTTTCACGTTCACCTATTCTTTGGACATAACTATGAATTTTGTATACAATGCATTTCATGAAAAGTTATGGCTCCCCCAGATTTCCCACAAGTGTGATCTTGAAGCCCTAAACATTTATCCATGTGAGCTTCAAAACAGAGCCTTAACAGTTATTCAAGTAGCAGTACTTAAAGATATAATTCTTGAAGCAGTTTCAATGGTTTCTGATCCAAATAATCAGTTTCTGAACATTACTACTTCACGTAATAGAGTCCATCTTCAGTTTCTTCTCACTTTCTCTTTCCCTTTTGGGTTTCCTTTTTGTGGCCTGAGGCCACCAGTTCTTTGGGTACTATCAACATACTTCCATCATGAGTACACTGAAGAGCATAGTGGTTTGGATTGACTGGCCTACCTTGGTCATCTCTTAATCTACTAAAAATATCATGATAAAGGTCATGCAGTTTCTGTTTCATTATGTTAATAGCTTTGATACATTGTGCTCGCTCTAAGAGTTTCCTTCTTTGCTTGCAAGTTACATACATCATCTTCTAGATTCAAAATTATGTCCAATTTGCGTTTACGATAGTTCTGCACAGCAACTTTATTTTTCCCTCTTCGTCTGATATCACGGATAAGTGAGACTTGTAGGTCTGTCAGATAGTACCTACTTAACATGCTATTGAAAGAATCAACAGGCATAACGACAATTTCATCTACAGAAAAAAGGGATATGCAAAGCTTTAGCACGCCGTTCATCACGGCTCAAGTTTCTGTGTCTTCAAGGTACCTACTCCTGATCTTCTGTGACTTCCCAGGCCACGAAAAAGGTTCAGAAGTAGATTCTGGTGCACTTGCTGCAAGTGGTAAGTGTGGTTATGAAATATGTGTTGAAATGTAAGATGCCCATGGAAACCAGAATCATTCTGATCCAAGTGACAAAGCTTACTGGGTTCTGGGTAGTAGCCACCTACAGCACCTTCTAAGTCATGATGGGAACTTAGATTCATGGTCAGTACAATAACCTATAGCACCTTCATCACACACAGAGTGAGAGGAATTAGACTTGATGACAGAGGTACTATTGTGACTTGAATCTAAAGAAAGGTCAGAATCAGAATCTGGTTATCAAAAAGCTGAGAAACATCGATTGGATCAAAGTCGTCTTCTGTGGCCAATGACATTAAGTTTATCTCATCAAATATATTTACGTCAAGGTCATACAGTAGGTCTTGGCTTGTTGGATTCCGCATAAGATTGTCAACCGGTGAAAGAAATCCTGTCAAATTAGTTCCAGGAAGGGTTTGCTCAGGATTGGTGGTATGAGAATTTAACTGCAGAAATGGTTCTTGTGACTGTGAAGTCCTTGCTATTGGATCTCTTCTAAATGTATAGTTGGGACAAAGCAAGATGGCCTCATGAAGATTCACATCCTGACTTATAGCCTGGCTGAAGTTTACGTGATAATGTGCTGAAGAATTCATGCCATCACTGATACTGCCTGGAAGAGGAATATCTCTCAATGAGATGCCCTCCGTGAATTTTCAGGCTGTGATGAAAGCAACAGGAATAAGTCTTCCAGAGAGAAATAAGTATCTGTCCCATTCAGATGTCTCTCATTTCTAGATTCAGTGGTCTTTTCTGCCTCCCAATCAGGTTCCTCTGCTATTTTGTTTTCATCATCATTATTCTGCTGAAGTGAGTTCTCCTTCTGGGCTGACACCCTTTCTTCATTTTCCTCACGCTGGGAACTATGATCCACAGCTTCGTGCTCTTTTCTTAGTACCTCGTTCTCCTCGCTCGCACATCCGCCAGCGTCCGGCACCTGAGCCGTCGGTTCCGCGGGTGCCTTCTCCTCTTCCCTGGCGTCCAAGGGGCCACTCTGAGCCGCTCGGGAGTCACCGCAGCCCCCCTGCACAGCCTGGCTGCCGCCGTCCACGCTGGCGCCGGCTCCTGCGGTGGACGAGGCGGCGGCGGCGCCGAGCAGCCCGTGGGCCTAGTCCGCGCTCCTGGCAGCCACGCTGTGCACCAGCCACGCATCCACCCGGGTGAGAGGGATGAAGGGGACCCCGAGCGCGCACCTCCCGGAGCAGCGGGCCCTCGGGCGGCGCGGCAGAGTCCAGCTCCCGGCCCTTGGGGTGCAACTGGCCCGCGCGCCCCCTCCCTCCCGAGGCCGAGAAGGGGCTGAGCGCGTAGACGGAGCTGGCCGGGCTGCCCAGGAACAGCAGCTCGTCCCGGAGCAGGGTGGGCGGCGGCAGTAGCAGGTAAAGGTCTAGGTCTACCCGGAACCCAGCCAAGCTCAGCAGGAGGGTGAGGTGCAGGAGGGTGAGGTGCAGGAGGCCGCCGCCGGCCGACCACCACCGTTTCAGGTACTTCACCGCCGCCACGCGCCCGGGAACGCCCCTGGCGGCGCCCGCGGGTCCCGGCGCCCCAGCCGCCGGGGTGACACTTCGTGCGGACCCCGCGCGCCGCCCGCACCTACCTGGAACCCAGAGAAGCGAAACAATGGACCGGGGCGCGCGGCGGCCGTCGCGGTTTCCCAGGACCGGGCACAAAGGCGTTCCCTCGGCAGCCGGCACCGTGCCTGGCACGGCCGGGGATCGGGAGACGCGAAAAATGAGCCCCCTGCGCGCCAAGCCCGTTCGCCCGGCCGCCCGCAGCCCGGCGCGGTGGCCAAGCTCCGCCCCGGGCCGCGGGCGCAGCCGACGGGAACACGCCCCCTCAACTTTTTTATTTTTAAACAATCTCAAACCCTCAGAAAAATTGCAAGTACAGTACAAAATTTTTTTATCTGAAATATCTTACTGTAAATAGCCAACAAAATGCCCCTTCACCATTAACTATATTATTGTGTATTTTCTCCAATGAGAACGTTCTCTTACATAATAACAATACAATCATAAAAATTAGGAAATTATTACATTGATACAATGTAATAATGTCATCTAATTCTCAAACCCATTCACATTCTGCTATTTGTCCTGGTAATATCATTTTAAGCAAAATGATACATATTTTGTGAATGCTATAAAGAAGGCACCAAGATTAACTTTTTAATAAATGAATATTCAATTGAAATAACATCATTTATTTAAAAGGCCATCCTTTCCTTGCTCCATTGCAGTGGTACCTTTATTGTAACTTTATAACTTTGTTACAAATCTTGATGTAAAGTAACGTGAGTTTTACAACTTTGTCTTCTTCAACTTTGCCCAGGCTATTTTGGCCCTTTGCATTTATTCTCATATTTAAAATCAGATTGTCAGTTTGTATAAAATTATGCTAGACTTTTGATTGGGATTGCATATAGCTCAAATTGGTGAGAACTAAAAGCATATTGAAACTACAAAACATAATATATCTCTCCATTTATTTAGGTTTTTCTTTAAATTTTGTCAAAATTGTTTTGTAGTTTTCTGTTTAAAAATTATAAACTTGTTTCACTAGTTACTCCTAAATATTTGCTTTTTTGTACCATTGCAAATCATATCTTTATTTTCATTTTATAATTGTTTGTGGCAAAATACAGAAATACAATTTTTGAACATAGAATTGTAATTTTAAATTGATCATGTGTCAAGCAGCTCTGATAAATTTGCTCATTAACTGAAATACAATAATATAATAACCAGTGTATAGATTCATATTTTTTCTACCTATTAATTATATTGTCAATGAGTAATGGAAATTCTATTTCTTCCCTTTTAATCCTTATCTTTCTTATTCTGTTTTGCCTGTGATACTGGCTAGGACTTCCAGTACACTGTTGAACAGAAGTGATGATAGTAGACATTCTTGTCTCATTCCTAATCTCTGTGAGCAAGAATTTAAAATTTTCCTTTAAACATGATTGTTGTAGGTTTCTGTAAGTACCCCTTAACATGAAAGGGTGTTGAATTTGATCAAATATGTTTTCTACATCTATTAAGATGATTTTTCTTCCTCCTTTATTTTGTAATATGAAGAATTACATTTTTATTTTTGTTAATACTAATATTGCACTCCTAAAACTAATTCAACTTGTGATATATCTTTCCTTTTTATATATCACTAGATTTCATTTGATCCTATTTTATTAAAGCTTTTCCCGTTTGTGGTCATGATGGGGACTGAATTATAATTTGGTGCCCATGTAAGGTTTTTACATGAAGATTACATAGGCCTCATAAAATAGGTTGGAAATGTTCTTCCTGCTTCTAAACTCTGAGTTTATATAAGAGTGATACTATATCCTTCTTAAATTTTAAAATAACTTACCAATGAAGCCATCTGAACCTGGAGTTACTCTTCAGATTTTCTAATTATTCTTCAGCTACTTTTGTTAAGTTGAGTTTTTCAAGGAATTCATTCTTTTCATTAAAATTTTCAAATGCATTGGTATAAAAGTATAAGATCCTCTTAGTATCTTTTTTATGTCTGTGTACTCTGTAGTGATGTCCCTTTTTTCATTCCTGATATTGGTAACGTTTCTTATATGTAGATCTCTTGGTAGTGAACTTTCTGTTTTTTCTTAAAATATTATTTCATTTTTAAAAGATACTTTAATATAGAATACAATGTTCACAGCCTTTTAAAAAAGTTTAGTATTCAATGTTATTCCATTGTCTCTGGCATTCATCAGAGATGGACCACAGCATTCTGAAAGACAGGTGCATTTCACCAGCAGTGTAACTCCTGAACAGTAATAACCAATAAACTATTGACTCATGAACTAAGCTAGGCTCCTTCAATGATAATTTTGTAAACATTTTTTGTAAAGAAAGCTACAAATATTTATTATTATTATTATTATCATCATCATTATTTAGAGATGGGATCTCGCTCTGTTACACAGGCTGGAGTGCGGCCCCGTGATCACAGCTCACTGTGGCCTTGAACTCCTGGGCTCAAGCAATCCTCCTGTCTTCCTGAGTAGCTGGGACTACAGTCATGTGCCATCACACCTGGCTTATTTTTAAAATTTTTGTAGGGACAGGGTCTTGCCATGTTGCCCAGGCTGGTCTCAAATTCCTGGCCTCAAACGATCCTCCCCCCATGGCCTCCCAAAGTGCTTATAGGCATAAGTCACCACACCCAGCCATCAGTATTTTTTTGCTCCTTAGAAAATAATGTATAACTTTTCACTGGTGGCTTTTAAGATTTTCTTTTTGTAGTTGGTTTTCAGCCATTTTACTCTCATGTTCTTAAATGTGGTTTTCTTTGTGTTTATCCTATGGCCCCACAAATGCTGACAGGCTTGGTTACTGCCCGTTGCCGTTAAACAGTTGTGGTGATTGCTTATGTTGCTTAACTTTTACTAGATTTTATAGTTATTCTATAAAATACAAGCTACTTCATCATATACAGATAGAACCAGGTGAACCAGCTTTACGGGTAATTCTAGTTACCCTGCTCTGGTTAAAAATTACTGTTTAGGTTATTACTTTAAACAAAGTTATAGCAATCAAAAGTATGTGATATTGATATAAGGATAGAATAAATATAAAAGGAATAGAATTGAGAGTCCAGAAATAAACCCATACATCTATGATCAATTGATTTTCTCTAAGGGTACCAAAATCATTCAGTGGAGAAAGAACAATGTTTTCAAAAACTGATGTTAGGACAACTGAATATCTGGACCAAAAAAGATAAAAATGGACTGTCATCTCACACCACATACAAAAATTAACTCTAATTATTAAGGATTCAAATAAAAGAGCTAAAACTAGAAGAAAACTTTGGTGTAAACCTTCAGGAGTTCGGATTATCTTTATGACATCAAAAGAAGCAACAAAATAAAATATAAATTGAACTTTACCAAATTCAAAATCATTTATGCTTCAAAGGACATCAGAAAAGAAAAAAGACAACTAACAAAATGTGAAAAAATATTTGCAATTATCTACCTGATAAAGGTCTAATGTCCAGAATATATGAATAACTCTTACAACTCAACAATAAAAAGCCTGATTTTAAAATGGGCAAAGCATTTGAATATACATGTCTCCAGAAAATCATTGAGGAGAAAGTATGTATCCCAGAACAAGTTTTTAATGCAGACAAAAGTGCCCTATTCTGGAAAATAATGCCAAAAAGGACATTTATTAGTAGGGAAGAGAAGCAAGCACCAGGATTTAAGAAGGGTAAGCTAGCTCTAATCTTTTGTGCAAATGCAGTTAGGTTTAAAATCAGGACTGCCCTTATCCATAAAGCTGCTAACCCTCAAGCCTTGAAGGGAAAAGATAAACTCCTGCTGCCATCTTTAGATTGTATAACAAGAAGGTTTGGAAAACCAGAATTCTTTTTCTAGATTGGTTCCATCAATGCTTTGTCCCTGAAGCAAGGAAGAGACTGCCTTTTAAAGTTCTTTTGAGATTGGACAATGCCTCTGGCCACCCAAACTCTATGAATTCAATACCAAAGGCATTGAAGTGGTCTACTTGGCTCCAAATATGATATCAGCCTTTACATTAGGGGGTCATAAGAACCTTTAAAGGCTCATTACACATGGTACTCTATGGAAAGAATTGTCAACACTGTGGAAGAAAACCTTGACAGAGAGAACATGAAAGGCTTCAGTAGGATGCCACATCAAGCCCCAAACAATAAACTCCTGCTGGAGAAAGCTGTGTCCAGATGTTGTGCATGACTGCACAGGACTTATAACAGAGCTAAACAAGGAGATCATGAAAGAGATTGTGGAAATGGCGAGAAAAAAAATGGTGAAGGGTGAAAAGTTTCAAGATATGACTATTGGGAGAAATTCAAGAGTTAATATACATCACACCAGAGGAATTAACTGAAGATGACCTGATAGGGATGAATGCTTCCAAACCAGTGCCAGATGATAAGGAAGAAGACATAGAAGAAGCAATGCAAGGAAACAAATTGACATTAGACAATCTGGTAGAAGAGTTCCAATTATTCATGACTGCTTTGACTTATTTTATGACATGGACCCTTCTATGATATGGACACTGAAACTAAAGCAAACAGTGAAAGACTGGTATCATAGAGAAACATTCTTAGAGAAATGAAAAGCCAATAATGTCAGATAAGAAATTATGATGTATTTCCATAAAGTTAAACCAAGTGTCCTTGCCTCTTCTGCCTCCTCTTCCACCGCCTCCACCTCTTCCATCTCTCCCACTCCTGAGATAGCAAACCAACTCCTCTTCCTACTCAACTTGAAGATGATGAGGATGAGATGATGATCCACTTACACTTAATGAAGAATCAACATATTCTGTCTTCCTTATGATTTTATTAACAATATTTTCTTTTCTCTAGCCGTGTTATTGTAAGAAACAGTATTATATAAATATGCCGTAAAGATATGTGTTAATCAATCATTTATGTTATTGATAAGGCTTCCACTCAACAGTAGTCTATTAGTAATTAAGTTTCGGGGGAGTCTGAAATTATACATGAATTTTTGACAGTGTAGCCACTTGTTTTCCAGCCAGTCTCTTGAAGCAAAAGTATCCACTTACCCTTGGACTTTTGGAAATGTGGACTTTCTTTCATTTCATTAAGCAATCTTTTAAATCCAACTCCATATTATCTAGAAGGTGCCCCTAACTCCCACATTGTTCAAGAGTCAATTGTACTAATTCATGCTATAATATAAATGAACTTTGAAAACACATGCTATCAGCATGGATGTAGCTGGGGGCCATTATCCTAAGTGCATTAACACAGAAACAGAAAACCAAATACTGCATGCTCTCACTTGTAAGTGTGAGCTAAACATTGGGTACTCATGAACAGAAAGATGGCAACAATTGAAAGTGGGGACTACCAGAGGAGGGGAGGGGGAGAAGGGGAAAGGGTTGTAAAACTAACTATTGCATACTATCCTCAGTACCTGGGTGATGGGATCATTCATATCCCAAACTTTAGCATCACACAATATACCCAGGTAACAAGCCTGCACATGTACCCCCTGAATCTAAAATAAAAGTTGAAAAAAAGAGGAAGAAAGCATATGCTGTATAAAAGAAGACACAAAAAAATACAATATGATTACATTTATATGAAATGTTCAAAATAGGCAAATTCATACAGACAGAAAGTAGATTCATGGTTGTCAGTAGTTGGAGAGAGGTGGGAATGGAGAATAACTGCTAACAGGTACAGAGTTTCTTTCAGCGTCATGAAAATGTTTTGGAATTAGAAAGTGGTGATGCTTGCACAACTTTCTGAATATACTAAAAATCACTGAATGGTACACTTTAAAAGGGTGAAATTTATGGTATATGAATTATGTCTCAATTTTAAAAGCTACATCTGATTAAAAATACTATAAGGCATCCAATTTTAGAGATATTAAAATGTAAAAAATGTGATACAAAGACATTTGTTTCACCAAAGCATTTAGAAATACGCCATTGATAAGGGTATCTGCATCCATGAAGAGTTCTTTGGTAGGTGTTCTCTGCAGACTTGGGAGATAGGAAAATACGTTGGTGTTGAAATGGTCTCCCTAATTTCAAAAAGAATAAGACGAACCTCTGGGACAGAGGCCAAGCAAGTCTTTAAATAGCTGGGACAAAATGATGTGGTTAGGCAACATAGACAGTGTGGTATTAAGAATAATACAGGGATTGATACTGTGGGGATTTAGAAGGACTGATTAACTGAAGTTAGGATTTCTATAACTGAAATAGATGGGCAGTCCAGTTGTGTACATCTGAAAACTCCAGAGGCATGACTTAAGATGTCACAAAAACTGGTGGTCCCTCATCCAATTCCACACATGATTTAATTCATAGATCCAGAAGTCATTGAAGAAAAACCTAACTACCTTTGAGAAAGGACCTTGCACATATTAATCTTTTTAACCTTACCTTTTTTTCCCCCTCATTATATCTTTGCCCAATTTTCTTCACTTATTTTTATATTATTATATTATTTATACTATACATCATAAGTGGCTTGAAATCCTTTTTAAAATTAGAGAGACTAAAAATTAAAAACTTGAAATCCAGATAGTCATTTTTAAATGTCATTTTTAAATATTTATTTTCTAGCCATTCTCTTGAACAAGAAGTATTCACTTACCCTTGGACTTTTGGAAATGTGGACTTTCTTTCATTTTCATTAAGAAATCTTTTAAATCCACCTCCATATTATCTGGAAGGTCAAAGTAAAAAATGCTGACATTAAAAACCTGATACTGAATTGGCACATGAAATAAAGACCAATTTACAATAGTTAGCTAAAATTTCACTCTAGCTCACTTTTCTGTCTCAAATGATTGAAACTATTTCAACAGAACTTTTAACACTTTTTAAAACCACCCAGTGAATAGTTAATAATATTACTAGCAAACAATAGCTAACATTTTTGAGTTCCTTATATATATACTAGGCACCCTTTTATGGTGTTTTACATATATTAAATCATGTAATCTTCATAATAATTCTATAATTCATAATAATACTCTTCGCATGCCTATTTTTTTTTTTTTTTTTTGAGATGAAGTCTCGCTCTGTTGCCCAGGCTGGAGTGCAGTGGCGCGATCTCTGCTCACTGCAAGCTCCGCCTCCCAGGTTCTGCATGCCTATTTTTGAAAGATGAAAGCAAATGGAAATTAAATAACTTGTCCAGGTCACAAAGTCAGGAAATGTTAGAGGTTGTATTTGAATTGATGCAGTCTAAGGCCAGAGGAGACAATGTTATTAGAATACACACATACATGCACATGTACGTGTACACACACACACACGCACACGCACACACACACACATACACAGTCACAAGTGAAGTAAGGTGCAATAATGTGACACAGCAGACAATCTAGGGCTATAATTATATTAAGGAGACTTTGAGTTTAAACAAAATGGCAGACTTGGGTAGCACAGAAACCATCCCACTACAAACCCCTAGAGATGCTCTATGACATATACCATTCCATGGATGTGTGACTGAGTCATATGAAGGAAATAACAAAAAGTTAACTGGGAACTGAGATCCAGAATGTTAAGCATTGAGTGCTAACACCAAAACTATCTTTAGGATAGAGACGAGACCCAGAAATGGCTAGGTGCTTGATTTAAATGCTCATACAGAGTCATAAAAAAAGATTTGAGCCCATAAAAATAAGAGTAGGAACTTAGATATCAAATAAAACTGAAATGCTTAAAGAGTTTCAATCCTGGTTTTTTAAAAAAGAAATTAAAATATTATATTTATTGACTCAAATAAACAAGGAGGCCTAAATCTTCCCAATTCTGAGACACAGTGGAAAAAAAAAAAAATCTCTTGTGAGAAATTGAAGGCCCAGCATGCATCTCATGTGGGTGTGAAGTCTAAATTTATACCACTCTGATGATGTGAGAAAACTGAGGTCAAAACATAAAAATTGATCTAGGTGAATAACAATCTGGGGAACCTGGCAAAATCAATAACTAAACTGTACTGGAGAGGTATTCTTAAACCTAGGACTCACAGGATTCCCAGACACAAATTGGTTAAAATAAGCCCAAAATAAAAGTTCACCAAAAACCAACAGAACTCAGCAGCTTCTAGAAGTATTCCCAAATGATTTGACTTCCTAAAAGTAAATGTGTATAGGAAAGGAGATCAAGTACATATTACATGAAGTCAAAGACAGAAAACAAAGGTAAATATGGACTACTTGAAAACAATCACTAAAACTAAATAACTTATTTTTAAATGTAGTGAGCCCACCCATATTTTATTTGGTTAAAAATCAAAATGGAGCAAGTACTGTAAAAAAAAAAAAAAAATGAAAGTGGATCTCCTCTGAAAAAGATTGCATATCAAAATATGCTGCTGTTGTCATGTTTTTATTTTATTATACAATTTATGGTATTTTTCCACCCATGCTTATAAGTAATGAATGGTAATTAAATAAGCACATATAGTATCCATATAAGTATGAATAGATATATTCAATAAATATTTAAATTAGTAGAGTGGTTTGGCTCTAATTTGTATCAACCTAAGCCTCCAACAGAAAAATGACTCCCATTAGCATCTTATCCTTATAGGTACACTCTAAGACTATTTTTCATAAGTAGAAAAAAAATGAAAAAATCTCAGGCCAAAAAAATGCTCACCACTGACATTACAACAGTTAAGGGCTTCTTTGAAGTCCTCCTCAGTTAAATTAACATTCAAACATTTCAAGGCATGCTCCAAATCAGGTATACCAATCTTGCCATTATCAACATGTGACAAGATGTTAGCAGCTTCTTTAATCTCTACAAAGATAAATGTACACAAGATATTATGGTGTAAAAAACATTCAAAATAATTTGTCCAAAATCTACCATAGGTAAACCTCAAATTAAATATTTATCTGAATCAAAATATCTCCAAAGGAAACACAATATTTTCTATTTGTAACTGATGGCCCACTTCCCTCAAGCAGCACTTGAAACGAAAAAACATTATGGCAAAGAGAATAATATGATGGGCTACTGACATGTATTATAATAAGATTTTGTCTTCATTCATTCAACCATTAAAAACTGAATGAGCTACATGCCTCCCTGTACATGTAGATCTAAAGATTTCTACCACCTGATGATGTAAACAAAGGCTAAAATTTGAGATTGAAGCTCTTGATCCCTAGGGCCTCAGATAGTTCATACTGTGCTTTTGTGTGAATTGGGAAAAGGCACCTCCTCTCTATGCATTAGTTACAAAAAAGGGTACCTTTCACTAGGCAACTGCAATCCAGCACAGAGGTTCAAGGCTTGGAGTATGAACTGCATTTCAGCCTCCACTTATGCTCTCTCAACAGGCACCTTTGTGCAAAGCACAACTCATATAACCAAATGAGGCAGTCCTGTTGATCTCACACCAATTTAAAATATAAAACATAACCATTATGTGCTTTTTAATTTTTCTGGTTTTTGTCTGTTTGTTTTTGTTTTTGTTTTTGAGATGGAGTCTCACTCTGTCACCCAGGCTGGAGTGCAGTGCTGCCAACTCAGCTCACTGCAAACTCTGCTTCCTGGTTCATGCCATTCTCCTGCCTCAGCCTCCCAAGTAGCTGGGATTACAGGCATGTGCCACCATACATGGCGAATTTTTTCTATATTTTTAGTAGAGACAGGGTTTCGCCATGTTGGCCAGACTGGTCTTGAACTCCTGAGCTCAAGTGATCCACCGGCCTCAGCCTCCCAAAGTGCTGAGATTACAGGCGTGAGACACCAAACCCAACCTAATTTTTCATCTGTACCATTTCTCAATCAGTTTCTCCCTCAACCCCCAAATGAAGTTGTCTATGTTTCCATATGCTGAAAATTGTTGCATTACACCAGGAGATCTAAGCCTTCATGGAGATCACTTGGAAAGAACACCATAATATCATCTTAGACCTACATTCATTCTACTAACAGTTATTTTACAGCTTCTAAGATCAACAATAAAATATTCAGTCCCTCGTATCAAAGAGTTTCAAGTAAATTCCTTGATAAGGGAGACTAAGTCTGTCATATCTATAAACAAAATTATAATATATCATATAGTAAGTGATATGAGAAAAATACACACACAAAATTATGGAAGCACTGAGAAGGTTCACCTAACCTAGATTTAAAAAGTGATGAACTCTGGGAAGGAAGTCTTATGGCGTGAGAAATGACATTTGAACTGAGTTTGGGGGGGAAATGTCAGTTTGTCTGTCAGGGAATGTATCCAAAGGAAACAGTATACGCAAATAAATGCAAAAGCAAATAGAGCCAATTTAAATTGTGCTAAGTAGTATGACTACAGAATAAATACAAATGCAGAAATGATAAAGGGTGAGTCTGAAGAAATAAGAAGACAGATCTATTCAGTCATTCATTCAATAAATATTCACGATTATGAGTTAACAACAAAAGATTTGGAACAATAGCATAGTAAATATTACATAAGTATCAGATGTTAATATTAGTTAACCTTAAGAGTGTAATTAAAGAGCCAGGACTCTGCTAGGTCCTGGAGATATGATGGTAAGCAAAGTGGAGACATATTCCTTGGCCCAATGATACCAGGCAAGTGGGAGGAAGAGATATTAATCAAATAATCGAAAACAGAAATGGATATTTATAATATGAAATAAGTGCTATGAAATGGACAGAATTTAATAAGAGCATATAACAAAGGAAACAAAAAATTCTGACCTATACTAGCCGCTGATGATAGGCTTTTCTATAATTGACTCATGGAGTCAAAAGAGATTACTCTCCAGCTTTCAGACTTAATGTTTTCTCTTTTTGGTTTCGGACTTACTTGGGACCAGTTATCCCTTTCTTCTCACTCATTTCTCCCTCTTGGAATGGATATGTCTATCCTATGCCTGTGTGTTTTGGAAGCATGTAACTTGCTAACTTCACAGGCTTACTGCTGGAGGAGAATTTGCCTCAAGAAGAATTGTGCCTTGAGTCTCACCCATCTGATTAAGACGAGACTGGAATTTGGACTTTTGAGTTGACACGGGAACAAGTTAAGAGTTTTGGGGCTACCAAGATGGAATGAGTGTATTTTGCACATGAAAAGGGCATGAATTTTGAGGGCCAGGGATGGAATGCTGTGGTTTGATTGTGTCCCCCAAAGTTTATGTGCTGAAAACTTAATCCCCAATGCAACAGTGTTGACAGGTCAGGCCTAATAAGAGGTGACTAAGTCACAAAGGCTCTGCCCTCATGAATAGATTAATGTCAGTGATTTAGTTATTGCAAGAGTGGGCTTATTATGAAAGTAAGTTCAGTCTCCTCTTGCTCTCTTGCTCTCTCAAACTTTCTTGCCCTTCTGCCTTCTGCCATAGTATGACACAGCAATAAGGCCCTCACTAGATGTGGGCCTCTTGACCTTGGATTTCCCAGCCTCTAGAACCGTAAGAAATGAATCTCTCTCCTCGTTTTTTTTTTTAATATACAAATTATCCAGTCTGTGGTATTCTGTTACAGCAACACAAAACGGATTACAACAGTAGGCAAAGAGGATCAGGGAAGAATATTCCAGGGAATAGAATATGCAAAAGTCTTGTAGTGGGAGGAAAGGGGAGTATCTAAGGAACTAAAGTAAAGCCAATTTAGTTGAAGTACAGAAAGCAAGGATAACGGTACAAAATAACGCTAGAAAGATAGGGCATGGAGGATTTTAATTTTTATCCTAATAACAGGAAATGTTTGAAGAGTTATAAATAGGGGGAGGTAACATGATCAGATTACTATTGTGGAAAAATAGTAATCTGGCTGAAGCGGGCAGGAAAGATGAGAAATACATCGGTATTTGGCAATTATTCTAAAAAATATCTCTTATTATTGAAAATTTTCTCATATACAAAGTTCTTACTCACCGTTTACCTTTGGTAATTTTAGATTTGAAGACTCTTTCCTAAAATCTGCAAATTTAGAGAGAGACATTACACAATGAGGAATGGCATCCTGATCTTACCCTGTTTGAAAGGAAACCAATGGATAGATTGAATACTTCTTTTCCCACTAACATTTATCATTGATAACCATTCCCTTCTTCTCAAAAGTTGTTCCCTGGCTCCCAAAATATCCATTTTCTCCTCATTCTTTGCTTACTTCTTGGGCTCCTTCATGGTTATCTTCCACCAACTCCTTAAATGTGGCAGTTTCTAATGTCACAGATGCTTCCTTTCTCCCTAAGGGGAGAAGTTAATCCCCAGCCGGTCTATTCAATAAAATCCTTAATTATTAGTCTAAATTGTCCTTTTGATCTCTTACCTACCTATCTACTATCTAGTCCTAGAATTTTTCCTAAGAACAAGTTACAGTTATACCCATTCACTCCACATACTTCCTACAGAGATGCAAGTTGGTGCAGAGATCTGAGGAACAAACCATAGAAATAAAATCTGTCCATTTGCATAGATGGACTCTATTGTAGAGTTTAGAATAACTCACAGCTAGCCCAGGTATTACCTTGAAACAAACAGAGGTTAGAATACACATAAATTATATTTGCCTTAATTTGTATTTTTGTTTTAAGCAGGATAAACAAAACAAATAACCTATAAAAAGTACTTTTAAAATAATAGGTTTGGGCAATTTTATATGATAACTCTAAACAAGATTGCTGAACCTAGGCACTATTAATATTTTTGGCCAGATAATTATTGGGGGGGCAAGGGTATTATCCTGTAAACTGTAGGATGTTTAGCAGCAACCCTTGCCTCTATTCACTAGATGCCAGTAGTCCTCTCCCATCAGTTGTGATAACCAACACTGTCTCTAGATATTGCCAAATATTCCCTGGTGTGAGGTGGGGGACAATGGGGGATTTGATTATACTTTTTATTTTGTATTTATTTATTTATTTGAGATGGAGTCTTGCTCTGTTGCCCAGACTAGAGTGCAATGACACGATCTTGGCTCACTGTAACCTCCGCCTCCTGGGTTCAAGCATTCTCGTGCCTCAGCCTCCCAAGTAGCTGCAACTACAGGCACGGGCCACCATGCCAAGCTAATTTTTGTATTTTTTTAGTAGAGACAGGATTTTACCATGTTGGTCAGATTGCTCTCAAACTCCTGACCTCAGGTGATCTGCCCGCCTTGGCCTCCCAAAGTGCTAGGAGTATAGGTATGAGCCACTGCCCCCAGCCTGATTACATTTTTTAGCTGAAGCTAAATTTAAAGGCAGGAAATGGCTTTCTAAATATGGGGTAAACTCCATCTCAGTACATCCAAGCTGAGGGTATATAGATGGATCAGGTAAATTCTTTGTAAATAAAGTAAACAACAACTCAACACTTACAATTGGCTACAGAAATAAACATTAATTTTTCAACAATACCTTGTACTTCTCAAAGGGCCTTTCATCCAAAAACAGAAAGCTACAAAACCATTAAGACCTCTCTAAAACACATAAAAGGAAAAGGATTAACTTCAAAATAAAATTATTCTTCAAAGCCATGCAACAAATATATAAATACTCTGAGACCAATTTTACAATCCAGGTCATCAGATCACCCAGGAATTTGATACTGTAATGACTAAATCTCTGTGGGCACATATAACATATAGACCTGAATATGGTCTACAGTAAAGTGTCCAACAAGTTTATGGTGTGATTTAGGGGCCAAGTATTAAGACTTAAATAATACTTGGTAAAATCCTTGGATAAAAATTTAGAAGAACAGTAATATCAAACATTTGGACCAGAAAGCCCACGGCTGACCTCCCTAAATTAAAAAACAAAAAACAAACAAAAAACAAAAAACTAAATAAAATTCAGAAGAAATGTTTTATACAAGCTGCCGGTTGTCTGTCAAATCAACTCACCCTCAACAAAGGAGTCATCCATTACTTCTTGAAGTATGTCATCAGTAAAAGAAAGCCTATCAGTTTTTTCAAGTACATCTGGATTTTTGTCTTTGTCAAACTGACAATTTTCTTTCATGGAGTCCAATGTATTGATAGTCTCATTCAATGCTACAAACAGAGAATACACATACAACATGTAATTCAGTCCATGGATCTAAGTTGTTTGAGCATAACAATAAAATTGATGGCCTCTTTGAGATCTACACTGTCGAATAAGGCAGTCACCAGTTACATGTGGCCATTTAAATATTTAGAGTGGTCCATTCTCCACTCCGATAATTTTCTATAACCCTACTTCAATAGTTTTCTCCACTCCAATAGCTTTCTATTTGTAGCTCTAATAGTTACAAATAACCCTTTTCTTTATTCTTAAAATTGATTTGTTAAATATCTGGGTTTGAGGTGAGCTATTCTGCTACAGACAAAAAAAAGTATGCTAAAGTTTCCCTAGTTATTCTGTTAATAAGCGCACCATTTCAGTACAGTCCCCTTCATTCCTCATAACTCTTCCTAAATGCCAATTTTTCTCTTTCCTTCCCTGCATCCCTTGTTCCTGTCAGCTAACTTCACCCATTTTAGAGAATCATCATAGCCTCTTATGTTTAGCACAGTAACAAACATTTGGACTAAGAAGACCATGACTGACCTCCCTTGATTTAAAAAAATGTTAAAAGCTCACATTTCCAAAGTATATTTCTAAAAAGGCATCTCTCAGGATTTTGTTCTATGATATAGTCATTTGTCATTGGTAAGAAGTTTCAAAAACAGGTCAGTGAAGAAGAGTTGAAGGGATATTTGAGTCTAGAGAGAAGATTCATTTAGTGGGAAGGAAAGAGAACATGTGAGTTATCTTGACATTTCTGGAAGGCTATTAATGGGAGGAAGAGTCCAAATGTTAAATATGGTTCCAGGAAATTTCCACCAAATATGTGGAATAATGTTCTAGTTCTATAGCTGTCGAAAATTATAGAATGAGCTACTTCAAAAAGTCATAAGGACTTCCAAGACAAAGAGTGAAATGAGTGAATGTACCTTACCTAGCCTATCCCTGCAACCAACTAATTTTGATTTTGATTGTTAAATAGTAAATATAAAAGTTGAGGGAATTCTGTCTCTAATGAACTAGGGAACTATCAAACCGTCTATTACAGACCTCATTCTCTGACCACAATAAATACAACTAGACATAAACAACAAACTTAAAGCAACAATGACATTTAAATTGCTTTGAAATTTGGCCGGGCGCGGTGGTTCATGCCTGTAATCCTAGCACTTTGGGAGGCCGAGGCGGGCGGATCACAAGGTCAGGAGTTCAAGACCAGCATGACCAACATGGTGAAACACCATCTCTACTAAAAATACAAAAATTAGCCAGGCATGGTGGTGTGCGCCTGTAATCCCAGCTACTCAGGAGGCTGAGGCAGGAGAATTGCTTGAAACCAGGAGGCGGAGGTTGCAGTGAGCCAAGATTGCTCCACTGCACTCCAGCCGAGGCGACAGAATGAGACTCCGTCTCAATAAATAAATTAAATAAATGCATAAATAAATAAATTGCTTTGAAATTTAAAGTTTCCTCCTAAATAACTCTCAGATCAAGGAGAAAATCAAAATACAACTGGAAATATTTATAAAATAACCATAATACTAGCCTAACAAGTCAAAGACTGTTAGATACACCAAAGTTTCACTAAAATGAAAATTGACTGCCTCAAACATGTTTATTACCCAGTAAGAAAAAAAATAAAGTAAATAATTTAAACAAGAAATTAGAAAAACTATTAAATGAGCATAAGGGAACAATATAAAGGACTTACTAAAGATAAAATCAGAAATTAATTTTTAAACTATAAATAGAAACACTAAAGATAAACCCAAGAGCTAGTACTTTAAAAACAGAGATAATAGAACATTCAGTAGCAAAGAAAAAAGTTATATATATACATATATATATAAATTTAAGAATGAGAAAATAACCATATATACAAAAAAATAAAAAGAATTAGAAGTGCATAGGGCTGTCCTAATAGTCTAAGTCATTTTAACCTCAATACAATTTAAAATTTCCTAGAAGAATCAAATTACCAAACTGACAAAATGAAACAAAAGATGGCAAAAAACAATCCACCAAAGACAAAGTCAAAAAATCAAAAATAAACTAGAAAAAAACCTGAAATGGGTAAGACAAAGTATTAATGCTCCTATCAGAATTTTTAATAAATAATACCCCCTGTTGATAAAAGTGTGAATTTCCACAAACCTTTAGGAGGGTAATTAGGCAGTAGCTTGTTAACATTTTACATCTAAAAATACTTTGGCCCAGCAAGTCCACTTCTAAGGAATTTGCCCTACAGAAAAACTGTGTGCAATGTGCACAAAGATATATGTACAAGGATACTCACCAAATATTTGTAATAGTAAAGGCAAAAACCTAAATGTTTATTAAAAGTATTGTGGACAAAATTACAGTTCATTCCTCTAGTATAACATTATGCAGTCTTTTAAAAGAATGAGGTAGGTTTACATAATATAGTGGAACACAGAATTATATCTAAGATATACTGTCATATATTGCACTCAAGTTGTGCAATATTATGGACAGATGTAAAGAAGAAAGCCTAAAAGGATATTTACCAAACCTTCATAGGGATATTTCTGAAGGGTAACATTAATGTTATAAGAGACTTGCACTTTATACTTCTTACATTCCTGGTCATTTAAGTTTTTTACAGCATTAAAAAGAACTATTCATTCATATAATAAAGGTGTCTTATTTTAACTATTGGAAAAGATCATAATCTTGTTATTTTTCCAATCTCCAATCACAAATGTACAATTCTTAAATTTCAAAATAAAATGTAGGAAGTTCCCCGTAACTGAAAGTGTTCAAGTACACATGAAGCAAATATTTGGCACAGATACTATAAAGAAGATTTAAACACCAAATTTAGGGTTTTACTAGGTGAACTTTGAATAAGTTCTGTATCATTGCCTTCTAACAGTTTTACCATAAAGCTCTTACCAATATAATTGGAAAATTTCTGAGTGTCCCTCAAAGCCCTCATACAGTCTTTAATGTTCACCATGTTATCTTCTGCAAGGAAAAGAGAGAGATGACAAACAAGAACCCCTAGACAAAGTAATACTTGAAGGCTAGTATCAAAATCAGCATATGACTTACATATTTCTTGAACATTTTATTTACAAGGTACTTTTAGATTCATTTTCATCCATTAAGCCTCGCAATAACCCTACAATGTTGTAGGTATACTAGTTCTGATTCTACCTATAATGGGAACTGAAGTACAAAGAAAGCCCCAGTAACTCTGACCAGTAATTTGGTCAAAGGTGGCAAAGCTAGGATTTCTATTCACAGAACTTGAATTCCTAAGATGTTCTTCATTCGCTAAATCAAGATAGCAATGAGGACAGAGTATTCTAACAAGCCCACTTCCACAAAATCTAGACCCACTTGTATAGAAGTATTCTCATAACTGCAAAAGAGGAAATTAAGAGGAAAGGCTCCGTTTCAAAGATTACATTTATAGTAACATAAGCAAATACCTATAGACCTTGCACATCTTCTTTACTTATACAAAAAAAAAAAAAAAACCTGAGAGTAATATTTAAAATGCTTACCAGAAACAAAATCTGATTGAAGAATTTTCTCTACCTCTTCTTTAGGTGACTTAATCCCAATATTTCTTAGAAAGTCTTCCAAGTTCTTCCCAGCTATCATGTCACCTTCAAGCAAATCAGCAGCTAAGACAACTTCCTGTAACTCTATAAATAGAAAAAAAGTTAATTGATAAAAAGCAGTAGCCATCACTCAAGACATTTGTTAGTGGAAATCCATAGTTTATCATTGTATCCTGAACTGAGGAATAAGAAATCTCAGAGAGAAATTCTCCCCTCATAGAATTCTATGGCCAGCAGCACAATGTGCAAAGAGTTCTCTTGATCTATCACATTTCTCTGGTGTGTTTATAAAATTTGCACAACCAAAATCACTCATATAGCTGAATTTTTCACTGCAATTATACAAAGTAATTATTTTGCTGTGGACCTCTAATGGTATCAAATAAAATTAACTCATCAGATATAGGTGAAATAACTTTCAGAATTATGAAAAATGTAAAATATGCGACAAGATTTACAAGAGCTCATTCAGTTTTCCTTTTCAATTCCACCAGGACCCAATTGTACCCTAGTGTCTGGAATCTTGCTTTATTTCCAGCACTGGTTAAGTCAAACCAACATTCAAAGTCTGGCTCCAGGATTTGTAACCTGGAACTGTGCAACTGTGAGCAAATTATTACTACTTAACGTCTCTTTCGTCTAAAATGGGATAATACTATTATCTACCTCACAAGGTTGATGTGGAGAGTAAATATAATAATGTATAAAAAGTACTTAAGATAGCATTAGACATATAATAATGCCTCAATAAATGTCATATTTATAGAATAAAATTAGTTTTATTATTATTATTAAAGTCAACAGAAACTAGCTGCAAATAGTAATCACAGTTTAAGCCTTATGTCCTGCCTCACTTTCTATTCCTCTAACATCACTGGGATGCAACTACAGATGGCAATCTGAGCTTTGCTGACACCCAGAAAACCTGTATCAGCTCTGCTTTCTTGCCTTAGCACTTGATTTCCTTTAAAAACAGTTTCTTTGCACAACCACCTTGAGTAGAGTCTGCTCATCCTCCCATGCTCCACATACTATAAGACCAGGAAGCAGAATAGTATTGTCCTGTCTTTCTGCTGCTGCTATCAGGCCATTTTAGTTCCACCTTCAATCAAACCTTATCCCTCTCCCTTGAGGCTCAGGCCTGTTATTCAACTATGCCACTCTCCTGACAACAGTATTGATTACTGTCTGATCACTCCTTCACATTCTCTGAGGATTTTGGCACTTTGATCATAATCCTCCTTCTACCTCTCATCCCAATATCATCCAATGACAATAAGGATGAGCCTGGCCTCAGAGCACTTTGACCCCTTAACTTCAAAAGGCCTTTATTTCCTTTCCAAAATCATCCACACCAATGGCTACCCTTAATCCTTATCATTACCTAGAATTGTCTATTCCACCTCTAAAATCTTAAATTGCAAGGTCAGACACTGACCATATTCCCTTAAAATTACATGTGTAGATACTGAAAGAAGACATAGAACTTCATACTATGCCTATTCTCTTGGCTCCTCCAAGTTCTTTAACAAATAGTCTAGACAGAGTAAACCAGCTTTATCAGTTAGTAATGAAGGATACATTCTGAAAGCCAAGTTCCTATATGCCAGCCAATGTTTAATCAAAACCAAGTTTCATCTGCGTATAAACATATCAATGCCAACATGTTAACCAGAAATTAGGTGAACACACAGCATTAAAAACAAAAACAAAAACAAGTCCTTTCAATAGAAGTAAATCTAACCATTATAAATAATTCAGTACTTACCTTCTAACCTGGCGGCATCACGCATATTCCTTACTACTTTTGCAAATTCTTCAAATTGTACTTTGTCACCTTCTGTGAGAAAATACACTTTTAATAGACCAACCTCATTAAGCAAAAGTCAGATCCAATAAAGCAACCTATAAACATGTAAACCATTTGATGCACTCATAAGAATCATATTTCCTTTTCATATTTTTGAATAACCAAAGGATTAATTTTATGGGATTAATAAATATTAAGACTATAGAAGTCAGGCTGATGGCTGGGCATGGTGGCTCACGCCTGTAATCCCAGCACTTTGGGAGGCTGAGGTGGGTGGACCATGAGGTCAGGAGTTCAAGACCATCCTGACCAATATGGTGAAACCCCATCTCTACTAAAAAATACAAAAATTAGCCGGGTGTGGTGGCATGCGCCTGTAGTCCCAGCTACTTGGGAGGCTGAGGCAGCAGAATTGTTTGAACTGGGGAGGTGGAGGTTGCTGTGAGCCAAGATCTCACCACTGCACTCCAGCCTGGGCGACAGAGCAAGACGCCATCTCAAAAAAAAAAAAAAAAAAAAAAAGTCAGGCTGAGTTCTTAATTTCAATCAATCAATGGAAACAATATAATCCATATTCCCAAAATATAAAACCAAGACATATTCCTAGACAAAATTAAGAGACATACCTCAGTCTTAGTTTTGTCTTTCAATTGTTTGAAGATAAAAATTCTACACCAGAAAACTTTAAAGACTTCTTTCAGTGCCTGATAGGCCTATGACTACAATTTCTGATATGTGTTTACACCCATTTCTTACACAGTACACAAGTACTAGATTACAAAGTTAAAGTGATGAACACAGGAAACAGAAGCAGCTTTGTTTTCCCAGCCAGGAATAAGGAAGCTTAGGATTTAGAAATATTATAGTTTATTATCATAGACTAGAACAAAGCACAACAAGCAAAATGTGTCACCAGCAGATAAAAGCCTGAACAGGGCTTAAGTATATAGCTACAATTAACAATGTCTCACCTTCTATCTACTTTAGCTTTAAATTAACACTTGAACTTTTAGGAACTATTCTCTAGAGTAAAAATGCATGTCTTTATTGCAGTATTTTTGCTGCTTCTGTCATTTAGTAGAGTCCTATATATCACTAACTGTAAAGGCTCTGTCCCTGAATCTGTGTTCTTTCTCTGATGGGAGAGACGGTAGAGAAGGATAGAAGTGTTCGTACATTCCATTCCTCATGCTTCTTTTATACTTTTATAACACTCAGGATGGCCTTCCACTAGCTTCACATCAATCAACAAGGTTACATAATCAAATATTCTAAGACCAAGTTATATAAAGACGTTCTTAATTAAGTGTCTTCAATTTACAGTAGCTTAAAGATCAGCTTAAAGTAGGCAACAGGTACTGTAACTCAGTCACCTAAATGGAGTCCCCTCTGAATCTAGTTCTTGGTATGTATAATCAAGTAGAACTAAATCACAGCTACTTAGAATTCTGGGAGGAAGGGAAGGGAAGGAGAGGGGAGGGGAGGAGAAGGGAGGGAAGTGAAGGAGGGAGGGAGAGCGGGAAGGGAAGGGAAGGGAGGGAGAGAGGCAAGGAGGCAAAGGAAGAAAGGAAGCAGGGAGCCATCTGAGGTCAATAGGTACTGATAACACTAACAAAATTTACAGCTAGCTTTGGACCTGTTTACCAAGGGACCCAAACCTGTAAGCATGACCTGTGATCTCATTTGATCCTTAGGTTCATATAACTTGCTGAAATAGAATAGCAACTACCAATATTAGGAAAGATTTCCTGGATATCTTTAAATAAATCCTGTGAAAAGACATGTGGATGGACAGAGCTGCTGTCAAGAATTTGTAGCTCAATTATTCTTTGCTAAACCACCAAAACAGGGTTAATCACAGCTGATGCCAGGTTGCAAAGTTAGAGCCTGAAACAAAGATTCAGATCTGGCTTCAGTGGATATTGCATAAAAAATCATGAAGATAAGTTCAGAGTCTTGCTGCCAAGCCGAAAAGAAAACAAAGTTATTAAGCTAATTTCAAACACATCAGATATCAGAGTCAGGAGAAACAGAGAATATCAGTTTAAGTTTAAAAAGCTAAAACAAATAAAGCTAGAGAAACCACCAGCAGAGAAAAGAGATTGTCCCAGGCCTTAAATGCCTAACAACACCTATTAATGATTTCCTCTAATTCTTAGCCTATGGATTCAATGTCTCACATTCACCTTGACCATTTTCCATACCATCTTACATATTTTTGCTCAACACCAACTTTCTTCGCTCAGGTCTTTCAGAAGAAACAAGAGAGCTCATAAGCTACATAACTAGATATTTGGGAAGCATTTCTGAATATGCCAAATGATAAATTACCTTTTCTATTTTTCAATGCTTTTTTGTAATCATCATAAAATTATTTTTAAATTTTAAATATATTTTAAAATATTAAGGAGTCAATATGGAATAACACCAATAACCAAGAACTCACTCTTCAATTTCACTAGAGAGAATCTGAATCAGTTGTTTTTCAGGTTTTTTTTCTTTTTAACATAACCTGGTCAAAATAATACCTAGATCAATAATTTTAAGTTCTTTCTTATATTTCTAAGGTCTTATGGAACAGTTTCAGCAGTTCACTTGGTCATTTCTCCCACTTTGGTCAGAGAAGCTCAACTTTAATATTTTATATATTAGGATACTGTATAAGATTTAATTTGGAAAAAAAGCATTCTGCTTTAACAATATCAAATATAAACAAAAATAACAAATCTCAAAATTTTGCAAACCACTGCATTAAAATAAGAACTAAGTACCTTTGTACTAAGTGCACAATGTTAAAAGAAGAAATGATATGACAAATGGCGTATAGTTTTCAATATCATGTGTATATTTAGGCTTAAATTGTAAAATCTACATTTTATATACTGTCTTTTGCTTCATAAGTACAGAATAATAAACACAGGCCTGGTGCGGTAGCTCATGCCTGTAATCCCAGCACTTAGGGAGGCCAAGGCCAGCAGATCACCTGAACTCAGGAGTTTAAGACCAGCCTGGACAACATGACAAAACCCCGTCTCTACAAAAAATTAGCCAGGCACAGTGCTGTGCACCTGTAGTCCCAGCTACTTGGGAGGCTGAGGCAGCAGAATCGCTTGAACCGCGAGGCAGAGGTTGCAGTGAGCCGAGATTGTGCCACTGCACTCCAGGCTGGGTGACAAAGCAAGACCCTGTCCCCTCCAAAGAAAGAATAATAAACACAATATATGAGTTTTTATTACCATAAAAAAATACTTTTCTAGTTATTTTCATATCTCATAAAATAATACTTTGTTGGTCTGGTTCAAATTAATGCTATCCATTACTTTCTGTGGTACATGTTGCCTATAAATTCCATTAACTTTAACAAAAGAACCTGAAGCACTGCCACAGAGAAAAAGGGAAGAAAATCTATATTATTGGGTAGAAATTAGCCTTCTTTTTTTCATCAACCCTTTTCACCTCAAATCTTCCAACAAACAAAATAATCAATACATTTAAAGCCCAAAACTGCTAGCCTCAACTAAACGGAAGCTTAATGGATGAAAAGGATAATAAATGATTACAGAAAAAGACAGTTATTTGACAAAGACCCCTGACAGCATGCTCATGTTACTAACTAGTTCTGTATAAACATTCCACATAAAAGAATATAAACGTACTAGGCACGTTTTTAACTTCTAGGCACGAAGACTATGACAGAGTAGAAATGTCTACCTGTAACCTGTGTACTCTCCTTCCTGCATGTAGAATATCAGCAGTAAATGATGGAGACTTACTTTACATTTTTTGGTCTACAGTCTTTGTTATACAATACTTTTTTGAACTTTGTTTTTGTTTGCTTTTTTTTTTAACTTGCTAAATAGAGGTGGTAGCTATCAGCAGGTGTGTTTTTCTACCAAATTAAATAAAAGCCTATTTCAACAAAACAGTATGAATATTCCAAGTACTGTTATTACAAAATTTGAATAGATCTCTTAACATTTCCTAATCATGCCCTCTGTGTTCATTGGGATATGCCATTTTCCAGTAACACACCACACAACTTGAAGGTACTCAATGCATATTTGATTAATTTAGAGCAATAATAAATTACACAATAATATTTTTATATTGAATAGACAAACAATCTGAACTTTCTTTATACAGTATTTCCTAAATGCATATGTTGGCATTTCAATCATATTGGAACACTCCATCTCGCCAAGTACAAGATACAACGACAAGAGTTGACAGAAAATAAAGTAATATCTTGGTATACTTTTTAATTTTAGTATTTGTAACACTCACCATCAACTGTCACTAGTTTCAATGCAGCTAGAAATTCATCCTTTTTTAAATTACTGTTCAAACTAGACAGAGTATTCCACAGGTCAGAAACACTCATCGTCTCCTTTCTGAGATTGTCGAGTGTTTCAATAGCATCAGGCAATACTAAAGGGTAGAAAAAACACAAGTTTTACGAATGCTTATGCAAGAAGTTAATACAGTAAACTGTCATCTGGAATAGACAAAAATTAAGGTTTTTATGGTTTAAAAGAATAATAAATGTAGCATAAATGAATTGCCAACTTTCAAATACGAAAACATAATAAAATATTTAGCCTCAAATATAATGTATTTTTGAGGATCTTGAAATATTTTAAGAACTTACAGTGCCCCAACCCTGAATAAACATTATAAATAATAATTTTTATTGAATTTAGATTTTTAAAAGTGTGAATTCAGAAACATTTTCAATTGATAATACAATTAAGTAGCTTTTGTTCTATATCTCTCCCTAAAATTCTCCCCTGGTTCCTACTTCCTCTTCAATCTACCACTGTAGACAACAAAAAGAAAGACTATTTCAATGCAAAATCACTGGAGCATCTTAAACAAAGGAGTGCAATTATCTTACTACAAATTTGTAAAAAGTCACTGTGCTGCTATATACAGAATGGATTCTCAGGAAGATTAGACAGTTAGGAAGAGCCAGCAGATATTAGTGACCAAGATTTTGTTTATAACCTGTACAATCTTCTCAGATATGTGATTTTCTCCAGAAATGCTGTCAGACACAAGAAGGAAGGTAATTGGCCTCATTCAGAGTTGAGAGTTTTGCCAGATAGGTGCAACAAAAGTACAGGGAGGCAAGACAGTCTAGGGTATTAGGTATATATAGATAAGATAATTTAAACTAAATAAGGAAGAAAAGTGAAAACAGGAGGAGACTGATGGATTAGGAGAAAGCGGAGGGGTAAAGGGATATAAGGTTCCAATGAGGTATATGGAACCAATAAAGAAGACATGCTCTGAGCAGTCTAATGAAGAAAAAAGAAAAAGAAGTAAACATAAACATGCAATATTAACAATGAGATATAAAATACAATGAAAGAGATAGATTAGGTAATATACTATATAACTCTGTGCTAATAAAATTTTAATCTCCATAAAACTGAATTTCCTAGGAAAAATGAAGTAACTGACAATCTCTTTCTCTGTATGATGTACCCCTGTATAGGAGACAAATTAAATCTTATATTGTAAGGTAAAAAGAGCTGCTACTTAAAATCTACTGTTACCTAACATGTAAGAACAAAATGATACAATGTTACTTTCAGCCCCAATTTTTAGAATGCATACTAACTTCACTCCATTAAAAATATACATATGTGACCTTACACTTCTTTATGGTGAACTTCTGAGTGGCAAGACTATCTTTTCCATATTACCACACTTACAGCTTAACATAAAGCCTAGTACATATTAATGGTTCATAAATGTTACTGAATACATCGGAAGATAGAAAGAAATGGGGACAGATGTAACCAGAAATTCTCATATTAGTAGGCACTAGATGGCATCATTTTTCCTAAGTTGAAAGACATTTTAAATCTTTTACCCCAAAACGAATGCTATACATGGTTCTAGCCCTCTATAAGTGCGCTAATGAAAAATAAAATTATGATAGCTTTTAATTCACTTGCATATAGAAGACATTCTAGAATTAGGGGTCATTAGAGGAGATTAAAGCCAAATATAGCAGCAGGAAGTCAGGCATTTATTTGTCGGATGACCTGCAGGATAACCAGCTCTATAAGAGACTAAAAGAGTGTTTACGTTCTTCTAAAATCTGTCGAACCATTTGGTCCACAAAAAGCAGAAGACATGATATTCTTACGTACATAATTTTTCAGAGAAGCATTCTGTGTTGCTCATCATAGTATCAATGAATTCTTTAAAATTCACTTTTTTTGTTTCTACAGGAAAAAGAAACACATTTTTTCGGTATCTTTAAGTATTAAATTATTATGAAAAATACTGAATTATATAAAATAAGTTATATATTCAGAAATATATAATTATATCCATCAGGTAATACTAACCAATAAAAATATATGGGTATAAACGGGAAAAGCAAATCAATTTACAGTAGAGAAGTAAACACTGAAAAACACCAAGAAAACGGGTCAAAATTCTTCCAGTTCCTCTCAAGCATACATAATATTTTTAACTTTTATTTTTATTTTTATTTATTTATTTATTTATTTTTGAGACAGAGTCTCACTCTGTCGCCCACGCTAGAGTGCAGTGGTGCAATCTCAGCTCACTGCAAGCTCCACCTCCCAGGTTCAAGTGATTCTCCCACATCAGCCTCCCAAGCAGCTGGGATTACAAGCACATCACCATGCCCAGTTAATTTTCGTATTTTTAGTAGAGACGGGGTTTCCATTATATGAATACACAATGGTGTATACCACAATTTATGTATACATTCTGTGGATGAATATCATGCTGCTTTCTTTCTCCTTTTTTTGCCATTAAGATCAGTGCTGCCATGTACATTCTTGAACATGCTTCCTGGTACTTAAGTCCAAGAGATTTTCCAGGATTTATAGCTAAGAATAGTATTTCTAAACCATGGGGTATGCAAACTTTACAAGATACTACATATTATTTTCCAAAGTGGTTTTACCACTTTCACCATATTTACCAATACTTAGAATAACATATTTCTTAATTTTTCCCAATTTTAGTGGATATAAAAATGTATGTCATGAGCCAGGCATGGTGGCTTGTGCCTGTAGTCCCAGCTACTCAGGAAGATGAGGTGGGAGGATTGCTTGAGCCCAGGAGTTTGAGGCCAAAAGATCCCTCTTTTTTTTTTTTTAAGTATCTCATTATGACCTAAACTTTGCACTTCCCTAATTACTAAGGATGTTGAGAACCTTTTCATGTGATTATTAGCAACTTGTGTCTTCATGTGGAAAACTTTTATAATTTCTGTTGAGTTGTTAGTTTGTAAAAGTTGCCTATATATTCTCTACGATAATCATCACTGTTGTAAGTGTTGCAAATAACCAATGTGTGGCTTGTATTTCATTCTCTTTATTGTATCTTTTAACAAAGAGAAGTTCTTAATGTATTCAAATTTATCAATCTTTTCTAGTTTCTTATTTCATATCTTAATAACCAATGTGTGGCTTGTATTTCATTCTCTTTATTGTATCTTTTAACAAAGAGAAGTTCTTAATGTATTCAAATTTATCAATCTTTTCTAGTTTCTTATTTCATATCTTAAAAAATCCTACGTCAGAAAATTTTTCTACTATTTGTTTTCTAAAACTTAGTTTTCACACCTGGAAATTATTGAATATGGAGTGAGACAGGCATCTAACTCCATTCTTTCCATTTGAATAAGTAATTATTTCAGTACCATTTATTAAATGGTCCTTCTTTCCCCAGTTATCCACCACTTTATCATATATGTTGCCAAGTATGTTTGTGGGTATGTTTGGAAGTTCCTTATCTTGTCCTATTGGTAAGTTTCTCTATCCCTGTGCTATTTTCACACTCTTTTAGTCACTATGGCTTTATAAGGAGTGTTGATATCCAGGAGAGCAAGTTCCTCCCAACCCCCACCTCCCAACACACACACACACATCTCCACAAATGTTCTTCTTAAAGAGTGCTTTAGCTATTCTTAGCCTTTGGTCATTCATATAAATATTAGAATTAGCTTACAAAAAAGTCAGGGTTTTATTAGAATTGCTTTGAATAAATAAGTTAATTAGAGAATTGACAGTCTTGGGTCTCTGAATCTACAGACATGGGATACATTCTTATTTATCTAGATTTTAATGTCTTCACAAAGTCTTATTTTCTCTATACAGGTGTCATACAACTTAGACATATTCCTTTTTTTATTTTTTATTATGGAAAACGTTAAATATACACAAAATAGAATAGTGTAATATGTTCATATACTATCTCTAGCGTCAACAATTATCAACTCATAGACAATATTATTTCACCTATAACCCCAGTCTCCTGTCGAGCCACTCTCACTCTTTCCCTTTAGAAGAGCTGCTGCTAGGTTATATGGGCACACATACTCAAAAATGGTATACCTTTATTGTGAATTGTAGGTTTTGACATAATAATGAATCCCTATTTGCCCCAATTTAATGCCTTTTGTCCTGACTTCTACCTTGTCAGACAGCAATACCACAAATTCTGCTTTCTTTTTGTTTGCATTTTTGCCTAGGAAAAAAATCTTAAAAAGACTACTTAAAAAATAAATAAATACAGTTTTTTTTAAATTAAAAAGACTATTAATACTGGTTATTCCTAAATAACAGGCTTTTGAGTGTTTTCTTGTACTTTTGAGTATTTCCATACTTTTTGTATTAGTTTAATTTTAACTTTTTATAATAAAAAAATTAGTCATTTTTCTAAGGAAAAAAATAACAAATTGACCCTCCTTCCAGATGTGTCAATGCAGTTTGCCTGAAAATATATCACTCACCACCAGCTTCAGTCAATTCTGTGATCTTCTTAAATTCTGGCTTAGAAAGGTAAATACCAAAATTTTGAAGACAAGTATTTAGATCCTCATAATCCACATTTTTATCTTTAATTTTATCAATGGCTTTAATGACACCAGGCAACACTAAAAATAAAGGAGTATGCTAATAAGTATTAAATATAAGTCAAAAATAAAACACCATTAAGATGAATTTTAGTTCTAACACTAAATTAACAAAAATATAAATCACTTCAGCAGTGTTATATACTAAAAGCATATCTAGAATCTTTAATTAAAAAAAGTAAGTATCAAAATCAAAGTCAAAAATATATTATTCTAGGCCACACACAGTAGCTCACACCTGTAATTCAAACACTTTGAGAGGCCAATGTGGAAGAATCACTTGAGGCCAGGGATTTGAAAGCAGCTTGGGCAACAAAGCAAGACCCCTGTCTCCACAAAAAAATAAAAAATTAGCTGGGCATAGTGGTGTGCACCTGTATTCCTAGCTACTGGGGAGGCTGAGGTGGGAGAATTGCTTGAGCCCAGAAGATGAAACCTGAGGTGAGCTATGATAGTACCACTGTGCTTCAACCTGGGCAACAGAGCAAGACCATCTCAAAAAATATATGACAGATAGATAGATAGATAGATAGATAGATAGATAGACAGACATACACATATATATTATTCTACTATACTATAGTCTCTGAACCTAAGGAAGCACCAATTTAATTGCACTGATAGTACCACAACTAAAATACATAGGAACAAAACATTATATAATTTCTCCATTTAATTCAACAATTTAAAATTCTTTGTACTCGCTTCCCAGTAGCAGAAATACAAGCAGAAAATTTTCAATCCAAAATGATAAACTTGGATAATTTTGTGGCAATACATGGCTCAGTCTTTGGTAAATTCACCTTAGTTTATCTTTCTAAATATACATATTATTACTTAGGAATAACTATTCTACATCTCTTCTTATAGTAACTTGGAATTTACACTTCATAAATTTGGTCAGTATTTTCTCCACAAAATTTAAACTGATAAATTTTTACTGCAATTAAAGCATTCTTAAAGGAAATTACTTACAAATATACTGAACTCTTAAGAAGGTTGGCTAACTGGAATTCATCTGGTTTAATCAGAAAATGTCAAAGTAGAGGTGGCACCTTAAATCACTTGAAGAAAAAGATGAAAAAACACAGAGAGAGAGAGAGAAAGTGTGTGTGTGTGTGTGTGTGTGTGTGTGTGTGTATGAAAAAAACAGAGGTTGTGTGTGTATATGTGTATATTGTGTGTGAATATTGTTTGTGTATATTGTGTTTGTATATTCTACCCCTCTCTCAATAAGTTTTATAATATACAAACACACACAATATACACACATACACACATATACACACACAAACTCTAGAACAGATTAAACTCAAATAGGTTTTCTCTAATTGATTAGGATAGGTAAAGTAAGAAGCTGGGCAGCAGAGGGCATTAAAGCCATTACCAGGTATAAACTTTAAGTAGTCACTGGAAATCATTATGGCTTTCTAAACAAACAAGTGATGATCAAACTGATGTCTGAACTTGATGATTCTTAAAATGATTATTTTAAAGATGATTCTTTTAAAGAAGATGTGTAAATAGTACAGCAAGATACATGTCCCTATCTTGTGAAAGAAATTTTTAAGTGAACAAAATTCCCATTTAAAATTAAAAGCTCTTTTTTAATTTTACAGGTAGAAACAGCAAGTCACCTTAAGCAAATCTGAGATAAAATCATTTGCAGCCACCGTAGGGGGAGAATAACAGAAACATTTTTCTTTCATCAGCTTCTATACATCCAACACCACATGGAAATCTGGGGAAAGGGTGGACCATTTATACAAAAAGCCCAGGTAAAAGAAGAGAATGGGTTTACAACTACTATTCTTGAGATTCAAAGTTAGCATAATCTGTCAGAGAGGGATAGGGTAAAAAAAAAAAAAAAAAAAAAAGATGAAATGAGGGGCCTGGTCACTGTATTGAGTCGGCAAGGGGAAAGATGGTTCTAAATTCATGAGGTGGCTGATAAGAACTCTACTCTCACCTAACCCTCTAAGACTTGGGGTTGTGTCCTGTAAAGTGGCTGCTGAGTGAATATAAAGAGCTGTACCTTTGAGAATCTTGTTTAGTTTGTCATGGGGCTTTCTTGCTTGAACTCAGACAATGCTTCCTTGATGCAGGTCCATATAAAGAGCTATACGCTTGGGAGTACAGTGGCTCACACCTGCCATCTCAGCATTTTCAGAGCCCAAGGCGGGGAATTGCTTGATACCAGGAGTTCAAGACCAGCCTGAGCAACACAGGCAGACCACATCTCTACAAAAGATTATTTTTAAAAATTAGCTGGGCTGAGTGGCATGTGCCTGTGGTCCCAGCTACTTGGGAAGCTGAGGTGGAAGGATTATTTGAGCCCAAGAGGTCTAGGCTGCAGTGCGCAGTGATTCAGCCATTGCACTCCAGCCTAGGTGACAGAGCAAGACCCAGTCTCAAAAAAAAGATTATGAATGGCTAGTAAGCATGTGAAAATATGCTTGACATCATTACTCATTAAGGAAATGCAAAACTAAAACCACAGTGAAATACCATTTCACACCTATTATAATAGTTATAATAAAAAAAAATCAAGTGTTGACAAGACGTGAAGAAACTAGAATCCTCATACATTGTTGGTGAAAAATGAAAATATTATAAACACTTTGGAAAACAGTTTTGACAGTTTAAGAGTTAAACATAAATTCACCATATAGACTAAAATTCTTCTCTTAGGAATCTCCCCAAGAGAAATAAAAGTGTATGTCCAGAGGAAGACATGTATACAAATGTTAATTTCAGTATTATTCATAACAGCCCCAAACTGGAAATAATCAAATGTCCATGAGCCAATGGGCCACCAACAAAGTAAAGAATATCCATACAATATAATATAGATTTATTTAGCCTTAAAAGGGGAGGAACTACCGATACATACTACATAAATTAACCTTAGAAACCAGAAGTGTGATGTCACCAAAATGGCAGAGCAGAAGCAATCTGGCTTCATTCTCCCCTACTGAAAACCGAAAACAAATATCCAGTGCCAAGATTAACACCAGTAATATCCCAGAATTCACATCTGAAGCTGAAATGACTCCTGGGGGCACAGAGAAGTGAAAATCTCCAAGCAGATGGTAAGAGAAAAGGACTTCTATATCCACAACACCCCTCCCCCAACCTGCCAGATACCATGAGGAAAAGTCCCCCTGAAATCTTCATTTCTACAGTGGAAAAAGTGAGACCATGTTAGTCAGCCAGCTTCCCCACCATCTTGGGTTCCTTTACAGGAAAACCATTCCTGAATCAACCCAAAGGAAGTATTATGAGTGCCTATAGGCAATAAACCCCCTGAGGGCAGCTAGAAACTAAAACGGAGGTGGGACCAGCAACCCCAGGCCACAAAATTCTGCTCTTTATCTCAGCCAAAGGAGACACCAAATCAGAGTGGCTGTTCAGCAGTACCACACTGTAGGAAGGCACATGCCATGGCTCCACTCAGCATGAACCTATAGACAGCCTTCCCACACAGCTAGAGTATCCCTTTTGAGATCTCCCCATTTGAGACATGCAGGACTCTGAACAGTTGTGAAGCCAAGGCAAATCTGGGTTTAAAATACAATCTAGTGCCAAAAAGATGCAGTGATCTAGGGTTAAGGGGACTCAACAGGCAAAGTGCAAAAATCCTCTAAGCATATATACCCTGGGAAGACCAAAACAAACTAGACAGCAAAGACTGGAATAAATAACTAATGGTTCAATGACAAGATATAGACACATGTCCACAAGGAAGAACAGCAAACTAGGAACCATGACCTCCTCAGATGGACAGAGTAAAGAACTAGTAACTGACCTTAATAAGACAGCAATGTGTGAGCTCTCAGATCAAGAATCCAAAATAGTGGTTTTAAGGAAATCTCATCAAAGACTGTAGAAAGAGACAAAGAAGGTCACCAAGTAATAATGAAGGGGCTGATCCAGTAAGAGGATATAACAATTATAAATATATACGTACACAACAACAGAGGACCCAAATATATAAAGCAAACGTTAATAGACCTAAAGGGAGAGAGAGACTGCAACGCAATCCTAGTAGAGGACTTCAACACACCATTCTCAGTAATGGACAGATGATCCAGAAAGAAAATCAGCAAAGAAACATCAAAGTTAAACTACACTCTAGACCAAATGAACCTGACATTTGCAGAACATTTCATCCAACTGCTGCAAATACACATTATTCTCATCAGCACATTGAACATTCTCCAGGATAGGCCACATGTCAGGCCATAAAAGAAGTCTCAACAAATTTTAAAAAGTCAAAATCATATGAAGTACTTTTCTGATCCCGATATAATAAAACTAAAAATCAATAACTAAGGAATTTTAGAAACTATGCAAACACTGAGACTGCTGGCAAGATGGCCGAATAGGAACAGCTCTGGTCTGCAGCTCCCAGCAAGACCAACACAGAAGGCCGGTGATTTCTGCATTTCCAACTGACGTACCCTGCTCATCTCATTGGGACTGGTTAGGCAGTGGGTGCAGCCCATGGAGGGCGAGCAGAAGCAGGGTTGGGCATTGCCTCACCCAGGAAGTGCAAGGAGCAGGCGGCGGCGGGGAGGGGGTGAGGGAGTGGGGGGGGCTCCCTCCCCTAGCCAAGGGAAGCCTTGACAGACTGTGCTATCTGGGCCAGATACTATGCTTTCCCCACGGTTTTTGCAATCCACAGACCAGGAGATTCCTTCGTGTGCCTATACCACCAGGGCCCTGGGTTTCAAGCATAAAACTGGGCAGCTGTTTGGGCTGACACCGAGCTAGCTGCAGGAGTTTTTTTTTTTTTTTTTGTACCCCAGAGGCACCTGGAATCCCAGTGAGACAGAACTGTTCACTCCCCTGGAAAGGGGCTGAAGCCGGGGAGCCAAGTGGTCTCGCTCAGCAGGACCCACTCCCATGGAGCCCAGCAAGCTAAGAACCACTGGGTTAAAATTCTCGCTGCCAGCACAGCAGTCTGAAGTCGAACTAGGATGATCAAGCTTGGTGTGGGGAAGGGCGTCTGCCATTACTGAGGCTTGTTTTCCCCTGACAGCGCTAAAAAAGCCTGGAAGTTCAGACTGGGTGGAGCTCAACACAGTGTGGCAAAGCGGCTGCAGCCAGACTGCCTCTCTAGATTCCTCTTCACTGGGAAGGGCATCTCTGAAAGAAAGGCACCAGCCCCAGTCAAGGGGTTATAGATAAAACTCCCATCTCACTGGAACAGAGTACCTGGGGGAAGGGCCGGCTGTGGGCACAACTTCAGCGGACTTAAACGTTCCTGCCTGCTGGCTCTGAAGAGAGCAGCGGATCCTGACAAGGAGGGCTCTCCCAGCACGGCGCTTGAGCTCTGCTAAGGGACAGACTGCCTCCTCAACTGGGTCCCTGACCTCCATACCTCCTGACGGGGACAGACCTCCCAACAGGGGTTGTCAGACACCTCATGCAGGAGAGCTCCAGCTGGCATCAGCCCGGTGCCCCTCTGGGACAAAGCTTCCAGAAGAAGGAGCAACAGCAATCTTTGCTGTTATGCAGCCTACACTAGTAATACCCAGGCAAATAAGGTCTGGAATGGACCTCCAGCAAACTGCAGCAGACCTGCAGAAGACGGGCATGACTGTTAGAAGAAAAAGTAACAGAAAGCAGTAACATCATCAACAAAAGGAACCCCCCTACACAAACCCCATCCAAAGACCAAAGGTAGATAAATCCATAAAGATGAGGAAAAACCAGCACAAAAACGCTGAAAATTCCAAAAACCGCAATGCCTCTTCTCCTCCAAATGATTGCAACTCCTCTCCAGCAAGGGCACAAAACTAGACAGAGAATGAGTTTGATGATTTGACAGACGTAGGCTTCAGAAGGTGGGTAATAACAGACTCCTCTGAGCTAAAGGAGCATGTTCTAACCCAATGCAAAGAAGCTAAGAACCCCGACAAAAGGTTACAGGAACTGCTAACAGAACAACCAATTTAGAGAAGAACATAAATGACCTGATGGGGCTGAAAAACACAGCACAAGAACTTCATGAAGCACACACAAGTATCAATAGCTGAATCAATCAAGCTGAAGAAAGGATATCAGAGATTGAAGATCAACTTACTGAAATAAGACGTTAAGACAAGATTAGAGAAAAAAGATTGAAAAGGAATGAATGAAGCCTCCAAGAAATATGGGACTATGTGAAAAGACCAAACCTACGATTGATTAGGGTCCCTGAAAGTGACAGGGAAGAATGGAACCAAATTGGAAAACACACTTCAGGATATTATCTGGGAGAACTTCCCCAACCTAGCAAGACAGAGCAACATTCAAATTCAGGAAATACAGAGAATACCACTAAGATACTCCTTGAGAAGAGCAACCCTAAGGCACAAAATCATCAGACTCTCCACGGTTGAAATGGAGGAATAAAAGTTGGCCAGGCATGGTGGCTCACGCCTGTAATCCTAGCACTTTGGGAGGCCGAGGCGGGCAGATCACGAGGTCAAGAGATCGAGACCATCCTGGCTAACACAGTGAAACCCCATCTCTACTAAAAAAATACAAAAAATTGGCTGGGCGTGGTGGTGGGTGCCTGTAGTCCCAGCTATGTGGGAGGCTGAGGCAGGAGAATGGTGTGAACCCGGGAGGCGGAGCTTGCGGTGAGCGGAGATGTGCCACTGCACTCCAGCCTGGGTGACAGAGCAAGACTCCGTCTCAATAATAAAAAAAAAAAGTTAAGGGCAGCCAGAGAGAGAGGTCAGGTTACCTACAAAGGGAAGCCCATCAGACTAACAGCAGATCTCTCTGCAGAAAACCTACAAGCCAGAAGAGAGTGGGGGCCAATATTCAACATTCTTAAAGAAAAGAATTTTCTAACCGGAATTTCATATCCAGCCAAACTAAGTTTTATAAGTGAAGGAGAAATAAAATCCTTACATACAAGCAAATGCTGAGGGATTTTGTCAACACCAGGCCTGCCTTGAAAGAGGTCCTGAAGGAAGCACTAAATATCAAGAAAGGAAAAACTTTCTTAATATAAGAAAAACTTTCTTAATACCAGCCACTGCAAAAAAAAAAAAAAAAACACTCGTATATAAAGACCAATCACACTATGAAGAAACTGCATCAACTAATGTTCAAAATAACCAGCTAGCATCATGATGACAGGATGAAATTAACATAGAACAATATTAACCTTAAATGTAAATGGGCTAAATGCCCCAATTAAAAGACACAGACTGGCAAATTAAATGTATTCAGGAGACCCATCTCACATGCAAAGACACACATAGGCTCAAAATAAAGGGATGGGGAACTATTTACCAAGCAGATGGAAAGCAAAAAAAAAAAAAAAAAAAAAAAAAAAACACAGGGGTTGCAATCCTAGTCTGTGATAAAACAGCCTTTAAACCAACAAAGATCAAAAAAGACAAAGAAGGGATCAATGCAACAAGAAGAGCTAACTATCCTAAATATACATGCACCCAATGCAGGAGCACCCGGATTCATAAAACAAGTTCTTTGAGACGTACAAAGATACTTAGACTCCCACACAATGAAAGTGAGAGACTTTAACACCCCACTATCAATAGTAGACAGCTCAAGGAGACAAAAAATTAATAAGGATATTCAGGACTTGAACTCAGCTCTAGATCAAGCAGACCTAATAGACACCTACAGAACTCTCCACCCCCAATCAACAGAATATACATTCTTCTCAGCACTACATCACACTTATTCTAAAATTGACCACATAATTGGAAGCAAAATACTCCTCAGCAAATGCAAAAGAATGGAAATCATAACAGTCTCTCAGGCCACAGTGCAATCAAATTAGAACTCAGGATTAAGAAACTCACTCAAAACCAAACAGCTACATGGAAACTGAACAACCTGCTCCTGAATGACTACTGGGTAAATAATGAAATGAAGGCAGAAATAAATAAGTTACTTGAAACCAATGAGAACAAAGACACAATGTACCAGAATCTCTGGGACGCAGCTAAAGCAGTGTTTAGAGGGAAATTTATAGCACTAAATGCCCACAGGAGAAGGCAGGAAAGATCTAAAATCGACACCCTAACATCACAATTAAAAGAACTAGAGAAGCAAGAGCAAACAAATTCAAATGCTATCAGAAGACAAGAAATAACTAAGATCAGAGAAAAATGGAAAGAGATAGAGACATGAAGAGTACTTCAAAAAATCAATGAATCTAGAAGCTGGTTTTTTGAAATTATTAACAAAATAGACTGCTAGCAAGACTAATAAAGAAGAAAAGAATCAAATAGACACAATAAAAAATGATAAAGGGGATACCAGCACTGACCCCATAGAAATACAAACTACCATCAGAGAATACTATAAGCACCTCTACACAAATAAACTAGAAAATCTAGAAGAAATGGATAAATTCCTGGACACATACACCCTCCCAAGACTAAACCAGGAAGAACTCGAATCTCTGAATAGATCAATAACAAGTTCTGAAATCGAGGCAGTAATTAATAACCTACCAACCAAAAAAAGCCCAGGACCAGATGGATTCAGAGTTAAATTCTACCAGAGGTACAAGGAGGGGCTGGTAGCATTCCTGCTGAAACTATTCCAAACAATAGAAAAAGGGGGACTCTGCTGTAACTCATTTTATGAGGCCACCATCACCCTGATACCAAAACCAGTCAGAGACAAAACAAAAAAAGAAAATTTGAGGCTAATATTTCTTATGAACATCGATGTGAAAATCCTCAATAAAATACTGGCAAACTGAATCCAGCCACACATCAAAAAGCTTATCATCACATAAACAAAACCAATGACAAAAACATGATTATCTCAACAGATGCAGAAAAGGCCTTCAATAAAATTAAGCACCTCTTCATGCTAAAAACTCTCAATAAACTAGGTATTGATGGAACACATATCAAAATAATAAGAGCTATTTATGACAAACCCATAGCCAATATCATACTGAATGGGCAAAAGCTGGAAGCATTCCCTTTGACAACCAGCACAAGACAAGGATGCCCTCTCTCACCACTCCTATTCAACATAGTATTGGAAATTCTCCCCACAGCAATCAGGCAAGAGAAAGAAATAAAGTGTATTCACATAGGAAGAGAGGAAGTCCAATTGTCTCTGTTTGCAGATGACATGATTGTATATTTAGAAAACCCCATCGTCTCAGCCCAAAATCTCCTTAAGCTGATAAACAACTTCAGCAAGGTCTCAGGATACAAAATCAATGTGCAAAAATCACAAGCATTCCTATACATCGAAAACAGGCAAGCAGAGAGCCAAATCATGAGTGAACTCCCATTTACAACTGCTACAAAGAGAATAAAATACCTAGGAATACAACTTACAAGGGATGTGAAGGACCTCTTCAAGGAGAACTGCAAACCACTGCTCAAGAAAATAAGAGAGGACACAAACAAATGGAAAAAAATCCATGCTCATGGATAGGAATGATCAATATCATGAAAATGGCCATCTTGCCCAAAGTAATTTATAGATTCAATGCCATCCCATCAAGCCACCAATGACTTTCTTCACAAAATTGGAAAAAACTACTTTAAATTTCATATGGAACCAAAAAAGAGCCTGTATAGCCAAGACAATCCCAAGCAAAAAGAAGAAAGCTAGAGGTATCATGCTACCTGACTTCAAACTATACTAAAAGGCTACAGTAATCAAAACAGTAAACAGCATGGTACTGGTACCAGAACAGATATATAGACCAATGGAACAGAACAGAGGTCTCAAATAGCACCACACAGCTACAACCATCTGATCTCTGGCAAACCTGACAGAAACAAGCAATGGGGAAATGATTCCCTATTTAATAAATGGTGTTGGGAAAACTGGCTACCCATATGCAGAAAACTGAAATTGGAACCCTTCCTTACACCTAATAGAAAATATAACTCAAGATGGATTAAACACTTAAATGTAAGATCTAAAACCATAAAAACCCTAGAAGAAAACCTAGGCAATACCATTCAGGACATAGGCATGGGCAAAGACTTTATGACTAAAACACCAAAAGCGATGGCAACAAAAGCCAAAATTGACAAATGGGATCTAATTAAACTAAAGAACTTCTGCACGCAAAAGACACTATCATCAGAGTGAACAGGAAACCTACAAAATGGGAGAAAATTTTTGCAACCTATCCATCTGACAAAGGGCTGATATCTAGAATCTACAAAGCAC
Organism: Pongo pygmaeus; assembly: GCF_028885625.2. NCBI lineage: Eukaryota > Metazoa > Chordata > Mammalia > Primates > Hominidae > Pongo > Pongo pygmaeus. The sequence continues at coordinate 80,173,773 of NC_072392.2, read as the reverse complement.
TTAAACAAATTTACAAGAAAAAAAAACCCCATCAAAAACTGGGTGAAGGATATGAACAGACGCTTCTCAAAAGAAGACATTTAACTTTGGGAGGCTGATGTGGGTGGGTCACAAGGTCAGGAGATCAAGACTATCCTGGCAAATATGGTGAAAACCTGTCTCTACTAAAAATACAAAAAATTAGCCGGGCATGGTGGCACGCACCTGTAGTCCCAGCTACTCAGGAGGCTGAGGCAGGAAAATCACTTGAACCCAGGAGGCAAAGGTTGCAGTGAGCCAAGACCGCGCCACTGCACTCCAGCCTGGGTGACAGAGCGAGACTTTGTCTCCAAAAAAAAAAAAAAAAAAGAAGAAGAAATTTATGCGGCCAACAAACATGAAAAAGAAAGCTCATCATCACTGGTCATTAGAGAAATGCAAATCAAAACCACAATGAGATACCATCTCATGCCAGTTAGAATGGCGATCATTAAAAAGTCAGGAAACAACAGATGCTGGAGAGGATGTAGAGAAATAGGAACGCTTTTACACTGTTGGTGGGAATGTAAATTAATTCAACCATTGTGGAAGAAGTGTGGTGATTCCTCAAGGATTTAGAACCAGAAATACCATTTGACCCAACAATCCCATTACTGGGTATATACCCAAAGGATTATAAATCATTCTGCTATAAAGACACATGCACACGTATGTTTATTGCAGTGCTGTTTACAATAGCAAAGACTTGGAACCAACCCAAATGCCCATCAATGATAGACTGGATAAAGAAAATGTGGCACATATACACCATGGAATACTATGCAGCCATAACAAAGAATGAGTTCCTGTCCTTTGCAGGGACATGGATGAAGCTGGAAACCATCATCCTCAGCAATAACGCAAGAACAGAAAACCAAACACCACATGTTCTCACTCATAAGTGGGAGTTGAACAATGAGAACACATGGACACAGGGAGGGGAACATCACACACTGGGACCTGTCGGGGGTGGGGGGCTAGTGGGGGGATAGCATTAGGAGAAATACCTAATGTAGATGATGGGTTGAAGGGTTCAGCAAACCACCATAGCATGTGTATACCTATGTAACAAACCTGCACGTTCTGCACATGTATCCCAGAACTTAAAGTATAATAAAATAGTCTACTTCCTTACAAACTGATCATAAAGGAACACTTTTTAAAAGAAATTGACTTGCTAATATTGTCTTCAATAAATCCAGACACTTCACCACTTACATCCATCAGAAATGACAAATGATAATGTAGCTTTTAACATAAGTCTCTTCATATAAGTATAAAAGGCAATCTCTTGCTTTGGACTAATTTTTCCTTATCTGGGGAATTTTTTTGGAAACAGACAAAAAGCTTATTTTTCTTTTTTAGCATATGTATAAACAGAACAAAATAAAAACAGCAAGCCTTAATATCTTTCATTTCTCATTTTAATCTTCCTAAAAAATATTTAATCATTTGTATAAAAATATTGCAAGCAAAAAAAGGGTATTGTGGTAATAGTTCTACAACTCAATAAATTTAATAAAAATCAGTGGATGAGTGAATTTTATGTACATAAATTATACCTTGATAAAGCTGTTTTTAAAAGTTCTAAATCAAAGGTGAACCAAACCAGTATTTCATTCAAACAAGTCCATGGAAAAAAAAAAAACCATATCATCCATCAATTCCTAACCAATGTTGCTAATTACCTATTTGATCTCCACATTATCATTATTACCACACATTTATGGCTCACTTTTCAGTTTGCAAAATTCACGTGACAACTCTGTGAGGTAAACAAGTTAGCTGTTATTACTCTGATATAGCAAGTTTTTAAAAACTGGCAACTGACTTGCCTAAGAGTCACAGGACTATTAAGTATCCACCCAAAAGCAAGCCCAGTTCTGTTGAACCTAATTCTTCTCAACACACTGCTCTTCCCTCTAAATCATTTTAAAACAAATTTCCTACCTACCATTGCATTCAGGAAAACTTCGCTCCTTGGCGAGAGCACTTATAAAGTCATCTAACTCCAGCATTCCATTCTCTGTTTTTAAAAAGAATTTAGATTATACATTCTGGTGTATTTTTGCATAAAGGTAAATTTACATTTTAACACAACTATTTTTAAACTTTACTTGATCCTTCATTTCATCATCTTATTTCTCCTTCATATCATGTCTCATAATTCTTTCTAGATTAAGTCAGTTCATTTGAACAATTATTGAGAGCATATTAGTGCCAAGAACCATGCTAGGCACTGAGAATACAAAAATAAGAAAGACACAGTCCCTGCTTTCTCAATATCTATTACATGCAAAGGACTGAGTGAGATACTAATTTCTTAAGAGATCTAGGAAAAAAGAAAGATGTCCATATAGATAGACCATGAGAGAGTTAAGGAGTCTATTTCATACCATCTTGAAAACCCACTCAATATACTATCCATTAAGACACCTTAACAATACTAACCAGCCCTGATAAAACCAAGTATCCCCATCTCTATCTCCCTAGTATCCATGTGGTCCAATGTTTTACCTATTTTTAGATATAAACCCTCACAGTGATCATGTCAATCCTGATAGGCAGCAAAAAGGGCTCAATAATTTTAGTGCCGCCCACTCTTTATATAATTTTTAATTGAATCTTCTTTCAGCTTTGCCTTAGCTAAAAAATTGTGCCCAGATTCTGAGGATTCACTTCTAATGTTATTCTCAAATCAGTCTTTCCCCAAAATGTCACCTCTTTCCTCTCCTCAACTGAACTTCTGTTGTGGAAAATTCTTAGTTACCGATAAAAATAACTTCCCTAGTATAAAAACCCTTCCTAGAAACTTAAACTCTGCCTTTAACTTAGGCTAGTGACTGGGATATGCCACTCAACATCTAAATGTTAACTGCTAAGCATACCTGGCTCTAAATTCCCCCATATTTTGTAATCTCCAATTATTAATCTTTGGATCCTTGGGCTATTTGTGCAGATATTTCTATACCCCTTAGATATTGTGGTCTTACCGTCTGAACCTCGCTACAACTGGATCAGTCTCCCCAGCACCACTCTACTATTAACAGGCACAGCTAGGGATAGTGATGAAGAGCTTTACTGAAATGATCTGGAAATATGAAAGGCTCCAAACCAATCCATTTGGTCAGAACTTAAAGGAATTTTTTTTTACTATTTTCCATTTTTATATCTAAATTTTCTTTAGAATGACCCATTCTGTCCCATTCCTAATTTCTGATTGAGAGGAATTCCTCCAATATTTAATACTATCCCATAAAAATATCTAACTTTCTCAGAAACTTCAGTGTTATCAGTCTCTCACCATTTCTACTAGTGTCTGTCACAATCTTCTGGAATTCTTCATCTAATAAATTAATTCCTGTTGAAGGCAAAATAGACTGAAGTTCTTCTGCTGCAATGTAATTTTCTTGAAGTTTACTGATAGCTTCACAGAAGTTTTCTAAATACACAAAATGTAGAGAACTATTAGGCAACAGAATTTATGTCAAAAGCAATAATTAATACTCAAAATCTTTAGAAATTAGAGAACAAGTTTTATCTATTTTATATTACCTTATAGATTTTATAGGACTGCTTTTCTCTCCATATCTCTGTTCTATATTATATTATATTTAATCTTTCTCTTATAGCTCAAACACAGAACTGTCCTAACATTCTATAAACATTTATAATCTACTTGTTTGGGGGAACAGCCTGTTCCAGTGGCCCAGCCAATGCTGCTTGCTTCTGATTAAAATAAAATTAATGGGGCCAGGTATGGTGGCTCCTGCCTGTAATCACAGCACTTCAGGAGGCCAAGACAGGTAGGTCATTGGAGGTCAAGAGTTTGAGACCTGCCTGGCCAACATGGTGAAACTCTGTCTCTACTAAAAATACAAAAATTAGCTGGGTGTGATGGCGCATGTGTGTAGTCCCAGCTACTCAAGAGGCTGAGGTGGAAGGATCACTTGAACCCAGGAGGCAGAGGTTGCAGTGCACTGAGATCGCACCACTGCACTCCAGCCTGAGTGTGTATGTGTGTGTTTGTATGTGTGTGTGTAAAATTAATGAGTCCAAGAAATAAAAACACCGAAGTGTTTTGTTTAAATTGAAGAATTCCAAGCAAAAATGTAGAGTTCTTCACCCTCCCATTAATTTACTCCACCATGTTTTCAGTTCATAACCTTCAAAAAATAAAATCTTAGAAGCAAATACACGTAGACGTCATGTGCTTCTTATTGATGCACTGAGATGGGTACAATATCACTTCTGAGGTAATCTGACCAAAAATGCATAACCTGAATTTATTTGTGAAGGAATAAAAGAAAAATCCAAAATGAAGAGTATTATACAAGACAACTAGTCAATACTCTTCAAAAGTGTCAAGGTCATGAAAAATTGAGGAAGCATCCCAGACTGAAGGAGACTAAGGAAAAGTGACAGCTAAATGTAATGGGTGATTCTGGATTCGATCCTGGAATTGAAAAAGAACATTCACGGAACAACTGACAAAATTTGAATAAGGTCTGTAGATCAGTAACAGCATTGCATCAGTGTTAATTTCCTGGTTTAGATCATGTCCTAATGGAAATGTTTGTACTATTTTTGTGACTCTTAAGAATGTGAAATTATTTAAAAATGAAAAGTTATAATTTTTTCATGTAAATCACACAGGCAGTCATATTCCATAAAAGTCCAATTACCATCAATTTGTTTCAGGAAGTTATGCCAGATAAACTATTTCATACTTCTCTATATTCAGAACATTAAGTATGGCTGTGGTAGGTGACATCATTTTATTTTAGTGACACGAGAAAGGTAGATATCACTTTCTTCTGACAGCCTCTTCTACCCATGTCTGTCTGCTGTTTCATTATTCCTTTAACCCAAAGTTTTAATTCTTTTGAAATAAAAATAACTCTCAGAAATTCAAATGAGGCACAAAGTAGCAGCAGTGCATTGGTAAAGGAATCAGAATCAGGATGATAATCACTGTGCCTCCTTAATAGATCACATTCCTTTTTTCCATTGAGCTATTTGAATTATGCACTAATGTATGAATCACAAAATTTTCACTAAACAATCATTTTATCTATTACATTAAATACTAAATATGATATGAAAGTCAGTAAGTTTTTAAAAGAGAATAAATATGACTTAAGTAACTTCAGCAGAGGACTACAGGAAGAAATCTTTAATTGGGTTCCACACACACTACTTCTATGATGAAAGTAATACAAAGAGAGAAAACATATTGGTTGGGAAACCATTGCTCATCTTTGAGAAAAATCATAAAGACTTGGAGACCTAGATATATAGTATTATTTTTTCCTGATATTCTCCTTCCGTAAGAGATAATACCTGAAGTACTATGAATATTATATATTTAAATTACAGCACTCTAAGCAAAAATTTCACATAGATTTCCTACTTGTTTAAATGTTTAATAAATTACAAAATAAACATTTCCAAAAGAAGCCAGGCCTTCTACTTTCTAGGAAATATTAATGACTGCAATTAATCACTGAATAAGTTTCTCAGGAAAAGTTAAGCTCCTCCCTAAAGAGGGCATCTGGAAAGGAATTATCATCAAAATCACAATATTATATCCATTAGTCTATGTGTCAGAAGTGGCAGGCCGGACATGGTGGCTCATGCCTGTAATCGCAGATCCTTGGGAGGCCAAGACGGGAGCACTACTTGGGGCCAGGAGTTCAAGACCAGCCTTGGGAACATTATGGGACCCCGTCTCTATGAAAAAAAAAAAAGTTAGCTGGGTGTGGTGGCATGTGCCTATGCTCCCAGCTACATGAGAGGCTGAGGAGGTGGGAGGATCACTTGAACACAAAAGGTCGAGGCTGCAGTGAGCTAGGATCACACCACTACAATCCAGCCTGGTTGACAGAGTAAGATTCTGACTCAAAAAATAAATAATAAATAAACATACAATTCAGTGGCATTAATCACATTTACAAAGTTGTACCACCATCACTACTGTAAGTTTCCAGAATTTTTGCATAGGCATGGTGGTTCAAGCATGTAATCCCAGCACTTTGGGAGGCCAATGCAGGAGGATTGCTTGAGGCCAGGGGTTTGAGACCAGCCTGGGCAATTATTTATCTCTATAAATAATTTAAAAATTAAAAAAAAAAAGAAGTGGTGGTTACCCAGGGTGTTAACAATTGAAATGCTTACAACTATCTAATAATTGATTCATTCTGTTCATTTCTGTGATGACTGAAGAACTCAAGAACCTAGATTTTTACTTACTCAGAGTATTAATTGCAGTTTTTTCCGTAGACGAAACCTGTTTTAGGAGACTGGAATGCTTTCTTACAGCTGGCTTCTGAAGTTTTGGGATACTAGAAATATCACTTTTATCCAGAGACTTACTGAGGCTTGTACTACTCTTCAAGCTTTGTGGTTTAGACTTTGAGTCATGAATTTCACCCTTCTCTGAATGTTTTTTAAAGTTTATGCCATTCTTTGAATATGGTTCTTGGACTCCTACATTACTGCTGCCGACTCCACCCAGAAATTTTCTTATTTGCCAAGTATTTTTTGGTCTTTTAGATTCAAGGTCATCATTCTCCATAATTTTGCTATAATATTTGTTGCTTTTTTTATTTAACTTTTTGGATATTGAAGGTTCAGGGAGTTTGGAAGACAAACTGTTTTTCTTCTTATATTTTAGATAGCATCCTGCTATACTTGATAACTTTCTGTCTGAAGTAATTTCATCCAAAGGTGATCCTTCTGTAATTGCTAAATAAGAGAAATATACAATTATTTCATTTACCTATATAATTTGCAATACATTTCAAAAATAACTAAGTCCCCATGAAAACTATTCAAGAAATTATCAGTTGCTTAAACATATAAAACAAACCAAAAAAATTAAAGAACTGACAGTCAAAAGATTGGACTATTAACTAGGTCAAATATAATGTGCTGCCTTAATATATTTACATATTCCCATCCAAAGCTATTTAAAGTTACACTAAAACTAAAATGATAGCCTAATGAAGTATATGGTTCTCATTCCCCACTCCTTCCCAATTGACAAAGATAATAGATTAATAAGCTAATACAGATAGAAATTCCTTACTTATAAAAGTGCAGAACTATGAGGAAAGGGGAGATTTTATTTATAAAATTAGAACTTAAGTAATTACTCTCCTAAATATTCTTGGTATTTGTGGAGGAAAAAATAACTTCATATATAAAACAACATGTTTAGAAAAATATTAACACAATGCCCCAAACTGGGACTTCATTTACAAAATTTATCTGATGTTTCAGAATCTTATCTTACATTTTAATAACACATTTTAAAGTATTTCAAATGTTATAATATTTGATCCTCAAAACAACTCTATGAGACTGTCAAGCAGCAGCAGTATAATCTCAACTATGAATAAATTTTGCCTAGAGGAAATAAAAAAGTTTCTTATCTTAGACTCTATGAGAATAAACAATTGAAAATAATTAAATGAAAATATTTTAATATTAAAATCTGAAAATACTTAAAGATGGTGCTATATATGTATCTCTAAGTGCACTATGTATCAGATAAATAGGTTAGTGAGCAGGTAAAAATATAATCTTTGACACTTCTGATTTAGGCTTTTGGACCACACCAAACAGCCTGCCCAGAATCTCTGATTCTGACTGATTAAGGGCTTTCCCAGTCCTTCAAATGCAGAGACATCAACATAAGACAACAAGAAACATGAAAAATCAAGGAGATATAATACTACCAAAAGAGCACAATAATCTCCTGATAGCTGACCCCAAAGAAATGAAGATACAGAAACTTCCTGACAGAATTCAAACTAATTGTCTAGAGAAAGTTCAGGGAATAAAATTAATGACATACAGAGAAAAAAATTCAATGAAATCAGGAAAATAATAAATGACCAAAAATAGAATTTTACAGACACTGAAATTACACAAAAGAAAATAAACAAAAATCAAGAGCTGAAAAGTGTAATGAAAGAAATGGAAAATACAATAGAGAACATCAACAACATAACTGATCAAGCACAAGAATGAATCTGTGAACATGACAAGTTATTTGAAAATATATAGTCTGCAGTGAATAAAATAAAAAGAATGAAAAATAATGGGGAAAGCTTACAGGATTTATAGGACAGCATCCAAAGAGAAAACAGTCAAGTTATAAGAGTTTATGAAGGAGAAGAGAAAGACAAGAGTAGAAAACTCACATAAAGAAGAACAGAAAACAATCCAAATTTGGGCAAATATATAAATATCCAGGTATAGGAAGGCCAAATGCCTCCAATGAGATGAATTCAAACAAGACTACACCAAGACATATTATAATCAAACTGTCAAATATCAAGAACAAGAGGGAGATTCTGAAAATAGCAAAAGTAAATAACATATACGTTCCAATAAGGAGAGCAAATTTCTCAGCAGACACCTTATAGGTCCATAGAGAATGGACTATATATTCAGAGTACTGAAGGAAATAAACTGCCAACCAATAATACTGTACCTAGAAAACCTGTCCTTCAAAAATGAAGATAAAGACTTTCCCAGACAAAAGCTGAAAGAGTTCATCCCCTATATTTGTCTTACATGAAATGTCAAAAAGAGTTCTTCAAGCCAAAAGAAAAGGATGCTGTTTAGTAACACAAAAAATAAATGTGTAAAACTCACTGGTAAAATAAGTACACATTCAAAGTCAGAATACACTAATACTATAATGGTGGTGTGCACTTCACTTACATAGTATGAAGGTTAAAAATAATAAAAGCTACAATGATTTGTTAAGGGAAACAATATAAAAATCTGTAAATTGTGACATCAAAAATTATAAATGCAGAAGGAGAGATGAGGTAAAAGCATAGTTTGTTTATGCAAGCAAAGCTAACTTGCTATCAGCTTAAAATTGCCTGTCATAACTACAAGATACTTTGTAAGCTTCAGAGTAGCCACAAATCAAAAACCTACAGTAAATACACAAAAGATAAAAAGTAAAAAAATAAATAGAGAAAAATCAGTCACAAAAGAAGAGAAAAATAAGGAAACAAAGGATCTATGAAACAAGCAGAAAACAATTAACAAAATGGCAGTAGTAAAATCCTCCCATATCAATAAATACCTTGAATGTAAATGAATTAAAATCTCCAAAGAAAAGACATAAAGTGCCATGTGGAACTGTGAATCAATTAAATGTCTTTCCTTTATAAATTACCCAGTCTCGGGTATGTCTTTATTAGCAGCATGAGAAAAGACTAATACAGCAACCAAAACAATATGTATAAAAATAGACACAGAGGCCGTGCACAGTGGCTCACACCTGTAATCCCAGCACTTTGGGAGGCTGAGGCAGGTGGATCACCTGAGGTCAGAAGTTCAAGACCAGCCTGACCAATATGTTGAAACCCCATCTCTACTAAAAATATAAAAATTAGCCGGGCATGGTCATGCATGCCTGTAATCCCAGCTACTCAAGAGGCTGAGGCAGGAGAATCGCTTGAACCCAGGATGCAGAGGTTGCAGTGAGCTGAGATCACGCCACTGCACTCCAGCCTGGGTGACAGAGCATGACTCCGTCTCAAAAAAAATGGACACAGAGACCAATGGAACAGAATAAAGAACCCAGAAATAAAGTCACATATTTACACCCAACTGATCAACTGTTGGTTTACACCCAACAAAGCAACAAAGCCAACAAAGCAGTCAAGAATATACACTGAGGAGAGGATACCCTCTTCAATAAATGGTGATGGGAAAAGTGGATAACCATACGCAGAAGAATGAAACTAAACCCCTATTGCTCATCATATACAAAAAACAACTCAAGCTGGATTAAAGACTTAAACATAAGACCTGAAACTAAAAAACTGTTTGATGATAACATAGGGAGAAGTCTACATGACATTGGTCTAGGCAAAGATTTTATGACTAAGATCTCAAAAGCACCAGCAACAAAAACAAAAATAGACAAATGAGACTATATTAAACTAAAAAGCTTCTGCACAGCCAAAGAAATAACAGATTGAAGAGACAACATCTTGAATGGGAGAAAATATTTGCAAACTATTCATCTGAAAAGGGATTAATATCCAGAATTTATAAGGAATTCAAACAACAGTAAAAAAAAAAAAAAACCATTAAAAACTGGGCAAAGAGTCAGATGCAGTGGCTCACGCCTGTAATCTCAGCACTTTGGGAGGCTGAGGCAGGTGGATCACCTGAGGTCAGGAATTCAAGACCAGCCTGACCAACATGGTGAAACGCTCTCTCTACTAAAAATACAAAACTAGCTGGGCGTGGTGGCATATGCCTGTAATCCCAGCTACTTGGGAGGCTGAGGCAGGAGAATCACTTGAGCCCAGGAGCAGAGGTTGCAGTGAGCCAAGATCGCGCCACTGCACTCCAGCCTGGGCAACAAGAGCAAAACTCTGCCTCAAAAAAAAAACAAACAACAACAACAAAAAAAAACTGGGCAAAGAATATGCATAAACATTTCTAAAAAGAGGACATGTAAATAGCATTTTGAGTATTATATTTTATCTCCCTGATTTAACAGGGTAAATTATTCAGAGAAGGTTTTCAAAACCCTTTATAAAATAAAACTTATAAAAAAAAATAAAAAATAAATAAAACTTATAAATTAAGATTTAATGTAAAGACTTTAATTATAAACAAAACTTGTCATAGCAACAAGAGCTCACTTACAAACATCCTCATACCGTTCCTGTAGCTCATTCAAAGTAAATACAATATCCCCAATATCCACCATGTGGTTACCTGTAATAGAATAAGTTCAAATACTGTATTTACTTTTGAACATAGATATATCTGCCATCCTATTCTAATATGAAAACAACACACAATGTGTGGCAAGTAGGAACAAAGAGCCAACTATTACGAGTTTTGAATAAAATCTGAAATCATGAATTAATAACTCAGTACGCACCCAACGTAAGAGTAAGACCATGGTCTTTTCTCCGTAATAAAAGAGTTTTTCATCAAAAGAAATAGTCATGTTTTAAGCTCTTATGCTAATCAGGATATTTTTTCATTTTACATGTTTTTTAGAGTTTATTACAGGTATTTATTTACTCTTTTGACTTCATTTCTAGATTGTGAACTCCTCAAGAACAGAGGATGTGTTTTTCCTTTGTTTCCCCAATGCCTCGCAAAGTACCTACTTCTTATCACTAAAAATTATTTTTGGCTGAACAAAATATACAGAAGGTGATAAAAAACAATGCAATGTCTACATAGTGAATAGCAAACAACGATTTACTTTGTACCTTCTCTGTGTCCAACACTCTTATAACTTCCTACTATTCCTGACCCTGCCTAAGACCATTTTACTTCTTGGATAATGCATGACTGAGGATGTGTTCAGATGCAGTCACCTTGAATAATGTCATTTCAATTGTGCACAGAGGTAGAAAATGCTTTGCCCAATAGTTCTTGCCCCCACATATTTGATTTTGCTTGCCATCCAAGATGAAAAAGACCGAAAATTTACTTATCTATAATAGTGATGGTTTTTTCTTCAGTCTATTCATAAGAAATCAACTGTTCAATAATATGCATAAGTGAAAACTCTGAGAGGAAGAAGCAAATTTTTATTGTTTTCCAGAAACAGGAAGATAACTTTTATTTTACTGTCCAATTATTTCATTTAAAAAGTTGAATGTTTGATAAAATAAACTTTTGGTACCATAGAAACCTTTCAGCATCTACAATGACATATTATTACTATGCACAACTTCAAATGCCTCCAGCTCCAAGTAAAGTGATGTTGAACATCCTGACTATAGTTCAGCTGTAGGAAATTTCTTGCATTGCCAATGGTTTCCTTGCCTTGGAAAAAAATACACAATTGAAAAATATAAATAAGACCTTCAATGAGTTAGGAATCATAAAAATGCTATCTGAAGTTCAGTCATCTAGATCTTGGGAAGTTTGCAGTAGCTCTAAGAGTTCAACAAGCAAAATAAAACCCTGTGAATATTTAAACTTCAGCCATCCAGGAGGTCCTGTAGGTTCACAGTTGGTCTATTAAAAACAAAAGCTATTCCTATTGTGGTAGAACTTGGTATCAGGTTCATATACCATTTTTCACCAGCTCATGAACTCCATTCTCATCGATGATTAAAGGTGCATGGAATTCTATATCTGCCACATAACTTTCTATTCCTTCCTCAGCATTAGAGATAAGAGGAGAGATTTCACACTGGATTGGTACATCATTGGCATCCTTTAAGTGGGAAATTACTGGAAGATGATAGCCATTTTCATCTATAAAGTGACCCCTGCATTGAGAACCCAGCAATAATGAAAGTGTGCCTTGCAGTAGTAGAGTTGTCTTTCCCATTCTGACTGTCAGCATTCTTTAGTGTGGAAAAGTCATCTTCCCATAATACTTCATAAACCACAAACTTCTTTGTGAACTAGAAGATGTCAAAGACAAATTTTTCCATACTTATTCCACTGGGTTTATCTGGCTTAATTAAGTGCTGTTGGGTATCCACATAAGGAATCTTCTTTTGAGCCACATGGTGCTGCAACTGAGGTTCATAAACATTGACAACATCTCTCAGAAATGGTACAGTGAATAAATGGTTGGCAGTATTCCCCACACTGAACAGCAGTCATCCATCTGAGCTTCATTTCTGAGCTGTTGCCAGGGAAATATCACTATATTCTACCACCTGGTAAAGTCCATCCACTCGGCAAACCACTCCAACCAGTTCGGTAGGGTTTGTTTTCTCTACCACCTTTGCTCCACAGTCTGCTCCTTTCTGAATGCAAAATCCAATGAACTGTGAGTCTGCCACTTTTACTAATACGCTGTCGACACAACAGACATGAATGCTCCAAATGCCTCTTTGCTCCATATCCTCCACAATATGCCAGGCTGCAAGAGCCTGATAAAGACCACCATTCTCATCTGGAGCCATAGACACTTTGTTCTTCTCTTCCAAACTAATTTGCCCATCAAAACTCATGGCAGGGAGCATTCCTTACTGAAAAAAAGATTATATTTTCTATTTTTTTTAAACCAAAGTACTTGTGCTTGGTGAAGAACTCCTTTGTAGATTCTGCTGTTCTGCCACTGATCATTATATGGAATAATGCATTTGTTGCCATAATATTTTTCAGCTAACTGTTGTAGCTTCAGGATATGCTCTGCTTGAATCTGAAAAAGTGTCTTATGGGATGGCAAACCAACATCATACATCCCCTTTGGATATGCAACGAGTCTAGTCCCCTGCCCACCAGCTAGAAGAACTGTGACTTTGTTCTGAGAAATCTGGAAAACTTTGCTTTCCCAGGCCTGGAGCTGATCTAGCTTCCCTGCAGCACTGCCCAGTACCTCTCAAGGGACAGGTTCCATTCACGCATCCACCTTTTCTTGATGAGAGGACTGGTTAAATCCTTCAATGGCCTTTTGGTAAAAGAAGTTCAGTTCCTGAAAGTTGATGGCCTGGAGCTCTGCATAAAGTTCTACCTGTCGGGCTTCTTCAAGCTCATTCCAGAAACGTAGTGGGTGTTCTTGCTCAGCTTTGGACAACCTGAGTTTGAGGTCATTATTGTTCATAATGCTCTGATAGCCAAGCTTTGTGAAAATAGGGGTGCAATGCATGTATCTACAAAGCTTCCTCGGTGGGACCACAGCTTCACCTGGCTCCTTCTGTGCCGGCGTCCTACATCCCCTCCAAATATATACCCTCATCCTGGGCCATGGCGGCGGGGCGGGGCAAGCCGGGACCAGGGCCAAGGGGAGTGGCCCAGCCACCCTGCCCCTCTTGCCGCCACGAGAAGCAAATATGTAAATCAAAGAATAGTATCATTTTGGTGTTGGGTCCACCTGATTCACTCTGATTCTCTGAAAATTGGTAAACTATGTATTTCAGGTGCAGGCCTTTAAATCACTGCAAAGCAAGTACTATGTGTTTGAATCAATCAAAGAAATACTAGACAAAATTGGTGCTAAATTGCCTTCTGATTAGAGATTGCTTCCTACATTCTGGTTTCTTATTTCCTTGGTATTTATCCTCATTCTGGTTCTGATTATAGTTCTAACACTTCCCATAACCTCCCCAGTAACTGGCACTTATGGTAGATTGATTCCATGTCCCATGTTCTTAGATCATGGCTTAAGTCCTAAGACAACTCAAAGCTTCAACCCTCAAGCTCTTGAATCTGATCACTGAAAAGTATTCTGTTAGACCATACATGTATTAATCCAGTGGAAAAGGCCATCTTGCTTTTACCTGCTCTTCATTTAGAAAACTCCTTTCTCTGAACAGAAGTCCAATGTCAACTAATAAGACTATGGTAGTCAACCATGTTCACAGATTCATTAGCTCTTGCTCAGATTTATTCCTTGCATCTATGCAATATAAACACCTATTACGAAACTCCCAAACAAATATTACCTACTTAAATAGTCCCTAGTGGCCAAAGACGCATTCCAGAATCTGAAATGACTATTTTGGTCCCTATCTAACTTAGCAAAACCTTAAAGAATGATTCCTGGTTGAAACTAAGGCAATCAATATGGTCATAGGTATCATTTATTTCCTAAGGGGAGCTCAAAACAGCCTCCTACTCTAAGGTATACAATTCTGGAGGAAATTCATCCTGGAAAACGCAACTACCTACTGTGAGAGGAAAAAAATGATCCTAATTATTAAGGTCATATATGCAAGGCAACATTACTCTGAAGGTGCTAAGTGACCATTAACAGTACATTTCTGTAATCTTCAGGTAGCTCCACAATATCGAAAGCCTTCTCTAGCAAAAACTGCACTAGTCACAACTTCCCACCCAGTTCAATTTCCAGATCTCTAACCTCCATGAGAGAAAAAAAAAAAAACTGCTATACCAATACACTATTTCAGAAACCAAAATACCTGACCCTCTAAGAACTGCCATCAGCTGATTTTCCATATGGCACTTCTTGCCATATCTTAATAAAGCAAATCCTCCTTGGACTTTCTTGAAAATTTCAGGGGGCTAATTCCTTCTCTCTCATTGCAAACATCTATAAAGATGAACATATTATCTACCTATCATCTCCAACAATACACCAAATGCAAAAATAAGATGCTGGAACAGTACCTGCAGTGCTATGTCTTCTTTTAGCAGGACTGTGTTATATTATTCCTTACTGCAAAATTCTGCTACAGAAAAATTAACATCTCCTACCTGGGTGACCCAAAATTTTTGGCATCCTGGGGTTAATGTTTCCTTTAATATTAAAATAGCTCAGACCCCAGAGCATATACTAACATAAATCAATACCTTGACCAAAATTTGAGGATTCCTGAGTCACTTGTGCTCTTTTTATTTTTGCTTTGTTTCTCTATTCCCATGGACTCTTGATCTCACTCACATTACTACAGGTGCAATCCTCTTTCTGCCCCAAGCAGATCAAACATAGAACCTATAGGTCTTTATCCTTGAAATCTCCCCACCAACGATACTAATACAAGTCTATTGTATATTACCAACTTTTACTGGTAATTTGCAATTGATGGGAGTAAGGGAGTTCTTAAGAAGCACAGCAAGCAACTACATACTATAGTCCTAAAGTTCTATGGTTACTCTACCCTCACTCACTCTTAGGTTCTATCCATCTTCTTCCTTCACTACTGAGCCACTACTATATTTCAAATTCCTGTTGCTTTCTTATGTACAGTACTTTATCTTATCTTTTTGCTCAATCTAGGTGTTTCCCAGTATGTTTTAACTCTCATAATCTAACATATCTATTAAGATTATTTTCCTGGTCAAAAGATAAGGACCTTCCTTATGAGGAATTTTGTCTCAAACTGCAGCCAGCTTATTCATATGATAAAATGAAGAACATTTTGTTCTTTCTGATTGGAAGATGTAGCATGAGGAATCAGAATTATTCATTCATTCAACAAGTATTTGTTGAGCGGTTAATAAGTGCCATAAGCACCATGCTAGGTACTGAAGATACAATATTAAGCTAAAGCAGACATGATATCTGCTCACCTGATGCTCAGTCTTATTTGAAATATCAATGTCAATCAAACAAAAATACAAATTTCAATTATGAATAGTGTTATGAGAGTGTATAATATGAGAATCTGACCTACTCAGAGAGGTCTGGGAAAACATCCCTGAGGAAAAAACAGTTGAGTTTGGATCTAAAGTATAAGTAGGAATTACCTAAGGGGAGTAAAAGGTTCAAGGAAGAGAAATGAACACATGCAACAGCTATTTGGCAAGAAGGGGTA
This sequence comes from Pongo pygmaeus, assembly GCF_028885625.2. Taxonomy (NCBI): domain Eukaryota; kingdom Metazoa; phylum Chordata; class Mammalia; order Primates; family Hominidae; genus Pongo; species Pongo pygmaeus. The sequence goes on along the minus strand of NC_072392.2, from coordinate 80,157,502 downwards.
TGGTATATAGTTGAAACTCTAAAAAGGCACAGAGAGCAAGGAAGAATACGGTCTCAGATAAAGCTGAAGATCTGGGTAAAAGCCAGAACACACAAGGCCCTGTAAACCACACTAAAAGAGTTATTTATCCCAAGAAGTATTATTAGATTTTATGTGAGGAGAATAACATGATCAGACCTGTATTTGAACGAAGATCATTATGGCTGCAGTATAAAGGAACATAAGAGTGGACAGGGGTATACTTGTTAGGATGAACTGCAATGGTCCTGAGGAAAGGTTATGTGAACTTGGACTAAGATAGGGAGATAAAGAGAAATAGATCACGTCTGTAATCCCAGCACTTTGGGAGGCCAAGGCAGGTGGATCACGAGGTCAGGAGATCGAGACCATCCTGGCCAACATGGTGAAACCCTGTCTCTACTAAAAATACAAAAATTAGCTGGCACGTGCCTGTAATCCCAGCTACTCGGAGGCTGAGGCAGGAGAACCGCTTGAACCAGGGAGTCGGAGGTTGCAGTGAGCCGAGATCACACCACTGCACTACAGTCTGGCGACAGAGCGGAGTAAAAAAAAGAGAGAGAGATAGAAAGACTTAACAGATATCTATCTTATATATAGAAAAAAGGAGAAAAGTTTTTAAAAAGATGTATCTAAGACTTTAACTAAGGGAACTATTGCATGAGGAATACAGAAGTAGAGTTGCCAAGGATGACTCTCAGGTTTCTGCCTCACCCTTCTTCTGTCTGTTCTAGGTGCCAAGCACTGTGATAAATGTTTATATTTAATTCCTATAACAATTCTATAAAATTAGTATCATTTGTCCAATACACCTCCCCAAATAAAGCAGGAGACCTAGAGACCCAGGCCAGAACTCTATAAGCCAAAAAGCAAGGTACTGCAGCTGTTTCAGATATGATTTCTGTTGTTCCTGGTAGGGCATGCCCTAAAGGCTTAAGATTAGTCTTTAAAATCCCCATTTTACATTTTCATACCCCATCATATCCTTCCACTCATGCCTCACCCCAGAGCCCACCATACCTGACTTCCTAAGAGAACTCCATGTGGCCTGATTCTATCTCCAGACCACATATCAGCAACCAAAAGCCCACTACAAAACCACTATTAATAAATGACAAAAACTAGTGGAAGCCCACTCAAAAAGATGTCATGTCTGATTATTTTTCTGCCATATTTACACAAACTGTTCCTTTGGCTTAAGATGTTTTTCTCACTCTTTGCTACCACCTTCAACTACTTAATTCATACTGATCCTTCAAGATTTAGCTCAGACATCAGCCCCTCTGATAATCTTTCCCTAAGGCTTCCAGTATGTATTAGTAGCCTATGTACACTCTATTATAGTATTTGCCATGGAGCATTTTAATTTTCCGTTTACTTGACTCTTCCCACACTTGAACATGAGCTCCCTCAAAAAAAAAAAAAAAAAAAAAGAAGTGTGTTTTATTCATCTTTGCATCACCTAGCACAGTTCCAGGCATAGTAGATATTAAATGACTATCTGATTCATTAAGTGAATGAATCAGGCTGGGCCCAGTGGCTCATGCCTGTAATTCCAGCTACTCAGCAGGCTGAGGCAGGAGGATCACTTGCGGCCAGAAGTTTGAGACCAGCCTAGGAAACATAGCAAGACCTCATCTCTACAAAATAAAAATTAGCCTGGCATGATGGTGCACACCTATAGTCCTAGCTATTCAGGAAGATGAGGTGGGAGGATTATTGAGCCTAGGAGGTCAAGATTACAGCAAGCTATGATCACAACACTGCACTACAGCCTGGGCAACAGAGTGAGACACTGTCTCTAAAAATAATAAAATAATTGTAGGGTCCAGCCCCACAGGGTCGGTGGGTTTTCTCCCCGTGTGTGGAGACGAGAGAGTGTAGAAATAGAGACACAAGACAAAGAGATAAAAGAAAAGACAGCTGGGCCCGGGGTACCACTACCACCAAGATGCGGAGACCGGTAGTGGCCCCGAATGCCAGGCTGCGCTGATATTTATTGGATACAAAACAAAGGGGCAGGGTAAGGAGTGTGAGCCATCTCCATTGATAGGTAAGGTCACGTGGGTCACATGTCCACTGGACAGGGGACCCTTCCCTGCCTGGCAGCTGAGGCAGAGAGAGACAGAGACAGACAGACAGCTTACGCCATTATTTCTGCTTTTAGTACTTTCACTAATTTGCTACTGCTATCTAAAAGGCAGAGCCAGGTGTACAGGATGGAACATGAAGGCGGGCTAGGAGCATGACCACTGAAGCACAACATCACAGGGAGACAGTTAGGCCTCCAGATAACTGTGGGCAGGCCTGACATCAGTCAGGCCCTCCGTCAGGCCCTCCACAAGAGGTGGAGGAGTAGAGTCTTCTCTAAACTCTCCCAGGGAAAGGGAGACTGCCTTTCCCAGTCTGTTAAGTAGCGGGTGTTTTTCCTTGACACTGACGCTACCGCTAGACCACGATCCGCTTGGCAACGGGCATCTTCCCAGATACTGGCATTGCCGCTAGACCAAGGATCCCTCTGGTGGCCCTGTCCAGGCATAACAGAAGGCTCACACTCCTGTCTTCTGGTCACTTCTCACTATGTCCCCTCAGCTCCTATCTCTGTATGGCCTGGTTTTTCCTAGGTTATGATTGTAGAGCGAGGATTATTATAATATTGAAATAAAGAGTAATTGCTACAAACTAATGATTAATGATATTCATATATAATCATATCTAAGATCTATATCTAGTCTAACTATACTTATTTTATATATTTTATTATACTAGAACAGCTCGTGCCCTCAGTATCTTGCCTCGGCACCTGGGTGGCTTGCCGCCCACAATAATAAAACAAATGAATCAATCAATCACTAATTATGATAGGACATCCTCTGGTTACAAGTAAACATGTAATACAAAACACCTGCTAAATATTTTTATCATGTTTAAAGCAATCCACATTGTGCAGAGAGTAACTGAAGGGCATAGCAAAGTTGTTTAATCAAAGCTACATAATAAAATTGAGAATTCAGGAAATTTAGGTCTTCTAACTTATGGAGTCCATGCTCTTGATACTACAAGAAACTACTTCTCCACAAAGACCAGAAATGACTTGGAAAAGAGATATAAGGCTGAATTTTTTAAAATTCATTTTATTCTTTAACCAAACATACCAAACTATAACAATTTTAGAAACCTCTCATTTAATTTTTCTAGACTATTTCTTACTATAGACACCAGTAAACAGTGTCAATGGCAAAAGGTAAGAATCAAGAGAAAAAAGGAGAAGCAAAGGACAGATCACAAAACTGATATCTGGAAAAAATGTATAAACATATGCACATATATATATTGACATATATATCTCAATGCAAATAACTCACTGTCAATATAGGTATGTTTTATCACTTCTTCTAAAATTTCAGGGTTTATAGGGATACCCATGCTATCCAAAACAGCAAACACTTCATCAGTTGAAACTCGACCACCTTTTATCCTACAGAAAGTCTTCAAGGCATCCTGGAATGCTGCAAAAAACAAATTATTATACCATGAGAATCAACAGCTTTTCTTGGAAAAGGAGCTGATTTTGTGTCAATAGCCTAACTAAGGGAAAATAACCTTGTATAAGCACAGGGTTTTATAAATATTTATCTACAAGTAAACCACTGTTATAAAATAACTTTATAATAGTGGTTAAAACATTGGTCTTTTATTTCTCCATAGGAATTTCATATTCTTATGTCAACAATTTTAGCATATAAAATGAATTGAAAAGAACCTAGTCAGAAGGAAATATTCAGCATGGCCCTGACTAGCAAACGAAATCTGGGGGTCCCCAAGACATCTACTTCTGAATGTTAGATTCTATAATTTTAAAACAATTTAACTAAAATAAATTAAACACCAAATCACTTTATCATTTTCTAAAATTTTTAGAGTCACATCAGAGAGCTCAGTATATTTTTAAAAAGAAAATATTCAGATAAATTATAATTTTCCACAAAAAAACTTCCTTAAAAATTAAACAGATTGAAAGCCATGTCCAACTGCTAAATTTATATTCTTCCTGACCACTACACCCCTTAATTAGCATTGACAAAAAAAACACACAATTCCCATTATCAATTTCAGATGGAAAATCATTTATAGTCAGACTAGATTTTCTTGAAATCATCATATAATAAACTAATGATTACTAAGTTCTTTGATAAGCACAGTCAAGGAGGAAAAACTGGGCATTATTTGTTCATTCGATTAGTCTTTTTTTTAATTAATTAATTTTCTTTTTTAAAGACAGGGTATCTCTCTGTAGCCCAGGCTGGAATGCAATTACACGATCTCGGCTTACTGCAACCTCTGCCTCCCCAGCTCAAGTGATTCTCCCACCTCAGCCTGTTGAGTAGCTGGGACTACAGACACGTACCACTATGCCCCGCTAATTTCTTTGTATTTTTGTAGAGATGGATTTTTGCCATGTTGCCCAGGCTGGTCTCGAACTCCTGGGCTTAAGTGATCCACCCGCCCTGGCCTCCCAAAGTGCTGGGACTACAGGCATGAGCCACCATGCCTGGTCTCAACTAGTCATTATTGATCAAGTGAACAAAAATAGCAGAGGAAGGGACCTCCAGAAACCCTCTCCTCCATAAAAGCAATGAGAACTCTGGCAAAAATTATCAGAACCAACTTGTTTCAAAACTCTGAAAATAAGCCAACGGCTTGCAGCTATCCGAGGAATTTCTTCAAGAAAAATGACTGAGTCTCAATAAGAACAGTGAGCTTTGTGGCATTTAAACTTGCCCTATTCCCACCTACCCATCTCCAGGTTCCCTGGAGCATTGAAAACCAGTACTCCACAATCATGATGAATATGTATGTGTGTACTATTGAGGTGAGAAAGGCCTCTTTAAGCACAACTCAAAACCAGAAGACATAAAGAAAAAACAATAAATTTTGTGATAAAATGTAACAGTCCCATTCCAAAAATCAAAGACACCATTTCAAAATTAAAAGAGAAACAATGGACTAGAAGAAAACATTTGTAACATACATAATAAAGGATCAATAGCCAGAATATGAAAACTCCTACAAATCAATGAGATGAACAACCCAGTTTTTTAAATGAAAAGTATATGTGAAAAGGCAATTCATAGAAAAAATATACAAATGACCAGTAATTATATTAAAAGATTACTAATTTCATAATTGAGAAATATAATTAAACAAGATAGATCCTGCAAAACAAGGTGGCAAAATTTCTTTTTCTCTTAAGAAAAAGATATTTGCATTTTTCCCTTTTATTTTTCTCTAGGGAGTCTCTTGATTTCTAACTGTATGCTCGATCTTTTTACTAGTTTCTATGAGACCTAGGTCCTTTGCTTCCACTCTGCCTAGTAATTGATAACTCACTTTGCCTTGACAAAACATAAATTATATGTATGTATGTGCATATAAAAAGAATTCTCAGGTCAGTATTAACCTGTAGCAATCTTGGGTTAAAGAAGGTCTTTCACATCTTTATACACATATATTGCTTGGATATTTTATTAAAACAATATATTCAAGAATTATATGTGTTCTTTTAAAAGGAACAAAAGAAACCTGAGAGTTCTTGATTAGTCTCAGAACACTGTCCACAAACAGAAAATAAGGTCAAAATAGGAAACCAGGACTTGAAAAATCAAGGAATATAGGGAAGTAAATAAGCTAGTCTAAGTTGTGATTCAAAAAGTGGTCTCTACATGCTGCTCTGTCTGTCCGAGTGAAAGTTGCAAGTTAGTCCTGCCTCCTATCCATCATTTTTCCCTATTGTCTGGAACTCAACTTACATTTTTTTCTGACTTCAGATTTTTATGTGTGTTTGGACTCCTATGTACTGACCACAGATACATACATATAATTTATGTTTTCTAGCAGGGCACAGTGGCTCACGCCTGTAATCCCAGCACTTTGGGAGGCCACGGCAGGTGGATCACCTGAGGTTAGGAGTTCGAGACCAGCCTGGCCAACATGGTGAAATCCCACTTCTATGAAAAATACAAAAATTAGCCGGGCGTGGTGGTGTGCGCTTGTAATCCCAGCTACTCAGGAGGCTGAGGCAGGAGAATTGCTTGAACCAGGGAGGCAGAGGTTGCAGTGAGCGAGATCGCACCATTGCACTCCAGCCTGGGCAACAAGAGTGAAATTACATCCCAAAAAAATGGTAATTTATGCTTTGTCAAGGCAAAATGAATTATCAAAACATCAAAATAGGAAACCAAGACTTGAAAAATCAAGAAATATAGGAAAGTAAATAAGCTATTCTAAGTTATGATTTAAAAAGTAGTCAGTTAGTAGACACTCGCATTGTGAACTTTTGCTCCAAGAACTACTGCAGGAACATATCAGAAAAGCCAAGAGAATCCACAGACCCCTTGAAGGAGGTGGATGCCCTTGCAGGCTCTGTGGGGTGGGCAAGTAACTGTGAGTCGGCTTGCTTTCTCAGTGGGGAGGCTTGTAGCCTGGGGCAAGTTCTCATCCCTGCTCACGCCTGCATGGAAATAAACTCGGTGCTACAGGTGAAGTGCAGTGGGAGTGAAACCAGTCTTTCAGACTGTGGGCTGCGTGGAAGCTGAGTGAGGCCTATCGCTGCTGGCTTTCCCCCACTTCCCTGGCGACCTGTCAGGCAGCAGAGGCAGCCATAATCCTCCCAGGAACATAACTCCATTGGCCTGAGAACCACACCTTCACCCTGACAGCAGCTGCAGCAAGGCCCACCCAAACAGAGTTTGAGCTCAGACATGCCTAACCTGTCCCACCTGATGATCTTTCTCTACCAATCCTGGTAGTAGAAGACAAAGAACATAATCTCTTGAGAGCTCTATGGCCCTGCCCACCACCTGACCCTAGGGCAAGCTTGTAATCTCCCTATACTACTGCAGCTGATGTGCTCTTGAAAGTGCCACCTCCTGGCTGGAGGCCAACCAACACAAAACCAGCACACTAAACAAAAATACAACCAAGGGCCCCAATACAGTCCACTTCACTCCCCTGCTACCTCCATTGGTGCAGGTGCTGGTATTCACGGCTGAGAGACCTGAAGATGGAACACATCACAGGACTCTCTGCAGACACTCTCCAGCACCAGCCTGGAGCCTGGTAGCTCCACTGGGTGGCTAGATCCAAAAGAGAAATAACAATCACTGCAGTTTGGCTCTCAGGAAGCCACTTGTCCAGGAAGCCCTATGTCTCAGGAAGCCCCTAGGGGAAGGAGAAAAGCACCAAATCAAGGGAGCACCCTGAGGAACAAAAGAATCTGAATAGCAGCCCTTGAGTCCCAGAGCTTCCCTCTGACATAGTCTACCCAAATGAGAAGGAACCAGAAAAACAATTCTGGTAATATGACAAAACAACGTTCTTTTACATCTCCAGAAGATCACACTCAAAAGCTTAGCAGCAATGGATCCAAATCAAGATGAAATCTCTGAATTGCCAGAAAAATAATTCAGAAGGTCAATTATTAGGCTAATCAAGGAGGCACCAGAGAAAGGTGAAGTCTAACTTAAAGAAATCAAAAAAAAAAAAAAAAAGATACAGGATATGTATGGGAAAATCTCCAGTGAAATAACATAAATAAAAAACAATCATAACTTCTGGAAATGAAGGACACACTTAGAGAAACACAAAATGTGCTGGAAAGTCTCAGTAATAGAATCAAATAAGTAGAAGAAAAAACTTCAGAGCATGAAGACAAGGCTTTCTAATTAACCCAAGACAACAAAAACAAAGAAGAAAGAATTTTTTAAAATGAACAGGCCGGGTGCAGTGGCTCACACCTGTAATCCCAGCACTTTGGGAGGCTGAGGCAGGCGGATCATGAGGTCACGTGATCGAGGCCATCCTGGCCAACTTGGTGAAACCCAGTCTCTACTAAAAATACAAAAATTAGCTGGGTTTGGTGGTGCGCAACTGTAGTCCCAGCTACTTGGGAGGCTGAGGTAGGAGAATCACTTGAACCTGGGAGGCAGAGGTTGCAGTAAGCCGAGATCGCGTCACTGCACTCCAGCCTGGTGACAGAGCGAGACTCTGCCTCAAAAAAAAAAAAAAAAATGAACAAAGCCTCCAGGAAGTTTGGGATTACGTTAAATGACCAAGCCTAAGAATAATTGGTGTTTCCAAAGCAGAAGAGAAATCTAAAAGTCTGTTAAAACATATTTGAGGGAATAATCGAGAGAAACTTCCCCAGCCTTGTGAGAGATCTAGACATCCAAATACAAAAAGCTCAAAGAACACCTGAGAAATTCATTGCAAAAAGATCATTGCCTTGGCACATAGTCATCAGGTTATCTAAAGTCAAGATGAAGGAAAGAATCTTAAGAGCTGTGTGGCAAAAGCATCAGGTAACCTATAAAGGAAAACCTATCAGATTAACAGCAGATTTCTCAGCAGAAACCCTACAAGCTAGAAAGGATTGGGTCCTATCTTTAGCCTCCTTAAACAAAACAATTACCAGCCAAGAATTTTGTATCCAGTGAAACTGAGCTTCATAAATGAAGGAAAAATACAGTCTTTTTTCAAACAAATGCTGAGAGAATTTGCCATTACCAAACCGGCACTACTGACTGCTAAAAGAACTGCTAAAAGGAGCTCTAAATCTTGAAACAAATCCTCAAAATACACCAAAATAGAATCTCCTTAAAGCATAAATTTCACAGGACCTATAAAACAATAACACAAGAAAAAAACCCAAGATATTCTGTCAACAAATAGCACAATGAATAGAATGGTACCTCACATCTCAATACTAACATTGAATGTAAATGATCTAAATGCTCCACTTAAAAGACAGAGAATGGCAGAATGGATAAGAATTCACCAACCAAGTATCTGCTCTCTTCAAGAGACTCACTTGACACTTAAGGACTCACTCACATAAACCTAAGGTAAAGGGGTGGAAAAAGATACAACATGCAAATGGACACCAAAAGCAAGCAGGAGTAGCTATTCTTATATCAGACAAAACAAACTTAAAGCAACAGCAGTTTAAAAAGGCAAAGAGGGAAATTATATAATAATAGGACTAGTCCAACAGGAAAATATCATAATCCTAAATATATATGCACCTAACACTGGAGCTCCCAAATTTATAAAACAGTTACTACTAGACCTAAGAAATGAGATAGACAGCAACAGTAGTAGGGGGCTTCAATACTCAACTGACTGCATTAGACAGGTCATCAAGACAGAAAGTCAACAAAAAAACAATGGACTTAAACTATACTCTAAAAAAAATTGATCTAACAGAAATTTACAGAACATTCTACCCAATAAATGCAGACTATGAATTCTATTCATCAGCACATGGAACATCCTCCAAGATAGACCATATGGCAGGCCACAAAACAAGCCTCAACAAATTTAAGAAAATTAAAATTACAGCAAGTACTCTTGCTACAGTGAAATAAACTGGAAATCAACTCCAAAAGGAACCCTCAAAACCATGCAAATACAGGGAAATTAAATAATCTGCTCCTGAATAATCACTGGGTCAACAATGAAATCAAGATGGAAATTTAAAAATTCTTTGAACTGAACAATAATAGTGACACAATCTATCAAAACCTCTGGGATACAGCAAAAGCAGTATTAAAAGGAAAGTTAATAGCATAAAATGTCTACATCAAAAAGTCTGAAAGAGCACAAATTGGCAATCTAAGGTCACACCTCAAGGTACTAGAGAACAAGAACAAACCAAACCCAAACCCAGCAGAAGAAAAGAAATAACCAAGATCAGAGAAGAATTACATGCAACTGAAACAAGAAAAAAAATATAAGTCAAAAACCAAGCAGATAAAAGAGAACCAGGAAAATCCTAATGCCATGGAGTCTATCAAAATGCCAAAAAGAAAAAGCAAGCCAAGCATCATATCTATATTGTTCACTGCTGCATATATAGGCATATTAATGTTTATTACATAAATGAGTAAGTAAGTATTGAAGAGTTTTTATTGCCTTTTACTTGCTAATCCAGTTCTATAAAGACTATCACATTCACATATCCTTGATTCTAACAAAATAAAATCTGGGCCAGGTGCAGTGGCTCATGCCTGTAATTCCAACACTTCGGGAGACCAAGGCAGGCGGATCACTTGAGGTCAGGAGTTCGAAATCAGCCTGGCCAACATGGTAAAACCCCATCTCTACTAAAAATATAAAAATTTAGCCAGGCATGGTGGTGCACGCCTGTAGTCCCAGTTACTTGGGAGGCTGAGGCAGGAGAATCCCTTGAACCTGGGAGGCAGAGGTTGCAGTGAGCCAAGACTGTGCCACTGCACTCCAGCCTGCATGACAGAGCAAGACTCCATCTCAAAAAATAAATAAATAATAAATAAGTAAATATACAATCTGATTCACTATAAAAGGAACATACCTCAAAATAATAAAGGCCATATATGACAAACCCACAGCCAACATCCTGCTGAATGGGGAAATGTTTAAAGCATTCCCCCTAAGAACCGAAACAAAACAAGGATGCCTACTTTCACCACTCCTATTGAATATATTACTGGAAGCCTTAGCCAGAGCAATAAGGCAAGAGAAAAAAAGTAAGAGGCATCCAAGTTGGAAAAGAGGAAGTCAAATTATGTCTGTTTGCTGATGATATAATCTTATACTGAGAAAACCCTAACGACTCCTCCCAAAAAACTCTTAGATTTGATAAACAAATTTGTTAATGTTTAAGTAGATAAAATCAACATACAAAAATTGGTGGCATTTCTATACACTAGTATCAAGCTGAGAACCAATCAAAAAGGCAATGCCATTTAGCTTAGCTACAAAAAACAAAGTACCTAGGAATACATTTAACCAAAGAGGTGAAAGATCTCTACAAGGAAAACTACAAAACAGTGATGAAATAAACTATAGAGAACACAAACAAATGGAAAAACATCCCATGCTCATGGATCAAAAACTTAATATCATTAAAATGACCATACTGCCCAAAGCAATCTACAGATTCAGTGCAATCTCTATCAAAATACCAATGTCTTTTTTCACAGAAGTAGAAAAAATAATCTTAAAATTTACACGGAACTAAAGGAGCCCAAACAGCCAAAGTAATCCTAAACAAAAGAACAAAGCCGGAGACATCACATTACCTGACATCAAATTATACTATAACAGTAACCAAAACAGCATGGTAGTGCTATAAAAGTAGAAACATAAATCAGTGGAACAGAAAACAGAACTCAGAAATGAAGCTTCATATCTATAGCCACCTGATCTTTGACAAAGTTGACAAAAACATACACTGGTGAAAGGACGCTCTTTTCAATAAATGGTAAAGGGAAAATTGGATTGCCATTCGCAGAAGAATGAAACTGGACCCCTGTCTCCCACGATATACAAAATCAACTCAAGATGGATCTAAATTTAAATGTAATACTTGAAGCTTTAAGAATACTAGACGAGGCCAGGTGCGGTGGCTCACGCCTGTAATCCTAGCACTTTGGGAGGCCAAGGTGGGGGGATCATGAGGTCAGGAGATCGAGACCATCCTGGCTAACACGGTGAAACCCCGTCTCCACTAAAAATACAAAAAAATTAGCCAGACGTGGTGGCAGGCACCTGTAGTCCCAGCTACTTGGGAGGCTGAGGCAGGATAATGGTGTGAATCCAGGAGGCAGAGCTTGCAGTGAGCCAAGATCGCGCCACTGCACTCCAGCCTGGGCAACAGAGCGAGACTCCATCTAAAAAAAAAAAAAAGAATACTACATGAAAACCCAAGGAAAACTCTTACTGATATTGGTCTAGGCAAAGAATTAATGACTAAGAACTCGAAAGCACAAGCAACAACAACAAAAAAAGACAAATGAGACAACTAAACTAAAAAGCTTCTGCACAGCAAAAGAAATAATCAACAGAATGAACAGACAACTTGAAGAATAGGAGAAAATATTTGCAAACTATGCATCCAACAAGGACTGATATCCAGAATGTACAAAGAACTCAAACAGATCAAAGACAACAAAAGCAATAAATAATCCTGCTAAAAAGTGGGCAAACGATATGAATAGACATTTTTCAAAAGAAGACATACAAATGGCCAAACGAGCATTATGAAAAAATGGAAAGCAGTGTGGAGATTTCTCAAAGAACTAAAAACAGAACTACTGTATGATCCAACAATTCCACTACTAGGTATATATACCCAAAGGAAAAGAAACCATTATCTCAAAAAGATACCTGCACTCATATGTTTATCACAGCACAATCCACAATAGCAAAGATGTAAAATCAACCTAAGTGTCCATCAATGGATGACTGGATAAGGAAAATGTGGTATACACACACACACACACACACACACAGTGGAATACTAGTCAGCCACAGAAAAGAATGAAATAACATATTTTACAGCAACATGGATGAAACTATTATCTATCTGACTTTGTGTTTCTGACTTGTTTCACTTAAGATAATGAAAGCCATTTATAGGTAGGAGCCAAATTTATAGGTGGGAGCCAAATGTGTACACATGGACATAGAGCATGAAATAATAGTTACTGGAGACTTGGAAGTGTGGGAAGGGGGTGAAGGATGAAAAATTACTTAATAAGTACAATATATAACTATTCAAATAATGGTTACACTAAAAGCCAGACTTTACCAGGATGCAATATATCTATGTAACAAAACTGCATTTGCACCCCTTAAATTTCTACAAATAAAAAATAAAAATATATAATTCCAAGGACCGAGCATAAGAACTCGATATCGCCTAATGGAGGAATAGAAGAATTGCTAACATCAGGTCATGAACACCACAGATTTCATGTTTTTGGAGGTACTGTTTCTACCATTAATACGAATACCCTTTCCAACCACTTTATTTATAATGTATAGGTAATGTAAACTAAAGGTTACTAGGAGACCCATAAGTATCTGAAATTTTTAGGAAGAGATACAAACAAGACTCCTGGCAAAAGGAAGAAAGTACTGTTAAGGATGAAGAACAAAACAGATGTGAGATTTCAACAGAAAAAAAACACACACACACACAAACAAAGGCGTGGGAGTAAGAATTATATTGGCATGTATGGAGATTTATGACTAACTGGAGTATGCGGTTCTTGCCTGGGAAAGGTTCTGTGATAAAGGGAAGAGTGGTGAACAAAATTATGAAGGGGTGAGGAGGCTAAGCATGAGAGTTTGGCCTCTATAGACTCATTTGATAATAGGAAGAGCATCTAAATTCTTGAGCAGGAAAATGACATGGTGAAAATAGTATTTTAAGAGAATTAGTCTAGCAGTTAATGTGCAGGAAAAACTAGAGATTAGAGATAGAATGTTTGAATACTGGGGGCAGTATGAGCCAGGTTTTGTAATGCCTTTTATGACAAAATTCACTCCTCATTTTTCTCAGCCTACATTAGTGGGAGATTTGTAAAATATAAATTAATTCATATATTAAATATCACCCCTCCCAACCCCAAAATCAGTTACAAAAGTATTATCTTCTATACTTTTGAAGAAGTCTTTTTTACCTGGATTCTGAGAGACCAAATAAGAAACATCAGCCACAGCTTTAAGGAAATTTGAAAAATCCAGCATTCCATTAACTATAAAAATGGTTCCAAAACAGAAGGGAAAAAAACTCCATCAGCAAACATTATTAGCAAACTCACTAAGAACATAAGATAAAAGTGGCAACTAAAAATGTAAATAGAATTAACTAATGACATTAGAATACTATTATCTATACACAGAGCAGTCGACATTATATATAGAATGTAAAAAGAATATTTACCAGAAAAAAATTTACATATTGTAATTAGGTAGTAAATAGTGTTCCAGCAGTAATAAGAATGCTATGGGACTAGTACTGTAGATACTGCAGTGCTCTTTGCTCAAGACTAATTTTTATATTTGTAGTTCTTCAAGATTCTTCAAGTTAAATAACTATGAATTCATCTTCTCCTGTCATTAAATAAATGAGCCCAACTTAGACAGGGTTTATTTACATCAGTGATGTTATCTATGTCACAAAGAAAACAAGTATAAATCTATATTTCAATTTAATGTCTGAGCAGAAATATCCTATAGAGGAATACTTCAGTGCCTCCAATTGTCTGTAGAGGAAGACAAGGCTTGGTTGTTCTCACTTCCATACCACAGAAGCACTTTCTTCAATACTGAAAAGTCTGTCAAGTTGTCTGTCTCCACTTGTTCAATGTAACAACTTGAGAGTGGGTTCTCCTTTCTTTCAAAAACAGTGAAACATCTGTCCAAATTTTAATGAACTACTTTGACTTGTTTTCTGATATTGTTGTGACTTTGGGTTGGCAAAGATCTTTTAGATAAGATATCAAAAGCAATTCATGAAAGAAAAAATTGCAGACTGGACTTCATCAAAAGTATGAACTTTTCCTTTTCTAAAAACATTCTTAAGAGAATAAAAAGACAAGCAACAGAATGGAATAAAATATCTACAAATCACATATCCAATAAAGGACTTATATTCAGAATATAAAAAGAATCTCAAAATACAATAATAAGAACACAATTTTTCAATGGGCAAAAAATATACAAATGGCAAACAAGCACATGAAAAGATATTCAACATTATTTAATCATTCAGGAAATGCAAATTAAAACCACAATCAGACAATAACCGTATATCTATTAGAACAACCATAATTTTTAAAGGCTGATCAATTCAAGGGTGGCAAGAGCAAACAAAAAAAAGCAGTATACAACAATATGAATAAATCTTAGTCATATAATATTAAGTGAAAAAAACAAAAGATTATATACATCATGAAAAACTGTTTACTAAAGTTTTTTAAACAACTAAAATTTTTGAACTATTTTACAAAAATACCTATCCATAACAATAATACTATTTAAACAGAAAAATAAGAGAATAATGAATATAGGATTCAAGATAATTCTTACCTCAGGTTGGGGAAAACAGAATAATAGGTTGCTTAGGAAAGTTTACAGTTAGATGTAAATTATTGACAAGGTCCTACTTTTTATTTTGGGTGGTTGGGTCAAGTATTTATTACATTATTTAAATTACATAACTAAATAAGATTAAACCATGCATGGAACAATAATGAGAATATGCCATAATCCAGCCTAGTAATTAATCAATCCAATTACATAAACCTGAGGCCAACTTTCAGTATCATTATTGTAAGTAATGTTCTTGTAACATGTAAAAATGTTTCGTAACATATAATATGACCAAAAATGATGTTTTTATAATATATTTTAAGGTTTAGCTTTCCTATCATTTGTAATTAATCTGACAAACATAACATATTTATGATTGCAGACCCCTAAACTAATACTGAAAAGATAAAACTTACCATCAATATCAACAGTCTTTAGTGCCTGTCGCATTTCTAAATCACTTATAGAAATTCTCAAGATGCAAAGGATCACTGGAAGATCATTCACATAAATCTTACCACTTCGAATTTTACTAAAAATTTTACAGGCTTTATGAAGTGCTGCACACACATAACAAAACATTTAGTTAATTAATCAAAAAGAATAATTATCCTTATTCCCCCCACTATCTCGCAAAAAAATAATAATCACTAAAAGAAAGGGGAGCCAATCTGTGTTTTCAGCCTTTCAAACTTCTTTCTTTTTTACCCCACCCTCTTCAATCTTTTAATATTCAAATCTTTCAACCTGTTTCCTAAAGAACTTCCAGAAACTGTCAGAAAAATCACACAAGGGCACATAGGCAAAGGCTTCCACAACTTGCCCTGGGAATGGTAAATTTTTCCTCTGTGTTCCCATAGCACTTACTATGTATCTCAGTGAAAGCCCTTGGTATTATGATTGCTTGCATGTCAATATCCCTCACTAAACTGTCAGCTTCTACGGAGCAAGATAATTCATTCTTCTGTTTCCGGTGCCTAATTAAGAAACCCTCAAAAAAATGTCTATTGAACTGAATTTTTTGGTTCAGTGGATACTACACTTTATTTTCAGAAAAGAGGCAATTGATGATAGTGCTGTTTTTGTTTATCTTTTTAGAGCCAGAGTTTCTCTGTTGCCCAGGCTGGAATGCAGTAGTGCGATCATGGCTCACTGCAGTCTCAAACTCCTGTCTCGAAATCCTAGGCTTAAACAATCCTCTTACTTCAGCCTCTCCAGCAGCTAGGACTACAGCTGTGTGCCAACATGCCCAACTAATTTTTTGTTTTTATTATTTTTTGTAGAGATGGGATCTCACTATATTGCCCAGGCTGGTCTTGAACTCCTGGTCTCAAATGATCCTCCCACATTGGCCTTCCGAAGTGCTGGGAATACAGGCATGAGCCACCTCACCTAGCCGTAACAGTGATAAATACAAAATAATGACTAAACAGTTGATAATAATGGCTTTAATAAAATTTGTTTTAGTAGAATTTTGGAGGTGGAAGCCAGATTTCCATGAAATGGGAAGTGAGAAAATTCAGCAACTAATGAAAACAACTCCTTCAAAAGGCTTCTCTGAAACATATTGAGTGTAAAATTAGCAAAGCATAGACCTTGAGAAAGCAGAAGAAAATCAAGAAATGAAAGGATTAGTCTGGTGAAAGGGCACCTTTTCCAATGAGACAAGTTGAAAGGATATGAATGTTGTTTGTAGGTAAGAATATCAGGGAGTTTAGGAAGCTTCCCAACAGCCCTTACTAACTCTCTATGAAAAAGCAAAGCCACATGATCCAGTAATCCCACTTCTGGGTATTTATCCAAAAGAATTAAAATCAGGATTTTGAAGGGACAGTAGCACTCCCCTGTTCACTGCAGTACTATTCACAATAGCCAACCTATGGAAAACAATCTAAATATCTGTGGAAACAACCTAAATGTCAGATAAATGGGGTGGAAAAGTACCTTATATACATATGATAGAATATCATTCAGCCTTTAAAAAGAAGAAAATCCTGTAATATGTAATAACATGAATGAATCTGAAGGACATTATGCTAAGTGAAATAAGCCAGTTACAGAAGGACAAATACTACAGAATTCCAATTACCTAAAGCATCTAAAATAGTCTAACTTACAGAACAAAGAATAGAATTGTAGTTGCCAGGAGCAGGGGGTATAAGGAAATAGTGAGTTGCTAATCGGTGAGTATAAAATTTCAGTTACACAAGATGAATAAGTTCTATAGAAATACTGTACAATATTGTGCCTATAGATAAGAATAACTTACATTTTTAAAATCTGTTAAGAGGGTAGATCTCATGTTAAATATTCTTACCGCAATAAAATTTGTTTCAAAAGAAATAGGGGAGAAAAGATTCAGTTTCACAGATTTCAGACTAGCAAGTTTTAATTTTATTTTAATTAAGGAAAACATTTTTAAATGTTTAAAGTTGGATAGGTGACATAATTGAGTATTTGAGGAGAGTAGTGAAGGTTTGGAATAGATACCAAAGGAAACAGGAGAGATCACACCAAAACTTAAAGGGAATACCAACCGGTGCTAAGGGCAGCTGAGGTTGGAAATCATACAATCATAGTGGCACCAAATGGAGAGGTCAAGGAAATAAAATTCTAAATAAAAAGAGCTGGAAGTATAAGAGATTGTGAGTGAAGAATAAGACATTAAAATCTGAGATTTTCACATAATGACAATGTGTAATTTGTGGCCATCAGTGTTGGTCAGGGGAATCAAGGCAAAATAATTGGTTTTGAAAGTGTGAAGCTCCAGAAGTATGAGTCACCCATTTGGACACTAAGATACACAATATGACAACCAGAGTTAAGGTAAAAGGAAAACTATGCGAAATTATTCCATAAGTATAAAGGAGAAGCCCAAGATACGGGAGAGGTCAATGTCATGAAGGAGTGAAGGGTAGTATAAGCCTTAATATTAAGATACCAAAGACTAAATTCCAGTGATATCAGTGATTCCAGCACTTACTAATTTATCCATGGGATGTAATATGCAGACATTTTTCCAAAAAATACATTTGAACTAGTATAAGCTACATATTATATTTTCCCTATCTTACCAATACAACCAAAGATATTTATGGATTAAACTATCTACTTTTGCTTCCTCACAGCCCTCAGCATTTGCCATATCATGTATTATCAGTTGATACCATAAGCCATTAGGAGTAGATGAAGAGGCACTAACTGCTGAAACAACTCCTAAAAAGCACATAATCAGGAAATGTATTCAAGAAATTTTAGAACCTCTTATTACCACTTAATTCTTTTGGGTGTAAATATCCATGGGTTACTTCATCATATAATGTCATGTAGAGGTTAGACAGCATTTCCTTTTCCCTGTCAAAGAAACAGCCATATTAGAAAGTGGCAATGAAAATATGCAAATTCCATTTTAAAATATTAGCAAACTTACCAATAGTCTGAGATTCATAAGAACCTTTCTTGGAGAACTGTCCAAGTTATGGAAAATTCCATATTCTTCACCTCAGAAGTCCCACCTTATTTCTTTTTGAGATATTTTTCTATAAAGCAGAATTTACCCTAGTCTGCAAATAGTGCCCATGACCCACTATCCTTCGACTGTGGTCCAATTTTTCCTATTCTTAATCCAAGTCACAGCAAATTTTTAAGAAAGTTATTATAATAAAGCAAACAAGAACATCTTTAAACAGCCAAAGAATCTCAGATTCCATCACCTATCAGGAAAAATGTCTGGAAAAGATGATTTATCTAATACTATAACATGTAAATAACTGAAATCATATAATGTTAGTGTTGGAAGACATCTTAAGAGTCCATTTAGTACAAGATCCTTATACAGATGTGGAAAGTGATGCCCAGAGATGTAAATTTTACAAAAGTCTAAGCATGTGAGGTCAATCAGGACTCAAATCTAAGTCTTCCAACTCCATATACAGCGCTCTTATCTCTACACAATCCTAACAGCATAGTTAGCATAAACTACTTGATATTCTTTATGTGGAAGGGATAAATGATTCTGGAGAGAAACACCCAAGTCTGAATCCAACATTTAAAAAATAGAGTACAAGGATTTAAATACCGAGTAATTGCAGAAGATGTACAAAGAGGTGATGAAGTCTTGTGAACGCTGTACTGATTCGACAACTTGCATAAAGAGTTTTCTTTCCTTGTCACCTTCTCCTTTGACAGCTTCAGAAAAGGAGGGATAATCTAGAGCCAAATGCAAGTATGTTGGTACCTGAGGTGACACTGGTAATTCAGCATTCTTGGATGATAAAACTCTTATAAGATAATTAATCGTACCTTGACTCCTCATTAATTATGCTTCTGGTGTAAAATTGCCTTTTGTAATTAAATTACATTTAATATAAAATAAAATTTTAATAAACTATGCAATGTTTTTTTGCAAAGCCATGGTTTTCTTAAGTATGCAGTTAATCATGTCATTAATATTTGGTAAATATATAGTAATGGATTTTACAAAGCAGGGAAAACCTATGGTATAGAGAGAACAAAAAGACTCAGCCACCAGACTCTAGGCTGCATATAAAGGCTTTGACTTAAGTGCAATGTGGAGAATCAACACAGTTATTCAAATGATACAGGTAATTTTGTTTTTGATTATCCCTATCATTGAGTAAATTATCCACTTAAGATTGCATGTATAAACATGATTCCAAAAAGGCAAGCATTAGGTGGATAGGAAAGTAGCACTTTAGAAAAATGAGAATTCTAATTACAGGTGTCTTCAATTTTACGTGGAACCCTGAGCGTTGAGTTTTAATGACCAGGCAGGATGTGGAAAAAAGACTCTCACGTTACACAAGATTGACAGGAATTGGTACTGAGATGCCACACAGAACCAAAATCTTCAAAAGAAAATGTTTTCAGCAAGAGTGGGGAAGGAAAAAACTTTATCCCCCAATGAAAAAGTATGATTAAAACATGTCTCTATCCCAGCTCCAGGTTAGAAAAAAAGAAAGACTATTCCTCCTGATTAGTCATAATCATAACTCTACATACATGAGTTTGGAACTCAAATCTACACTAAATATATGCGCCAGGGAAACAGAAACCAAAAAATTCATTTAAAATGACCTCAGATTTGTAACACTTCTGAAGTGCATGGCAAAGACAAAAGCAAATTTTCTTTTTAAAAATTCTCTTGAAGAAGGGCAAACTGAAGATTCCCACAGATTTAGATCAACTATATATGAAAGAATGTACAAAATATATATAACACCCAAAGAACAAGTTAACATGAGTGAGAATCAGACAAAACAACAAACACAACATTTAGATCCCCCAAGAATTTCATATAGTGAATTGATCAGATACCAATCTTGAAATAACTATAGAATATGAGCAAAAAACATGACACAGGGTATATTTTAAGAACCATCAAATAAAATTTCTGGAGGTAAAAAACAGAATCACTGAAATTAAAATCTCAGAGGAAAGGTTAAACTGTAGATTAGATTCAGCTAGATAAAGAATAAGTGAACTAGAAAGTAGATGGGGAGAAATTACCAAGAACAAAATAGAGAGACAGAATAGACAAAAAATATGAAGCAATGTTAAAGAATATAGAAAATAGGATGACAAAATCTAATACACATCTAATAGAAGATACAAAGGGACAGTAAAGAGATTGAAAGGGAAAATATTCTAAAAGATAATATACTAGAATTTTCCAGAATTGAAGAAAGGCATGCATTCTCAGATTTAAGAAGCACAGCAAATACTAAGACAGAGGGGAAAAAAGGAAATATACCTTTAAGTGAGAGGTGACAGCGTGCTGGCAGTCCTCACAGCCCTTGCTCGCTCTCGGCGCCTCCTCTGCCTGGGCTCCCACTTTGGCGGCACTTGAGGAGCGCTTCAGCCCACTGTGCACTGTGGGAGCCCGTTTCTGGGCTGGCCAAGGCCAGAGCCAGCTCCCTCAGCTTGCAGGGAGGTGTGGAGGGAGAGGCGCAAGTGGGAAACGGGGCTGCGCCCGGCGCTTGCAGGCCAGCTGGAGTTGCGGGTGGGCATGGGCTTGGTGGGCCCTGCACTCAGAGCAGCCGGCTGGCCCTGCCAGCCCTGGGCAATGAGGGGCTTAGCACCCGGGCCAGTGGCTGCGGAGGGTGTACTGGGTCCCCCAGCAGTGCCGGCCCACCGGCGCTGCACTCGATTTCTCACCAGGCCTTAGCTGCCTTCCTGTGGGGCAGGGTTCGGGACCTGCAGCCCACCATGCCTGAGCCTCCCACCCCCTCCTTGGGCTCCTGTGCAGCCCGAGCCTCCTCGACGAGCGCCACCCCCTGCTCCATGGCGCCCAGTCCCATCGACCACCCAAGGGCTGAGGAGTACAGGTGCACAGCGCAGGACTGGCAGGCAGCTCCACCTGCAGCCCCAGTGTGGGATCCACTGGGGGAAGCCAATTGGGCTCCTGAGTCTGGTGAGGCCTTGGAGAACCTTTATATCTAGCTCGGGGATTGTAAATACACCAATCGGCACTCTGTATCTAGCTCAAGGTTTGTAAACACACCAATCAGCACCCTGTGTCTAGCTCAGGGTTTGTGAATGCACCAATCGACACTCTGTATCTAGCTACTCTGGCGGGGCCTTAGAGAACCTTTGTGTCAACACTCTGTATCTAGCTAATCTGGTGGGGAGGTGGAGAACCTTTGTATCTAGCTTAGGGATTGTAAACGCACCAATCAGCGCCCTGTCAAAACAGACCACTTGGCTCTACCAATCAGCAGGATGTGGGTGGGGCCAGATAAGAGAATAAAAGCAGGCTGCACGAGCCAGCAGTGGCAACCAGCTCGGGTCCCCTTCCACCCTGTGGAAGCTTTGTTCTTTCGCTCTTTGCAATAAATCTTGCTACTGCTCACTCTTTGGGTCCACACTGCTTTTATGAGCTGTAACACTCACTGCTGAGGTCTGCAGCTTCACTCCTGAAGCCAGCAAGACCACGAGCCCACCGGGAGGAACGAACAACTCCAGACGCACCACCTTAAGAGCTGCAACACTCACCGCGAAGGTCTGCAGCTTCACTCCTGAGCCAGCGAGACCACGAACCCACCAGAAGGAAGAAACTCTGAACACATCCAAACATCAGAAGGAACTCCAGACGCACCACCTTAACAGCTGTAACACTCACTGCGAGGGTCCACGGCTTCATTCTTGAAGTCAGTGAGACCAAGAACCCACCAATTCCGGACACATAAGTATATCATAGTGACTGACTACACAAAAAGATATTCCATGTTCTAATATCTGAAACCTGTGAATGTCACCTTATTTGGAGAAAATGTCTTTGCAGATGTAATCAAGATCTTGAAATGAAATATACAATGACAGACGTGCTTGTAAGAGAAAGGAAGAAGGAGATGAGATACAGACACAGGAAAAAAGGCCATGTGAAGACTCATGGGAAGATGGAGGCAGAGATTGGAGTTATGCTGCCACAAACCAAAGAACACCTAGGGTTCCTGTTAAAAAAGCAAAAATGTTAGCAGAGAGCACAGCAAAAAAGACAAAAAATAAGTTTAATAGGGAAAAACCACAAATTTTTCATAAATTCCTGAAAAGATTCCTTGTTCTATTTTTTTTTAAGGAGAAGGAAAAGGAGAATTAAGAACAGAAGAGGAGGAGCAAGAGCAGGTAGTAATATTTAAGACTGTGACATTTCAACACTTGGACTAAAAAATATAAGGGAATGTTTGAGGGCTAAGGAAAACGCTTGAAGGTAAAAGAAAAATTTCCAAATCTTTATTTACCTCAGTTCTTTTACTGTGCTGTTGTACTTGTAAACTCTTTCTCCCAACTTTTTTTTCTCCTGAAAAATCAGAGGACTTTTCTTCTCCACAAAGGATTATTGATGTTTCAAATCTAAATGACACAGAAATTGGAATCATTCTTGAATTTCTCTTTGCTTATTCTTTTCAACTTTTAATTATGGAAATTTTCAAACATATACAAAAGTATACAGAATCCCATCAACCAGTTTCAACAGTGGTCAATCCTATTCCATCTGTATCCCATCCCTGTTCCCATCCCTTATTATTTTTGAAATAAATCACAGTATATTATTTCCATCTGTAAAGATTTTAATAGAAATCTCTACAAGGTGTCTTTTTTTGTAGAGATTGGGCTGGGTGCGGAGGTGCACACCTGTAATCCCAGAACTTTGAGAGGCCAAGGTGGGCAGATTGCTTGAGGTCAGAAGTTCAAGACTAGCCTGGCAAACATGGTGAAACCCCATCTCTACTAAAAATACCAAAAAAATAGACAGACGTGGTGACACATGCCTGTAGTCCCAGCTACTCAGGAGGCTGAGGCACAAGAATCGCTTGAACCTGGGAAGTGAACTGAGATTGAGCCACTGCACTCCAGCCTGGGTGACACAGCAAGACTCCATCTCAAAAACAAAACAAAACAAAACAAAAAACACTAAAAATTAACAATTTCTTAATATCATCAAATATACAGGCACCATTCACATTTCCAGTTGTCTCGTAAATGTCATAAAATTTTTTAACATTTTGCATCAGGACTCAATAAAATCCTAGCATCATAATTGACTGAAATGTCTTTTTAACTTCTTTTCATCTATAAGTTCTCCTTCTATACCTTTTATTATCATTATAATTATTATTACTAGGTCATTTGTCCTATAGATTTTCCACAGTCAGGATTTTGCTGATTATATCACCATGGTTGTAGGATTCTAGAAGCTTGAACATATTAACATTCAATAGTTGAGGGAGATGCAAAACCACTCTCTAGGTGGTGACATTATTCCATCAGGAAGCGCATAATGTCCAATTGGCTATTTGTGGTATTAGCAGCTACTTATACATAATAACTAGATCCAGTAAATCATGAGGGACTGGCTGGGCATGGTAGCTCATGCCTGTAATTACAGCACTTTGGGAAGCCAAGGTGGGCAAATCACCTGAGGTTGGGAGTTCAAGACTAGCCTGGACAATATGATGAAACCCTGTCTCTACTAAAAAAAAAAAAAAAAAAAAAATTAGCCTGGTGTGGTGGTGCACGCCTGTAGTTCCAGCTACTCAGGAGTCTGAGGCAGGAGAACTGCTTGAACTTGGGAGGCAGAGGTTGCGAGCCAAGATCGCACCATTGCACTCCAGCCTGGGTGACAGGGCAAGACTCTGTCTCAAAAATAAATAAATAAAAATAAAAATAATAAATCATGAGAGACTGAAAAGTGGTTATATTATAAATCTATCATTCCTTCAATCATTAGCTAGAATATTTCTTTTTTGTATGTGTAGAGATGGGATCTTGCTAAGTTGCCCAGACTGGAGTACAGTGACTATTCACAGGTGTGATTATAATACACACTACAGTTTCAGACTCCCAGGCTCAAGTGATTGTCCCACCTCAGCCTCCTGAGTACTGAATTATAGGCACACACCACCATGCCTGGCTGCTAGAATATTTCTACAAATAGAAACTTTCTCTCATGTACTACTGGGTTGCCTAGTGGTATAGTTCATATAGAAAGGCAAGATATAGACAGATTGAACTGATTTTTAAAAAAAAAAGAACAAGAAAGAAAGAAAGGTAAGATAATTACTCTATTGTTTTCCTCTATTTACCACTTTTCATAACAAAGACTTGGCTCACTTGTAACCTCTAAAAATGACAAAATAATTTTATACCATTTTGAACGCACAGACTTAAATATATTTGATGCAGTTTAATTCCCTGAAATTATTATACTTATTGATGCTCTAATTTTCTCATCTTTTATAGGAAAAGGTGGGAGCCTCTTCGAGTGGGCTCTTGAGTCCTTTTGATGAATCCCTGATAGCAGTCTTTTTTATTAATAGTTTCCTTATCTCCGGAAGACAAGAAGTTCCAGGCTTACTGTACATTTCCTCTCACAGACATGCAATCAGCATTTCTCTAAAAAGCCTTTTAATAAGAAATGGTATTTCAAGATTAAAGTTTGGGCACTAGAAGCTGAACTTCTTTTTAATCAACATTCTTCTTTCTTATTGTTTGGTTTTCTCTTATTTCTCCTTTTTCCTCTTCTTATTGGACTGTCAAAAACCTTTTTTTTTTTTTGAGATGGAGTCTCACTCTGTTTCCCAGGCTAAAAGCACAGTGGTACGATCTCAAGACCTTTCATAACACAAACATTCCATAAACCAGGGGTCCCCAAACTCTGGCCCGTGACCCAAAACTGGTCCGCACAGTAGGAGGTAAGTGGCTGGAGAGTAAGCCTTACCACCTGAGCTCCACCTCCTGTCAGATCAGCGGCAGCATTAGATTCTCACAGGGGCACAAACCCTACTGTGAACTGTGCATGCGAGAGATCTAGGATTTGCCTCCTTATGAGAAACTAATGCCTGATGATCTTCTGAGGTGGAACAGTTTCATCCAGAAACCACCCCTGCCTCCTCCCCATCCCCTCGTCCGTGGAAAAATTATCTCCCATTAAATTGGTCCCTAGTGCCAAAAAGTCTGGAGACCACTGCCATAAACTACACAACAATAAGATAAAATGTAATTATGAATTACATTTGAATTAAATTTTAGAAGAGAAGACACATACTCTTAGAAAGTGCTTCAAGTAATCCAGGGTAGACTTAAATTTCAACAACAACCCATCAGGACAGTGACCAACTAGACTATATCTACAACAGCTTCAGGTGAACTCAGCCCTAAGCAAAACTGTGACATAAAAAAAATATTATAATTCATGCCACTCCCTTTCTTTAGCAAGTACCTTGGCCTTTTTTTCCAATTTTATTTATTTATTTTATTTTAAATTGATAGACAAAATTATATGTATTTATTGTTTCTTAAATTTATTTTTAATTGACAAATAAAATTGTATGTATTTATGGTGTACCCTGCTCTTTTTTTCTGACTTATTTCTCCAAGAAAAAGTATCTTGCTTTTTTGACACACTATCCCTTTAAATCCAATCTCCCAAATTCATACCCTGTGAACCCCATACTTTGCTCTTCACTTCCCTGAAGCTGCCATATGATTAGATCCCTCTGCAGTCCTTCAGTCTCAAAGCAAGGACTTTCAACTATTTTGCCTATGACCCACAGTCAAAAGTACATTTTCTATTGAGGTACAATATACATATACAGAGAGAAGAGGTGCAATAGAAAGCAAGGGAGAGAGAGGAGGAGGAAAAAGCACTCTAATGTTTTCAATTCTATTCTAACTTATTTATTAAAAAAAAAAAAACTAGTAGTAAACCAGCTGCAGTGGCTCTCACCTGTAATCCCAGCACTTTGGGAGGCCAAAGTGGGAGGACTGCTCCAGGCCAGGAGTTCAAGACCAGCCTGGGCAATATAGTGAGACCTCACCTCTCCAAAAAATTTAAAAATTAGCCAGGCGTGGTGGTGCACACCTGTAATCCTAGCTAATCAGGAGTCTGGAGCAGGAGAATCCCTTAAGCCCAGGAGTTCCAGGCTGCGATGAGCTACGATCATGCCACTGCACTCCAGCCAGGGTGGCAGAGTAAACTCCTGCCTCAAGAAAGAAAGAAAGAAAAAAAAAAACTAGTAGTGACCTCCTAAACTGATTTCATGACCCATTAATGAGTCACAACCTGTAGTTTACTGGTGCTTTATATCCCCCATATATCCTTATTGAAGTTGAGCCTTCTTATTTCTAGTATAATCATGACTTCCACTCCATTACATGACTTTTGATCTTTCATCTTTTTTCAAAAAATGATAAAGAAAATAAATTTTTAATCTGATGAATGCAAGGCCTCTTTAAATTATCAGGCCCAAAGAGGCATTAAAATGAGATAGCAGTCACTGTCTCACATGCCCTTGAGCTAAGCAATTATTTCAAAGTTGCCTATTATGTGGACTCTAGACTGTCACCAAGTAGCCACAAATTAACCTAACAATGCCATACACTGGATACTATAACTCATAACGCTACAGTTCAGCCATATATAGCCAATCACTAATCAATGTTATTTCTGTAAGCCAGTAAGAATTCCTGAAAAACAACTTTTGTAATCAACCCATCTCCTGATTGGTTCCTTTTTTCTTTAAAATATTGAACCTCTCCTTTGTTCTCTAGAGTACCTCCCAGTGTTTCCCAGGCTGCAGTCCTCAACCTGGGCCTAAACAAACTCTCTACTTATATTAATTTTGCCTCAGTTTCCTTATTTAGGTAAACAAAAGTATAAGTGTATTTTTTAATTATGAGCTACTTCACACATTTCATAGAATAAGGATGATTTGGTATAAATAATGAATAAGTAAAAACATTTGTCCTGTACCCCATTTTTAAATTTTTTTTGTTTTTATATATTTAGAGGGTACAAGTGCAGATTTCTTTCCTACATGCACATAGGCATTGTGGTGAGTTTAGGCTTTCAGTGTACCCATCACCAAATTCAACCCTCACCCCTCCTCCTACCTTTTGTAGTCCCAATGTCTATTATTCTACTCTGTATGTCCATGTGTAGCCATTGTTTAGCTCCCACTTACAAGGGAAAACATGCACTGTACCCCATTCTTTTGAGGCATGTGCTTCCCACAGTGCTAACCTATCTTGAAGAAAGCTA